>NC_083355.1:5242500-5543275 GCF_030254825.1 Meriones unguiculatus | reverse complement strand
AGATTCTTGGCTCATCCTTCAGGGCTGCAGAACTGGTCCGGGGCTGGCTCGCTATACTCCTATCACAGACGCTGTGTTCACCAAAGCAAGCAAGAAAAGCCACAGGCAGAGCAAACGCCAAGACAGAAGCCCTGCGCCTTCCTAACTCTTGAAAATGCCATCCTGCCACTCACTTCTGCCTTCTGCTGGGGTGCCCCTCACTGCTTCCAGCATGATGAGGGGACAGGATCACACAGACCACCAGCACCACTGCTGATGGTTGACTGACTGTCACACCAACGTTTCCACTGAGGAGAAACCAGTCGTGCATTCCTCAGCTTGAGTTCTCCCAGGCCCTTGCCAGGGATGGGCTGCTGAGCTGTGCAGGCAGAAGGTGGCCGAGCAGCCTCTTCCTAACACTTGGTGTCTCCAGACAAGGAAGCCATATCTTCTCTGTTCAGAGGATGCCTGGTGATTACTGTCAATAGGGAAAGGACGTGTTGAAGTTTGGGAACCCAACTTATAGTCTGGTACCCAACTGCTATGCCATGTTTCTCATTTTAAGCTCTGTGTGAATTCAAAGCCCATGTAGGGAGTTCTGGACCATTCAAAGCAATACTGTGAGACTATGTCTCAAAAACAAAACCCGCAACCAAAAAACCCAAAACCACAGCAAACAAACATGAAATGTGTGATTTGTGGTTTATGCAAAAGTGGACAAGTACTCACTTTTTAAAAGGGAGTCGTGACACAGGATGCAACATGGGTAAACCTAGAGGATACTGTGTTAAATGAAATAAGCCAGCCAGCAAAAATGTAGGTACTCCATGGCTCTTCGTATATGAGGTGCCAACCAGTCAGAGCTCATAGACAGTAGAACGGTGGGCAGCAGGAGACAGAGCAGTGGCGTCTGTTAATGAGCAGAGTTTCAGCGTCACAAAGCAAGAGGTGTACAGACGGGGGTCACACAGCATGGTGGGTACTATTAACACTTCTGGACATGCACCTCAAAAGACATTGAGGTAAAGTTTGGGAGGTCTCATAAAACATGTTTTGACAAACTGGAGACCTGCAGCAGGGTAGGCTCCTGAGAGGATTTGGGGGTGACTCTAGCTGAGACTCCTAACTGAGGGGCACATGGAGACTGAAGTGACCACCTTCTAGCCAGGCAGGACTTCCAGGAGAGGAAGTCAGCCCACCCACAAAACATTCCACCCCAAATTTACCATTTACCCTGCCTACAAGAAGTGCAGGGATAAAGATGGAGCAGAGATAGAGGGAATGTCCAACCAATGACTGGCCCAACCTGAGACCCACCTCATGGGAGAGAGCCAACCCATGACACTATTAATGATACTCTGCTATGCTGGCAGACAGGAGCCTATCGTAACTGTCCTCTGAGGGCTCCACCCAGCAGAGGGTCAAAACATGCTGAGGCTCAAACCCAAACATTAGCTCTGGTAGTATTGTGGAAGAGTTCGGGGGAAGGATAGAAGGACCCGGGGGCAACAACAACTCCACAAGAAAAGATCAGCAGAGTTGGGGCTGGAACGAGAGCTCAGTGCTTAAGAGTGCTGGCTGCCTCTCCAGAGAACCTGGGTTCTATTCCCAGCACCCCATGGCAGTTCACAACTCTCTGTAGCTCCAGTTCTAGGGAATTTAACACCATCAGGCATACATGTAGGCCAATGCACATAAAATAAAAACAAATCATCTTATAAGAAGACCAACAGAGTCAACTAACCTAGGCCCATGGGGGCTTACAGAGACTGAAGCACCAAACAGCGTGCATGGTCTGGGGCAAGTAATGGGCAGCTTGGCTTTCATGAGGGTCCCCTAGCAATTAGAGGTGGGGGCCGTCTCTGACATGGACTCTCTTGCCTGCTTTTCTTTTTCTTTTTTTCTTTCTGGTATGAAAGATATTGGATGGAGATGGAAAGAGAGAGGAAAGGAGAGAGAAAGACAGGTGGCAGAGAAAGGGGAGAGAACAGAGAGGGAGAGAGAAGTAAGAGGCAAGCCCTTTTTATCCTGAGCCCTCAGCAGCTATTGCCTGCCTTTTGATCACTTCCCTCTGGCAGGGCTGCCTTGCCTGGCCTCGGTGGAAGAGGATGTACTCAGTCCTGATGCTACTTGATGTGCTGGTGTGGGCTGATATGGGTCAGGGACCTCCCCTTTTCTGAGAAGGGTAGGGGGTTAAGGGTGAAAAGGTGGGGCTGGGAGGAGGGGGGGAGGGCTGCATTTGGATGTAAAGTGAGTAAATAAATAAACTTATATAAAAAAAGACAAGGTGTGCAGACTAGAATCACCTTCAGTGTTCTTCGGCTATAAAACCTGGTTGAGAAGAAGAAGAAGGAAGAAGACGAAGAAGAAGGAAAGTCTTGAGCTGAACATGAACGGCACACACCTTTGATCCCAGGAGGCGGACCTCTGAGATCAGGGCCTGGTCTACATAGTAAGTTCCAGGTCAGCCAGAGCTGTATAGTGACACCCTGTCTCAAAAAAACAAGAGTCTTGAAAAAGTAGTGTTGGGGTAGGGCTAGGAATACAGCTTTGTGGCAGAGTCCTTAGTACATGAGATCTTAGGTTCTGTCCCTGGTGGTGAGGGGACAGTAGGCAGCAATGGGGCTCTCATCCCAGCTAGCTATTTAGGAGGCGCAAATAGAAAGTCTGAAAAAATTCCAACACCTGTTGAGCCAACAGTTCAAGACTAATTTGAGGGCTGGAGAGATGGCTCAGAGATTAAGAGCACTGACTAACCTTCCAGAGGTCTTGAGTTCAATTCCCAGCAACCACATGTTGGCTCACAAACATCTGTAGTGAGACCTAATGCCTTCTTCCGGAGTGCAGGTGTACAGGCAGACAAAACATTGTATGCATAATAAAGAAGTAATTCTTAAAAAAAAAAAAAAAAAAAAGACTAATTTGATCAATTCAGCGAGACCCTGCATCAAACAGTAAAACAGGCTAGGTGTGGTGGCACATGCATAATCTCAGCGCTCAGGGAGGCAGAGGCAGGCAGATTTTTGTGAGTTCGAGGCCAGCCTCGTCTACAAAGCTAGTTTGTAGGACAGCTAAGGTTTCACAGAATAACTTTGGGAAAAAAAAAGAAAAAGAACAGGGCATTGGGGAGTCAGAGGCAGGTAAATTTCTTTCATTCCTCACTCCCCTACTCAGGAAGTGTTGGACTCTGCCAGCAGACTCGGCAACCAAGGGGAATGCCTACTAGGCCAGACCTTGGACAAAAGCATTTCACTGGGGTCTGATGATACTGTCTCAAGCTTGCTCCTGGCCACCTGCCAAACTCCCAGAAGGAAGGCAGGTGTGTGTCTAGTATAAACAATGTTGTTTGCTCTACCAGCTTTCAGCTGTGGAGATAGAAGACTTGGTTGTGAGATGAGCACCTGTGACTGCAGAGAGTCAGAGTGTTGCGGGTCCAGAGCCTAATCATCTCAGGCTACCTGTAGCCCTCTTATTTACTTATTTATTATGTATACAGTATTCTGTCTGCATGTGTGCCTGCATGCCAGAAGAGGGCACCAGATCTCATAGACGGTTATGAGCCACCATGTGTTTGTTGGGAACTGAACTCAGGACCCCTGGAAGAACAGCCAGTGCTCTCAACCTCTGAGCCATCTCTCCAGCCCCCAACCTTTAGCCCTCTTAACAGCCATTTTTTTGCTGCCCTCTGTATGTCAGCCAACCTCTTTGTGACCATGACCACTAAGCAAATCCTTTGGTATGTACAGAGGTCTGTCCCCTGTTAGCCAGAAGTTTCACAGCTTCTGAGGCTTATAACGGTGATTTCTTGGCTCTGCTTTAACCCATCCATCTCATGTTTCCACCTGTGTACTTGAAAAGTGTCTCAGCTGGGTATGGTGGCACATGCCTCTAATCCCAGCCCTCAGGAAGCAGAGGCAGGTGGATCTCTGAGTTGGAGGCCAGTCTGGTCTACATAGTGAGTTCCAAGACAGCCAGAGCTATACATAGTTAGACCCTGTCTCCAAAACAAAAACAAACAAAAGCCTTCATCTGACTGTCACCATGTTGAAACATGAAATTCGGGGTCATTTGTGGACTGAACCCTCTTACCCTCCTTGAGGTTGAGGTTGTGGTTTTGGTTGACACCAGCGAAAAGCCAAGCTCACAAGCACATAGCAATGCTGAAGCCGGTTGAGGGTAGAGAATGTTTCCCCACCACCGTGGAGGGAAAAGCCTTCACACGAACTGGCCCTGGCCCTGGCTTTGTTTTTACCAAGCATTTCTTTTAGGGAGATGCTCCTTAGGATTTTGTTTGCTCTTGTTCTCCAGCTCCATCTTGGTTTCAGGGGACAAGAAATTCCCCCTAAGAGCCTATGGAGGCCATTCTCATTCAGACCACCACACCCGTACGCACTCATGTAACGTAAAATAAATAAAACTTAAATCCTCAGAAAGTACTAAGTTAAATCATTTGCTTACTTGTGTGTGTGGAAGGTACATGCCACGGTACACGTCCAGAGGTCAGAGGGCAACCTGTAGGAATTGGGTCTCCTGCTCTATGGGCCCTAGGTCCTCCAGCTTGGCAGCACCTTTCCTTACTGAGCTGTCACACTGACCCCAAATTCTAGTTTGTGTACATGAATGAGTGAAGTCAGGAGGTAGCATAAGACCCTCTATAACTGGAGTGTGACCTGGCCACACAGGGGATCGAACCCAGGTCCTATTGGAAGAACAGCAAGTGCTCTTAACCACTGAGCCATCTCTCCACCTTCCCTGCCCCTGGCCCTTAGTAAGGGGTTTGTGAGTCCACTAGCTCAGGCCTGTGGGGGCTTATAGAGATGGAAACACCAACCAAAGAGCAGGCATGGACTGGACCTAGGCCCCCTGCACATACGTACGTGATGGGCAGCTCCGTCTTCATGCGGGCTTCCTAGTAAGTTGAGCAGGTGCTGTCTATGACATGGACCCCAGCTGCCTGCTTTCTGATCACTTCCCACTAGTGGGGCTGCCTTGTCTGGCCTCAGCGGATGTGGTGGATGTGGATGAGCTCAGTCCTGTTGTGACTTGACGTGTTGGCTGAGGTTGGTGGGGAGGGGCTCCCCTTTTCTGAGGAGAAGGGGGAGGGATAGAGGGAAGAGGGCAGGAGGGTGGGACTGGGAGGAGAGGAAGGAGGGGGCTACAATCGTGATGTAAAGTGAATATGTAAATTAAAAAAATTTCAAAAGGGGGCTGGAGAGATGGCTCAGGCATGTGGCTGCTCTTACAAAGGTCCTGAGTTCAATTTCCAACAAACACATGGTGGCTCACAATCATCCATAGTGAGATCTGGTGCCCTCTTCTGGCCTGCAGGCTCACATGCTGGCAGAATGCTGTATGAATAATCAATCAATCAATCAATAATTTTTAAAAATAAATTCAAAAGGAAGAAGTAAAAATAAAAACAAAACAAAAAGGAAGGAGGAGGAGCAGCAGCAGCAGCTCTGGCCGCTGGCCCACTTGGCATTCTCTTCAGCCACGGTGCAGGTGGTGTGAAGAGGCTGGAACCTCGCTGTGCATCTGGTGGTGCCTGGTTTCCCTGTGCTGGTTTTAGGTCTGAAAGGTGTGATGCTCCTGGCAGAAGGAGTTCTGCCCTAGTTCTGTGCAAACCGAGCCAGGGCATTTAAGAGCTGATGGCAATCTAGAAGACCCACGCTGACGGGACGCCTCTGTGCCTCTCCGGGTTAGCTTTTACTGTGTTTCCACTCGGAGGTCCTTCTTCCTCCTGAGAGTGACCTCAGCTCCCCCTCCCCCTTCAGTCCTTTTCTGTTTACATTCTGAGCCTGATTGCCTTTTCCTCTTTTATTGGATTACTTCTCAGGCTTTTGCATTTGAAAGAGCTCCTCTGGAACGGTTGTTGCAGCGCCTGAAAGCCAAGTCTCCGTGACTCAGCGTAGCCGGGGTGGGAGTGTATAGAGTTAAAACAGGACACCCCCGCATGTGTGTATGAAATACACGCAGCAAGTGTTTTCACTCGGTTTCTTGTTTCTGTGACCAAATAACTCAAAAGCAAGTCAAGGCAGCAAGGATTCATTCTTTGGCTCATGGTTTTAGGTTTTAGGGGACAGCCCTTCCTCATGTCTTTGGGAGGCACTCGTGCTGTGGTGACCAGAGCATGAACCTGCCTCTGCGTCCCAGTGCTGGATCAAAGGTGTGTGCCACCACCGTGCTTGGATGAAGGAAGGCTTCTGAAAGCCGGTGGCAGACATCGCCCTGGAGCCAGCTCGCTGGCTCAGAGGATGAAGGTGCCTGTGGCACAAGCTGACGACCTGGGTTTGATCCCCCAAACTCACAGACCGAGAGCCAACTCCACACACATGTGACTCACACCCCTATGCCATGGCACAGACACCCAATAATACTTTTTTCTGTTTTTATCTTATGTGTGCTTTATCTCCATGCTCCACATGTGTGTCTGGTTCCTGAAAAGGATGGAAGAGGTCCTCGGATACCCCAGAACTGGAGCCACAGAGGGTTGTCAAAGACCAAGAGGGTACAGGGAATCAAAGCCTGGTCCTCTGGAAGAGCAGCCACACGCTCTCAATCACTGAGCCATCTCTCCAGCCCATAAATAAACACGTAAAAGAGAAGACCTGTTCACGGCAGGCCAGAACTATGGTGGCCAAGACAAGACGCCCCATGTCTCGTATCCTGAAATGTAGTGGGCCTGCCCTACAGGCAAGATCACACACTTTGAGAGGGGGGAAGTGCCCTCTTTTCTGGACAGACCCTTGCAAGCCAATGGGCCTATATACCCAAGATAATCTTGAACCTGGGTACCCAAGATAGTCTTGAACTATAGAGTGCTTGCCTGGTCTGCTCCAAGTCCTGGTTTCCATCCCCAGTGCTGTAGAAACAGGGCATGGTGGGACATGATTGCAGTCCAGCACTCAGGAGTCAGAGGCAGGATGATCAGGAGTCCAAGCTCAGCTTTGGCTGTTTGAGGCCTGCCTGGGCTACAGAGTCTAAATCAAATTGGATTTATTCCAGATGTCTGGGGAAAAGTGTCAGTCAAGGCCCTCCAGCTCTGGAATGAGGATCTTTCCATGTGCCCTCGGCCTGCAGAAACCAGTTCTGGGTACAGAGGCTGGGTGCATATCCTTCCCAGCAGAGGGCAGCCGACTCTTGTGATCTGGTTTTGCAGGGTTGGTCCCGGGCTGAGGCTAAACTCAACGTCTGGGAAGGAAATAGGAATATAAACCCGAACTCGAGGGAAGCCTCTGCTGTTTCGTCCTCCCACTCTTGGGTCTCCGTGGCGTCGCCTGCCCTGATGTGAATCCCTGAGTTGATAGGTCGTTTTTAGGAAGGGCCAGTTGAATGGCTGGAGGAGGCTTGTCCTGAAGCTCTGCGGGAGAGGAAAATGTAGTGTGTGTTGTGCTGGGGCGGGGTACCGAGGGTGCAGGGGCGCAGGGGGCATCCTTGGCATCATCTGGCTCCCTGAGCTCTGTGGGTGGACAGCGATCGCGAAGCCTCTCTAGTGTGGGGGAGGGCAGGTGACTGGATCCTCTGGAAAGGGGATACAGAAGACCTCGGCTGGCCTCCGCTGGTGTTGCTGTTGCTAGGGAACAGGAGGCCTCAGGGGTGCCCTGCAGGTGAGTGGGATCCCTTGCCAGCTGTCTGGCTCTGCAGTTTCTGTTCACCTTGGAGCACACGCTGCGAGGTGTAGGTGAGGGTAGGTGGCTACCCAGATCTACCCAGTTCTCTAACAAACTAAGCACCCGCCCCAGGCTGGCAAGAGCCCAGGTGGGAGGGGAGCTGACTGCAGCTCCAGTTCTTGCAAAGTCCGAGAATCATTATTATTATTACTATGATTATTATTTATTGCTGGGTGTAGTGGCACACAACTTTAATTCCAGTATTTGGGAGGCAGAGAGTGACAGAGTTCAAGGTCAGCCTGGTCTGCATAGCAAATTTCAAGCCAGCCAGCAGGAATGCATAGTAAGACCCTTCCTCAAAAAAAAAAAAAAAAAAAACCCAAAACTATTCTTTGACAGTTTCCTGTGTGTATATAATGTATTTCAGTCACCCTCCCACATTACCCTCTCATCCCTCTCCCACTTACTGAACTACATCTTCCCCCCAAATCCCGTTAGCTTCCCCTGTGTGCATGAGTCAGGAGCCATTTAGTGGAGCCTGGGCAACTTTCCAGTGGCTACACCATTGAAGAAACGAACTTCTCCTCCTCCAGCAGCTGCAAAGTGCCAACAGCTCCTTTGGAAGGATGGAGCGAGCGCATGAGGCTCTCCACCCATAGTGGGATAGTGACACCCAGCTGGTGCAGGTGACCAGAGCTGCTCTGTGTTCACGTGCGCATCACCCCGACATCCTGTCCAGAAGGCAGAACCTCACAGCACTCCCCAGCCGTGAACTCTCAGATCCTCTTCTGTGGTGTTCCTGGGGGCAGGGTCTCGACATAAACAGCCATTAGGAGCCAAAAAGGAGGGAGACAGCCCTCTGGGTCAGTGCTCTCTCTCCCTCTGAAGCAGTTTGAAACCGTTCTCTCTCTTAACCCTCAGGTGCCCTGACCAGGCGCTCACCACTCCTGGGCGGCTGCTGCTGTTGGGAGCCAGGGTTCTGAGCCCTTGTCAGAAGCAAAGTCCGGCACGCACTCAGAACGGCAGACACAATGACGATGCTCTTCTGGTCACTGTGGTGGGAGACAGGACTTGGGGAACAGACAAACTCAGGTTCAAGTTACAACCTGTCACTGGTCAGATGTACTTCTGGATGAGAGTTCTGTCCTGGGACTCACTTTTCATCAAGCTAGAACCAGGGAGAAATGGCTGGGTGACAGGGTCCTCAGAGCATCACGGGGGTACCAAAGAGAGGAGCACAGAGGAAACTGTCCATGTGCACAGTGAGGGGACACTTCATCTCATCTCCCGGGAGGAGGATGGTATGGAGCAGTGCCCACCAGATGGGAGTGCTGTGCATCTCTTCACAGTGGGTCTCAGGAGCCTGCTGGGGAGAGCTGGGTCAAGGCAGGGACAGCAAGAGGGCATGTCAGCTGGTCTGACCTCTGCTCCAAACCTCCGTCCCACACACCCTGATCAGCAGAACACTTCTGCAGTGTCCAACCAAGCGACATGACGGACTCATCTGGTTCGTGTCCTGCTCCCACAGGTCCAGGCTCCTGCCAGGGCTTTAGACAGAGCTCTGAGGCGGGGGGGGGGGGGGGAAGCGGGAGCCATAGCCTTGCTTGGGGAAGGGGGGTGCTAGGTGTCAGAATGAGGCAAAAGGTGGAGGGAGTGGGGGGGTCAGGAAGCTCACGTGAAGACGTGAAGACGTGAAGGCCTTCCTGGGACACGTGCATCTCTGGTTTCATGACCTTAAGCCCCACTTTCCCCCAGTGGTGTCCAGGGCAAAGAAGAGTGAAGCAGGAAGGAGTGAGGGACCAGGCTTGTCTGAGGGGAACCTGGTCTTCTGTCAGGTTCAGATCCAAACCTCCATGTCATTCATGTTGCTTGGACAGAGTGGATTCTTACTGTTCGTGGATAACAGACGTGAAGAAAATTCTCAATCTTCAGAACCCCTCTGCAAGGAAACGTTATGAGTGTGCCAAATGCCACCGAACTTCAGGAATGGTCATGGGGACATTTGGGAGTGTGTGGATCAGCTCACTGTCTCGTTCTTGCCTAACTCAGGCTCGCCTATGCCTCCATCTGCGTTTTCCTCCCCTCCCCATGCTCCCTGCACCCTTGAGCGGCCTGCCGCCTGTGTAGCCCAGCTGCTCTGTCCTAGGTCCACTAGGCTCTGGCTTCACACAGCCTCAAGATCTGTGTGTGTACCTCTCTCTGAAGGGTACACAGAGACCCCTCTTCCTGCCACCTGTCCTCAGCCATGGTTAGAAGAGTCAGTCTGGTTTTTCTTTCCTTTTTTTTTTTTTTTTTTTTTTTGTTTTGTTTTTCAAGACAGGGTTTCCCTGTGTAGCCTTGGCTGTCCTGGACTCACTTTGGAGACCAGGCTGGTCTCAAACTCCCAGAGATCCGCCTGCCTCTGCCTCTGCCTCCTAGAGTGTTGGCATTAAAGGGGTGAGCCACCGCACTCAGCTCAGGCTGGTTTGATAACGTTTTCTTTTTTTGTCAGGGAGGGGAGCAGGAAGAGAGCAGGCATGTACTGGGGTGCAGCCTGTTTTTCTTAGCTGTGTCCACTTGTGGGCCCCTTTGTCCTTCTTGTGTCTGTCTGCCTGTGTATATGAGTCTCTCTGCAGGGATGTGCTGCGTGTGTGTGTGTGTGTGTTACTGGAGATGGAACACAGATGGAACACACATGTCAGGCAAGGAATCTGTTGTGTGTGTGATGGGGTGGTTCCCCAGCACATGTGTGAGAGGGGAGAGGACAACTTTGCAGAGCTGGTTTTCTCCTCTCAGTTTTAGGTAGGTTTGGACCCATCTGGAGCCATTTGCTGGACCCTTACCTGGCTTTAAGTTTTGAGACAAGTTTTCCCTAAGTTGCCTAGGCGGGCATTGGACTCTCCATCCTCCTGTCTCAGCCCTCCAGTGTGGATGGTCACGTGGGCCTGTGCCACGGGGGACATCTCTAAACCATGTACTGTGTGTCCTCCCCTGGCCTCAGCCCTCCGCACAGCTGTACTGTCCCCTTCCAGGAGACGGAAGGCCCTTCCTAGAACTCCCCCTGCCCATCCTCCTTAGCTCCCGTACTGCCCAGGAGAGCCGGAGCATCCCTTGATTCACCACCCCGAGGTTCCTCCTGTACTCTGGCGCCTGAGCCAGTGGCTGAGCACGTCTTGGTAAAGATGGCTCAGTCATTTGGGTGCTACGTTATCCCTCACCGAATCCCATGTGATGGGCAGTCTTTCTCATCTGGAACACACAGGCGTCTCATGGGATCTCAGCTCTGCCCGGGCTGGGTGGTGATGGAGCCAGATTCCCCTTTTCTGGGTCCTGCTGCACTTTGACAGCATCATAGGACCAAGGGGGAAGGTTGTGGGGACAGACATCCATTGGAGCTTAGTTGCAGGGTGGGGCTGGCCATTTCTTCCTCCCTAGCCAGGCTTCAAGTACATGCTTGTGTGGCTGGGTATTTGTTTGATTTTTTTTTTTCGCTATAAATTTGGGCCTGCATGTCTGTCTGTGCACCATGTATGCACTAGCTTCCCACAGAAGCCAGAAGAGGGCATCAGATTCCCTGAATCTGGTGTTACAGACGGTTGTGAGCCTCCATGTGGGTGCTGGGAATTGAACCTGGGTCCTCTGGAAGAGCAGCCAGTGCTCTTAACTGCCGAGCAGTTGTGTGGCTTTCTCTGGTACATGGTGAACTGCACCATCTTTCACCAAGCAAGGCATTCCTTCTCTCTATGCTCTGCTCCAAGAGGGCAGAGGTGGAGCAGGGCCTGAGGTCTGAGCCTTTGTCAGCTGTGGTCTGCTTGCTCAATGCAGGCCTTCTGATTTTTAGGATTCTGGCCTCTTCCTCTGAAATCTCTATTAGCAGGCAGTTCGCGCCGGGCTGTGAGACACTGGCTAACGAGGTGCTCGTACCTGCTGAGGCCTGGCTGGAGAGAACGCACATCTCTGCCTCCGGAATTCTATGTGGATTAATTAAAACAGCGGAGAGCATTTCTCCTGAATTATTTACAGCTTCAAGGAGCCCAAACAACCACCGTGGAGCCTAGTTACAAATGCATGCACCTCTCCTTGGTGGGGGTGTGAGGCGGGCGCCAAGGCTAAGGCTGGGGAAGGGAGGGGAGCCTTCCTTCCAGGGCTTTGAATGGCTTCATTTCAGGAAGCCACAGGAACCAGTGAGGCCCATCATGCGGGAAGCCAGCTGCAGAACCCATCAGAAAGTCTACCCACAGAGAAGCCCGACTACATCATCTTTAATTTTTCTTTCCCTTTCATCCCAGAAATAGGGTCCCATGTCTTCAGGGAGGTCCCAGGAGATTCGTTTTCCACCCCAGCCTTGCTCCAGGCCTTGGCATGCCTGGGCCCTGTTGTGGCAGATCTGGGGCATGCATTGTTGCCTGAGTGTCTCTGGGGGTACTTGTGGTGCTTTCCGGCTGCAAATTAGGGAGCTGCCGTTAGGACAGGATTGGAGTGTCTCTGGGTACGGTGCCCGTCACGAAAGCAGTGGGCGAGGATGCTGATCTGAATTCTCAGGATAGTCTGCAGTCTCCTTGCTGGTTCCCTGGACAAGTGCCCCCCCCCCCGACACACACACATAGGTAGTCCTGGGTTCTACTCTCTCGTACCACCTTGATTTGGACAAAGACCCCTCGTTTTCCCTCTCAGAGCTCACTGTCTCCTATCCCTGAGCATAAAGTCCAAAGCCACATGTGTCTATATCACACCCTCTTCATTCTTCTTTTCAATGATAACATCATTGCAGCCCAGGCCGCCCTTGAACTTGCAATGAAGCCAAGGATGACCTTGGACTTCTGACCTTGCTGCTTTCACAGGCACGCACCACCACCCTCTGTTTATGCAGGGCTGAGCTTTGTATTTGCTGGATAAGCACTCCACCATCTCAGCTACATTCCTGGTGGGTGTCCTTTTTACTCTCTCTCTCTCTCTCTCTCTCTCTCTCTAATGATTTATTTATTTTCTGGGTATTTTGCCTGCATGCATGTACCTATGTACCATGTGCGTGCCTGGTGCCACGGATCCCCTGGCCCTGGAGTTACAGACAGTTGTGAGCTGCCGTGTGGATGCTCAGAGTCAAACCTGGGTCCTCTAGAGGAGCACGCAGTGCTCCTAACCACAGAGCCATTTCTCCAGCCTTGCTCTTTTTAGTCTTCTCTATCACAGGTCAAGTCAACTCCTAAGCTGTCTCTGAGCCTCAAGCCAAAGTGATGGTGTCACTGGCAGGCTCTCCCTAGGGTGCTGGTGCTCTTCCTAAGGTAGACTCTGGCCTTCCCATTCTTTTTGTTTTGTTTTGTTTTGTTTTTCAAGACAGGGTTTCACCTTAGCTGACCTGGACTCACTTTGTAGAGCAGGCTGGCCTCGAACTCACAGCCGATCCACCTGCCTCTGCCTCCCCGAGTGCTGGGGTTACAGGCATGCACCACCCTACTCTGCTTGGCCTCCCCATTCTTAAAACAAAAATTAATCCCTTCTTTGTAGGCTAGGGACCTGTCAAATGGCAGGGTCATTTGGTGGGTATGGTGGCCGTGACTTTCATCTCAGCACCCAGGAGACAGAGGCGGGAGGATCTCAGCAAGACCAGGATCTCTGGTCTACAGAGTCGGCTCCTTCAGGTGTCTGGCGGACAACTCATCTGTGACAAGGAGGCAGTGTTGCAGGACCAGGCTCCGTCAGCCACTGTTTTTATGCAGGAGCCATATCTTCATCCCAGTTTTGCCAAAGAGAGAGTAAGTACACTTGGTTTGCTGGCTGACTTCAGTTTTCCTCATTGTCTGGACAGCGGCACCATAGCTGGGGCAGGGGGTGAGGGGTGGACCACATTTACTGACACTGCAACCTTCTTGGTGCATTTGGTCACGTTGCTAACTTAGACTGGGTCAGAGGTCATCCTTCCTTTTTCCAAAGCACTTTCAGGGTAATAAATATTCATTCGTATCCTGTAGAGAGAGGAGCAGTCAGCAGTCCTCACCCCAGGGAGGGGTTGGTTCTTAGGACCAGCAGCAATCACTTCCCTCCTGGGGAAGAGCAAATGTGGCCAGGTTCCCCTGTTGACTCTTGTGCCCTGAGACCAAGAGAAAGCAGGCTGCATGCTGGGTAAGGTGGCTGGGAGCTGAGCTTAGTGAAACACACTGTGTTGTGGGTCGATTCTTTGCATGCATTTGAGACATTCAAATTAAATGATTAATTGTATATTTTGTTTTATCTTTTGACAGGGTCTCACTGTATCCCTGGCTGGCCTGGAACTCACAGAGATCTGCTTGCCTCTGCTTCCCAAGTGCTAGGATTAAAGGTGTGCACCCCAAAGCCCTGCTAAAATGATTCTTCAGAAGGGGGCTTAGATGTAGCTCAGTTAGTATATGCTTGCCTAACGTGCACGAAGCCTCACTCTGATCCCATCCTGAATAAACAAGGTGTGCCGATGCATCCAGAATCCCAGCACCCTAAGGGGAAGGTAGAAGAAGGATTAGACATTTTTCAAACCCCTCTGGAAAAAAAAGTAAATAAAAGAAAACAAACCAACACATTTTTTTCCAACTTACATGAGCACTCTATCTGCATGTACACCTGCATGCCAGAAGAGGGCACCAGAGCACAGTATAAATGGTTATGAGCCACCATGTGGTTGCTGGGAATTGAACTCAGGACCTCTGGAAGAGCAGACAGTGCTCTCAACCGCTGAGCCATCTCCCCAGACCCCAAACCAAGTTTCTTATAAGCTTGACTTAGAAACAATAGATTCAGGCATGGTGGCACATACCTGCTAGGGTTGCACTTGGGAGGTAGAGGTAGGAAAGTCATCCTTGGCTACATAGTTCAACACAACTCTTTGTGAATGAGCTGGATGCCCAGCAGGATGGGTTAGTGGGTAAGGAAAACCCAAGTGTGATTCCTCGGG
This sequence comes from Meriones unguiculatus, assembly GCF_030254825.1. NCBI lineage: Eukaryota > Metazoa > Chordata > Mammalia > Rodentia > Muridae > Meriones > Meriones unguiculatus. The sequence continues at coordinate 5,528,785 of NC_083355.1, read as the reverse complement.
ATACCCATAACAGAAGAAACAAACTGACTCCCACAAGTTGTCCCTTGATCAACATTCGTGCTCACACACTAAATAAATGTAAATCAATCAATCAACCCAACTGGGGCTGCACACCTTCAGCTCAACCAAACCAACACCGTAGATAGAAAAATAGCCTCCTCCATAAGGAAGCTGGTACTCTGTCCAGTTGTCACCTAATGTTTTTCCAGACATGCCATTTTCATAGAAGAGGGAGTGTTTCATAGGCAAAGATTCCATTTCACCACTAGTGCTCAGAGGCTGTGTCCAGTCTCCTTTCTGTGGGCACCAGGCCGGCTAACCCTGGCCTCCCAGTCACTGGGATTGTGGGTGTGAGCCACCAGGCCCAGCTTCCCCACGGTTTTTAAGAAGCTTAGTTCTGTGGGCGAGCACTCTCCACTCCTGTAGTCTACTGCTCGAAGTAAAACTCTAAGTGCAACCACACCGGGGGAGGGAGGCCATCCTACAGGGGGGTGGGCACCGGAAGGGACTCACTTTGGATCCTCTCGGAGGCTGCCTGCTGCCCCTGTCCGTGCACGTATGTGTGTGTACTTTGGGATTGTGGGAGATTTATGCGTCAGGCGCATTCTCCTTTTGGCTATCTGGAAGGGAGAGCCCCCTTTAATGGTCCATTAATTTTCTTGACTTGAACATTTTGCAAACACTTGCTTTTGCCTCTGATGGAGCATCCTGTTGAAATCCACAAATTACAGGTTCCTGTAACAGCAGGCGGCGGCCTACATATGAAAATGCCAGCTATAAAATGCCAGCGTGTGAAGATGTTTTGCCAACGGCTGTGAGATTGCAGATGGGGACTCTGCCTTAAAGGTGGGTGAGCCTCTGTCATCCCGGCAGCTGGGCAAGATTCGCACCAAGGAATGTATGAATTCCTGCTTAGGTGGAGGGGGGTGGGGCACTCCTGTGTGTGAAAATGACATGGCAGGCTGGAATTCTGGCTGCAGTGACAACCCATGGGGCGGAGCACAAGTAGAGGGTGAGCAGGGACCAGGTCACTGTCCTCTCCTGAACAAGATCATGTCAGGTAGGATGACTCACCTCTGTAATGTTTACACTGGGGGGAGGGGGGAGGGGGGAGAGTGGGGGTGATGCAGGAAGGTTGAGGTCAAGGCCAGACAGGACCACAGAGTGAGAGCCTGTTTAAAAGAAAACAAAATTGGGGTAGGACTGAGGAGGTAGCCCAGCTTAATTAACATACATGAGGGTCTGTGTTCTTTCATTGCAGGAACCATGGGATTGGTGCACACACACACACACACACACACACACACACCTGTGACCCAGCCCCGCACTTGGGAGCTTGGAGGGAAGAGACCAGAAGGCCAAAGTTATTTTCAGCTACATAGTGAGCCTGAGGCTAGCCTGGACTGCAGGAGACCCTTTCTCAAATGAGCAAGCAAGGACAGTGATGAATTCAAATGACGCTTTGAGCCTGGGGTACCGAGCCCCAGCATCCCCACGGTGTGCTTTGGCATGCCATCCCACCTGTCTGTGGGCATCTTCTGAGTAGTCGCTTCGGGATCTATCATCAGTCTGCTACTTTTAAGTTTCTGCTCCTTGGGGGAAGCCCCATTCAACCCGGAAGACCCCAGCACCTCTGAGAGTGTAACGAGAGTGTAACGTGGCCAAAAGCACATGGCTGTGGGACGGGATGGCAGTTTAGGCTATGCCTCCCAGCCCTGAGCCCTCAGTTTCCCCTTCTGTCAACTGGGGATTGTGCTGCCTGCTCAGCGGGATTGTGGGAGGTTAGACAGCCCACACAGAGCCTCGAATTATTACAGACAGGGCCCAGTGACCTTCCTCCCTCCTCAGACCCAAACCTGACTTTCCTTTTTCATGAAGCCAGTCATCCATATGGGTGCTGCTTCCTAAGTGTGTGAAAAGGGAAGAGCATGTGAGTCAATGAGTTGAGGCTCAGGGGACAGCAGAGTGGCCTGAGGACCTGGCTCTGCTTGACTCTTCATGCTGGGAACAGCAACAATGGCCCTATCGACTGGCAGGGCGTTCTGCTGCAGGAGAAGCTGCTCCATTGATCCAGCCCTGCCCTGGCGACAGCCCCAATCCATTCCTCTGCAGGGAGCTTCTTGGCCCAGTGGCTTCCTTTGTTCGTGTGTGTGTGTGTGTGTGTGTGTGTGTGTGTGTGTGCTCGAGCATGCATGTGCATGGTGTGTCTGTGTTATAGAGCAGAGCCTTGACTGTGTCTCTTTCAAATGCATCTACAGAAGCCCAACTGCAGAGACTGGGGAGAGAGGCTGTAAAGGGCTGCCGGGCAAACAGGAAGAGGTGAGTCTACAGCCCAGACCCGTGTACAAGGTGAGGTCTGGTGGTGTACACCTGTAATCCCAGCACTGGGAGGCAGAGACACTGACTCACCGGCCAGCCGGTCTGGCCAGTTGGTGAGCAACAAGTTCAGTGAGAGATCATGTCTCAAAACAGTAAGGCAGAGGGACTGATGAGATGGCTCAGTGTGTAAAGGCTGCCAGGCCTGATGACATGGCTTCATTCCTGGGACTCCCATGGTAGCAGGAGAGAAGCAACACCCGAGCTTTGTCCTTTGACCTCCACACATCACTGTACCCATGTGCCCGCACACACTCACACGCACTACAGTATGATCGTATTAAGAGACAGGCCTTCGGGAGGCAGTTAGGATTAAAGGTTGAACCTCGTTCTGGGATTGGCGGCTTTGCTGTCACTCGGCCTGCCACGTGAGCACACAGCAGCCACGTGGCCATCTGCAAACCATGAAGCCTCACCAAGAAGCCTTGATCCTGGACTCCCCCGGACAGTTTCCTGAACTGTCAGTGCAGACAGCCCCCTGTTGAGCCCCAGGCTGTGGCATTCTGTGACAGCAGCTGGAGCCCGCTCGCTCGGACAGCCTGCCCATTTTCGGCTCCGTCTTCCCCACAGCACCTGCTGCCCACTGTCTGCTGGGAGTTCAGCCGCCTCTCATGGGAGGGGGATGCCACTGTCCTTGCCCATGGTCCCTGAGGCTCTGGCAAGGCCCCTGGAGAGCTGGGCTTCCTCCTGCACCGCAGGGTAGGGTCTGTGACCCCTCTCCTGCTACCCAGGAGCACTGTGGCTCACAGCGGCCCACAGCTGCCCAGACAGGGGCTAAGCATGCCCACAGGCTGGGCTCTTGGGTACATTCCCACAAGATGTTCTCTTTGTCAAAGTCCTTTTTCTCTTGTGTGTGCACTGAATTAGGCTTATTTACATCTATTGCCTGCTCAGGGGAGGAGGAGAGAGCCGGGGTGGAGGGATGATTTTCTCTCATTGTATCTACAAAGCACACGTTTTCTTTGTGTGGCAGAAACCCACCTAAGCTTTGAAGGTGCGCCTAACTGTCTGGTCTCAGTCCTGCCTTGGCGCCCCACATCTGGCTCTTCAGGATTTGAATGGGGGGGGACTTCGAGGAGAGTCTTCCCTAACTTAGGGATATTTTTGGCAAGCCATAGTTTGCTTTTTTGGGTCAAGTCTGTTTTCTGTAGCTACTGCTATCTGCTGCCTCAGATCTCGAAGCCTTTGTCTCTGGCTTTGGCAGGAGACCTGGGCCTGGCTGCAGAGACACCTCGAGGAAGGGCCACCACGGCCTCGCTGTCATGCCCAGGCCAGGGCACCCCACCAGCCCTGCTCACAGGCAGAGGGAAGGGCTTCCGCTGGGGCCCCACACCCACAGAGCCCTAAAGTGATGGGGGCTGGGGTGGGTGGTATTCACCCCACTGATTTCATAAACTCCCCATCACTCTGGCTAATCTTCCTAGGATTACAGGTGAGCTGTTCCATGTCTGTCTCTGCAGGAGCTGCTTAGGCACACCGAGGGGCCGGGGTGTGGCTCAGGTGGGTGAGCACATGCCTAGCATCCAGAAAGCCCTGGGTTTGCTCCCCAGCACCTCCCAAATCAGACATGGTGATGCATGCTTATAGGCTCAGGATTTGGGAGGAGGCAGGGGCCTCCCAGATGCTCATTTCAAGCTTGCTAGGTAGACTAGGCTAGCCCTGAGCTCACCGAGCTCACTGGCCTCTGCCTCCTGAGTACTGGCATCACCACACCTGGCTTCTCAAGCTGCTTCTTGACAGCTGGATGTCCAAGCAGAGGTCCAAGCCTCTCACTCCCCGACACTCCGCCTGCAGCTGGAGCAAATCTCAGGCCCGTGCAGCTGCAATGGATTTTGGCCAAGGGAGATTTACCAACCCTTTTTGTTAATGATTTATTTTGGTCAGGTGTGGGCTGCACTCTTTCAATCCCAGCTCTCAGGAGGCAGAGGCAAGCAGATCTCTGCGAGTTCAAGGCCAGCCTGGTCTACTCTACGTAGTGAGTTCCAAGTAGCCCAGGGTTACACAGTAAGACTTTATCTCAGGCAAATAAAACAACCCTGAGACTTATTTTATTTTTAACTTGTGTGTGTAGGTGCCCCCAGGGGCCGGAGGCCGCCTGGAGCTGGAGCCACACATGGTTCTGAGGTGCTGGAAGTGGGTCCTGGAACCACAGTTCCCCTGTAGGAGTAGTACTAGCTCCTGCCCACTGAGCCATCCCTCCAGCCGTGCTCACGCTTCTTGTTCAGTGAGGTCCTGGCTGCTCTGGGCCTCCAGCCCAGACTTCCCTTACCCTGGCTGCTCCTGGGGGAGGTCCCTTTCCATGTTTATATGGAGTCTCCTCCTCCCTCCTGGATGGTGATTTTCTCCCACCAATCCTGGCACAGCCCAGTTGTGTTCCCTGACCCCGATCCTCATGGAGCCCAGACTAGCCTCCAACTCTGTAACTGACTAATCTGCATCTCCTGAGTCTCTGCCTCTATTCCTAAATACTAGGATTAAGTGCAGCACTGAACCTGGCCTTGAGGTCACAGATGCAATCCCTGGCCTTGACGTCTTCTTTGGGGGGGACATGCAATCCCCGAGATGTGGAGCTCCCTCCCCATGTGGAGCAAGCCCTCCAATCTAAGGCCCCGCCTTTGCCTTTTTAATTTGATTTTTTTTTTTTTTTGAGTCAGGGTCTTGCTCTAGAGCCCAGAATGACCTAGACTTCACCATGTAGCCCAGGTTGGCCCCAAACTCACGGCAAATCCTACCTCAACCTTCAGAGTGTTGAGATCGCAGGTGTGAGCCCCCACACCTCCATCTGCCCTGTTTTGCACATCACCTCATTCCCAGGAGATACCTGTTGGTGGCCCTGAGGCAAGCCAGCCCCTGCTCCCTTCCTCTCTCCATCTTTTCCCTCCCTCTCTCTTCCTCCAGTCCTACCTCACCTTCCCTGCTGCTCCTCTGTCTTTGTCTCTGCTTTCACAGCTCCCTTTTTTCTCTTCGGCTTTTTTTTTATTTTTATTTTATTTTATTTTATTTTTTTTAAGGGCAGAGGAAGGTGAAAGGTAGAATTCCTGAACACGGGGACGGGAAGTGAGCATCACGTGGCACAGGCCCCAGCTGGCAGCACAGCTGGGCACCCCTGCCCAGCAGCCTTAACCTGCCTGACCCTCCCCCGCCAGGAGTGCCCGCCGGCCCCAACCTGGGTCTTTTCTCAGCCCCACTTCCGCCGCCCCGACCCTGGATCCAGATCCGGGCAGGCAGGGTGAACCCTGACCTCCCGGAGCAGAGACTCGGCGGGGTCCCGCCGGGATTCAGAGGCAGGGGCCTGGGGCTCTTCTCAGCCCGGCTATAATTTCACTAATTACAGCCCACCTCTGCAGCAGCCCAGCCAGCCTGGGCTACTGGCTTTAACCCTTCTGCTGCCGGGGGAGCGGGTTCCCGCTTTGGATTGGCTATGCGCCTGCCATAGCGTAAAGTGAAGCCTAAACTCCTAGGAGTGTGACCACCATATTTGGAGGCAAAGTCTTTAAAGGGGTGACTAAGGTAACCCGGGCTCTTTAGGGTAGGCGCGCGGTTCCGGTTCCGGGTGGTTGCCCTCAAGCCGGATGACCTGAGCCCTGTTCCTGGGACCCAGGGTAGCGTTCTGACCTCCACATGTGTGCCGTGGCATGGGCACACTCTCCAGAAATTACAAACTAGAAGGAAGGGGCAGGGAGGCGTGGTGGCTCACCCCTTTAGCCCTGGCACATCTGCAGGGTGAGAAAGGAGGGTTCTGGGTTTGGGCCTGGGGGTGTGTGGGGACATTCCCGTGTACCCCAGCTGGTGCCGTGTGCAGCACATGTGTGAGGCAGGGCATGTTCGCGCAGGTGTCTCTCTGCACCTGTGCGTTTGAACAGGGCCCAGCGATTCCCTGGTTTGCGCAGATTCCCACCCTCACCCCGTGGAGCACACGTGCACCCATTCTGTAAGTGTGCCGCAGGGAGAATCGACGGGTGTCAGGGTGCGTTTGTGAGTGTGACTCAGCCACACTGTCCGGCCTGTGGCCAGAGAAGGGGCGCTTCTGTAGACCCAGCAGGCCGGGTCTGAAGGAGGTGGTTGTCACCTCCTGTGCCACTCTGCGGGAGACCTTGTGAAGGGCGCTGCTGTAGACTGTGATCCAGGCAAAAGAGAGGTCATCCCCCTCAGATGAGCTGTGGGGAGACCGGCTGGAGTGGGCCTGTTGACTGTTGCCTCAGGGAAGGAGAGGGGAGGGAGGGTCCTTAGAGCCTCACTGGAGATTCCAGCCCTTCCCTGGAGCCACTTCTTGCCGAATCTCCTCTAATTGCAGGAGGCCTTGGTTTTAGGGCACAGTATAGGCTGGGGCTAGTTAAACTGAGGGGCTCTTACCTTGTGGGAATGGGGAAGCCATCATCCATGCAGAGAGACTTTCCCACTGCAACAGCTACTCTGGGGTCACCAATGTCCTTTAAGCAACCCCTTCCCCGGCCCAATAAACTCATCCATTCCCAGGTTGAACTTTGGTGGAATGCTGCTTTCGCTTGTTCTTGGTGTTAGTATTTATATAAAAATGCCATGCACACACAGATATTATATGAAAGGGGTTTATTGGATGGAGATTGAGAGAAAGAGGGAGGGGGAGAGAGAGAGACATGGTGGGGGTAGGGGGGCCCTGACAGAGAGAGGAGAGGGCAGGAGAGGGGGAGAGATCAAGAGGAAGAGATGAAGAGAGAGACAAGGGGAGTGGCAAACTGGTCACTATGTACCTGTCATAAGATGCTGTGCTGACATAGGACATTGTCAGGACCCTAACAGTCCCTAAGGGAAGGCCAGTTGAATTGCTTGCACGTGGGGCCTTAGGAGGGGTGGGTAGGTGTCATTTACTTCTTCTCAGGGAAGGGATTTTCCCAGCAGTGACTATCAAACTGTGCTGTCCTGAATGCTCCTGGGTCAAGACAGGAGGCAAAGGACTGGCCCCTCAGAAGAGAGCGCGTTACACGTACTGTGAGAGCAGATGAGGCCAAGATGCAGACATCCTGCCAGAAAAGCCTGCTGGACAGGATGGACTCTACAGCGGTCATGTTGCTAAGCCACAGAGGCCTGGAGAGGGGACTGGGTAGCCCCACCCTCAGTCTGATGGCTGGGTGCCCTGACCAGCAGGTGGCACAGCCTCAGCCTGGCTCTCTCTCCCTGGAGCATTGAACAGATTGATGAGGAAGGATGTGACCCCAGCAGGGCCATCTAGGCCACCTCTGCACTGTCCCTTTGGGTCAGTACTTTCTAGTATTGCACGCCATTCTTCTGGGTCCAGAGGTACCCTAAGTTTAGGACTATCTGTTGTCAAAGCAACTCATTTGTAAATATAGCACCCGGGTCACTCACTCAGCATCCCATGATTGCACCGAAGAAGGTCATGTTAGCCATTTTCACCCAGCAGCAGCAGCAGTCCAAAAGAAGTCCCCCAAAGAAAAGTATTTTGGACCAGGGATGCCCTAAGTTGGTAGAGTTCTTAGTTTATTTTTATTTTTTGTAAAGATTTATTTATTTTATATATATGAACACACTCTGTTTTCATGCACACCAGAAGAGGGCATCAGATCTCATTATAGAGCCACCATGTGGTTGCTGGGACTTGAACTCAGGACCTCTAGAAGAACAAACAGCCAGTACTCTTAACCGCTGAGCCACCTCTGGGCTCCTGCAGAGGGTAGAGGGTACCGGCTGCCCCAGCCACCCGTGCAGCTGCCTGTCTCCATCCTGCTGGGTCAGCACCTAGCTTTCCTAGATTCCAGAGGCCATGGTGGGGGGACAGGGGACTGTCAACACTTACACTGCCAAATGAAACGTGACGGGCACACGCCTAACCCGCAATCACACCTAACCGGCAATCAACCAAAATAGCACTCCAGACAGTGCCTGACAAATAACTGTGTTTTCCGAATGTGCAGCCAACGGTGAGGTCTGCTATGAACCTCCGGGGTTCTCAAGGGTGGGAGGCTTCAAGTGGACTGTGCTGGAAGCCTTGGCTCCCCTGGGGAGCCGACTGCTAGCTCGGCCTTGTGTGTTTAGCTCGGCAGATGCATCCATTGCCACTGACTCCTCCCACAGCTGAGGGAGGAGGTCCTTCAACGGCACCCCAAGACTCACCCAGGCCAGAGCTGTGCTCTGATCCGTGTGCCTGTGTTTGCCAAGACTGAGTCGTGAGCCCGGGCCTCACTCAAAGTCTGTGCTGTGCTTTCTGTTGGGTTCTGTGCCGGACTGTGTTGGGCAGACCCAGGGCGATGGCCCGAATGCTCCGCCCCCGTGTATCAGCGCACGCTGGAATTCCTTGCGTGGGGTGGTATTTAGAGGCGGCAGGTGAGCTGCCGTCCTGATCTTGGGTTTGACCTCCACGGCAGTGACATTTCTGCTGCTGAAGCCTCCAGGTCTCTGGCGCTGTGTCAGGGCAACCGCAGCTGGCCTACATCCTAGGCCCCTAGACTCCCAGCATTCCCGGTCTCACGTGGAGTTGTCAGCAAGACCCAGAAGGGCCTGTCGGAAGACAGCACGTCTGAGCCATCTGGAGCCCCTGGACAGGACCACCCTTCAGACAGACAGACAGAAGCTTGGACAGGGTCTGAGCGGAGCTTAGGGGACAGCCCCCAGGCGTCTGGGTGGCGCCTCACTGAGCACATTTGACTACTCCTGCAGGTCATCCAGAGCCGGCGAGGACAGCCAGTGGTGAAGCAGCCACACCTGTGAGTCATGGTAGTGGTGAGGGGCTTCCCAATAGGTTATTGGCAAGTTATGCACCTCCCCTCCTGCTCTGTGGACAGACACTGGGCTCTGTGGGATGGCCTAAAGGCTCTGCCGGGAGGCAAGCTAGGCCAGCTGTCCAGAGCCAGGAAGAAGCAGGAAGAAGCAATGGGCTGCTTGGAGGTGGGGGCTGGGCTTCAGTGGGGGCTGGAAAGAAGGAAGGTGGTGGGGACCTGGAGTTCTGTAAGGGAGGTCCAGAAATGTGTCTCTTTGATGCCTTTATTTATTTATTTTTTAGGTCCCCCAAAGCCCTGTCTCAGTGTCATCTCACAAGGCTGTCGATTTTCCTGCTATTCATGAATAAGACCCAATTCATTATCAGCCTAAAAATTGATTTAGAAAAAAAAAAAAAAAAAAAAAAAAAAAGCAGCGTCTCAGCTGAAAGAACCATTGAGATTCCAGATGATGGATGGCTGTATTAGCGTGCTTCGGTTTTATACTTATCAAATTAAACCTGCAGCCGAGGAGCACTTAATTAAGAGTCTTTTTCATCAGCCAGAGCCGAGAAGATAGGGAGAGAAAGGACTCCTGCCCCACCTCTGGGGAGAAAGTGCCGGGCACCCTGAGGGGCTCAGGCAGGCATGACGTCACTGCAGGAGTGAGGGGCCTAGGGCAGGGCAGGTCTCCTTCCCTAGCTGCTGCTCTCTCGTAAACTGTCAGTGTCAGTCAGAGGTGCAGATTTTATTTGGCTTTAGTGTCCCAAGGATCCCTCTTCACACATCCTCAGGAGCAGAGAAGCAGAGTGTGGGGAGAGTGTGTGTGTTTGGTGGGGGGACTGGGAGCCTGGGCTTGGGGAGGTAAAACGACCTCCTTTCTCATTGTGGAGGTGAGTGAGCTGAGGCTGAGGCCCTGGGTTCCACCCCCAACACCACAGGGCTTGGATGATGGAGGCAGGAAGATCCAGGGTTGAAGGTCATCCTCAGCTACTCAGAAACCCGGTCTCTTCAAACCAAAGAGAACGAAACAGCTCCCTCCCTTTGAGCCCGCCATTTTCAGTATATTCGAGTTTGTATCGTACTTCTGATTATGCACAGGCCCCAGCCCTGTCTATTCTATGATGTTCCCAGCACACCAAGGAAAACCCCGTGCTCTTCAGTTGTCATGCTCAGCCCCCTCCCTCAGCCCCTGGCAGCCATCAACCTGGCTTTTTTGGCTCTGGGTGTGTGTGCGCGCACACGCACACACACACACACACACACACACACACACACACTCACTACCACTGCACACATCATCACCCTTGCACACACACTCATCACCTTCACACATACTCACTACTCAGCACCTTTGCTCGCACACGCGCGCACACACGCACACACCACCCACATATCACCACCACCACTACCACCCTTGCTGTGCTGGGGGCAGAACTCAGGCCCTTGCCGGAGTGCTGGGGTATAATTGTGTGGCCTGGCCCGGCAGAAACCCCTTTCTTTCTAAGGCACATTCCCTGGCAGAGTCTGGTCACATCTCGCACATCCATTCATTCACTGTCTCTGTCCTGGTGGCCTGAGACATTAACTTCTCCGGCAGCCGTGGGAGAGGAAAAGCCTTTATTCTGGGGTGTGAGCTCCCTGGGTGCGCAGGCCGGAAGGTCCATGCCTGCCTGTGTCTGGCCTGAGGACCCCTGATCAGAGCTGGAGCTCAGCCATTGAGCAGATGGGCTGTGAGTTTGGGGGCCTGAGTTTGGAATCCTGGTGTGCATGAGCTTTGGGACACCTCCGTTTCTTCATCTGTGAGGTGGGTATATGAACCGACGCAGGGAGCATGGTGCCCAGCACTGCCTGCTCTCCAAGGACACTGTGTCTGTTTCCTGTGGCTCCTGTGATGAAGACATGGACGCTTAAAGCACGGATATCCCCGGGTCTCCAGGTCTGCAGCAAGGACTCTCCCAGGAGCACCTGTCCCCTGTAGTTTCTAGAATTCAGAGGCCACCTGCACTCCCAGGCTTTGGGGGCCTCTCTCCATCTGCAAAGCCCACCGTGGCTGATAGAGGCTCTTTTCTGCTGCCTCTCCTCCTCACATTCCTCTGCTTCCTCCTTCCACATGAGGATGCCTGAGATCTCATCACAACCCCCATCCAGTGATCCATGATCGTCTATGAGAAAGTGTTACTCTGTGTCCCTGGTTTTCATAGGACTGACAGTATACACTCACCTGGGTTTTCTGCCTCTGCCTCCCGGATGCTGGGTTATGTTGCAAGCCCTACTTTTATATTATTTTTTTAATCATTTCTTTTTATTCTTGGAGATAGGGTAAGGTTGGCATAGAACCCCAACCCTCTCACCCTCACCTCTTTTTTTTTACATTTATTTATGTGTGTGTGTGCATATCACACACACATACATGTGCACCGAATGGATATGTGTGTGTCACAGTCCATGTACTTTCTGGAGTCAGGCTGCTTCCTCCACCTTGTGGAGTTTGGGAATCCGACTCAGGTTCTCAGGCTTGGTAGTGAGTGCCTTTATCTGCTGAGCCATCCCTCCAGCACAAAACCCTGCATTCAAAACAAAACAAAACAAAAAAACCACAAAAAACATGTGTACAGGTGTTTCGCCTGCATGTATGTCTGTGTGCCTGGCGCCTATAGAGGCCAGAGGAGGGTATCAGCTCCCCTGGAAGCAGGGTTACAGATGAATGTGAACTGCCATGGAGGATACTGGGAGTATGAACCGGAGTCCTCTGGAAGAGCGGACAGTGCTTGTAACCACTGAGCCATCCCTCCAGCCTCCACACGGTGTGGTTTTTGGCAAAGCTGATTAGCACCTGCTACCTCACAGCCGGCCTTGCTCTGCTCTTGTCACGTGTGGTAACATGTTCACAGGCGCAGGCTTAGTGCCCTCCCACTGCTCACAGCTCCTGAACTGGCCCAGGAGGCAGTCTGGGGATTACCCAGGTAAAAGAATCGGCAACTGTCTTTCTTATTTTAAGTTGCCGAGCTGAATCGTGTGTAACTACCACAGCAAAAACATAAGCCTGGAATCACATGTGGAGTCTCTCTGGTCATTTCCTGGCATGCAGTCCGTAGGACATAAACAAGATCTCTGACCATAGTGAATGAAGTACTCATTTGTGTTTGCAGTGTCCAGTTGGAGTTCACCTGGGAAGGACTTGTTGCCCCCCCTGGCGCTCTCCCTCTCACACACACACACACACACACACACACACACACACACACACACACAGCTGCTACCTTCCCAATAGAACTGCCAAGGTACAGTAGCTCTGTTCTCAGCTTCCACAAGCTGTGCAGCAGAATGGCTCTCTGGCATAAATAAAAATAAACCCCAGACGCTGCTTTTCAATTGGAGGATTAGCCTAAATGTTGTGAAACAGAAAGCATGAAATATGCATTGGAGAAGTGGCCCTCCCGGGTTGGGGGCCTCCCGCATGGCTCTAGGCGCAGGGTGTGCGTGGGGCTGGCTTTCCCGCGCACTGCTGTCGATGATTTGTGTGCAGTGTCGGTAAATGCTGTTATGACATTATTAATGTGCTGCACTCCAGCGAAGGACAATGGCCTATTGCCTCGTAATGTGCTGTCTGCTGCGGCACCGCAAGCACATGAAGCCGGGACTTCAAACACGGGGAAGCTGCCTGCTTCCTCCTGCCCCAGGTCTGCGAGCTACAGAAGCTTCTTGAAGCCCTGGGAAGGCAGGAGAGGAGTCAAGGCTCTGATGGCCAGAGAGGCCCTGAAGGAGTTAGGGGTGGTGTGGTGTGGAGGAGGTGCAGGAAGCTCCAGGGAACAGTTTACCTTTCTGTTCCCAGATCAAATCCAGTGCTCTCACCCTTCCTCTCGGGCAGGACAGGGCTCCATATCTCTGGGCTTGAGCAAGAGAAAGATGACGGCTTGACCCCAGGAAGCTGGTCTTGCTGAATGGACGGGGCCACAGACCCTCTTCTGCCTCTGGATAGCTGACATCCACAGAGAGCTGTAAGGCAGGCCATCCGGTGGATTTTACTGGCCTTGCACAACATTCTAAAAATATTGAGCCTACATCTTTAAATTATGCGACTTCACAGAATTTTGGCTTGCTTTAAGTGCGTAGCTGGGCCCATGGCCACACAAAGCAGTGACTGTCTGTTCGGTCCTCAGGGGATGCTGGTCTTCCGTCATCTCTAGCCACTCTGTCCTGTTCCACAGGGTCCCCGTGAAGGGCTGAACAGTGTCACCTGAACTGATATGTACTCACGAAACATTTCAAATCACAACTGACTTAGGAATAGGCTCTATGCGGCTGTCCTCAGACAGGATGATGTCATCCCCGATCAGAGTGGGTCCTCTATGCGAGGACGGGTGACCTCACACACAGGGAACTTTGGACGTAGAAAGACAGGCCGCATGAAGAAAGCAGAGAGTGGTGTGGTGCAGCCGCAAACCCAGAAACACCAGAAACAGCACAACGGCAGATGCCAGGAGCAGCTGGGTGAGGGCTGGGACAGAGTTTCCGTTAGAGCTCCCAGAAGGACCAGTCCCTTGATACTCCAAGTCCAGACTTCCGGCTTCCAGAATCCAGAGAGTACATGGCTGCGGGTTAAAGCTATTCTTCTCATGGTGATCTCTATGGTAACCTAGGAAACAGCTTCAGTGGCTTTACTGGTAGATTTCTCCCACTGAGTCCAAGACCCTGAATAGGGGTGCCCCTCACTCCCAATCTTTTCTAAGAGGAGGGGGGAGCTCTTTCACTTTCTTCAGCAAAGGAACTCCTTGCTAGGCAGGCATGCTGCTGGCTCTGGGTTTCTCCTGGCACCTACAGCCCAGGATGCCAGCGAGAGGGGCTGCAGCAAGGCCAGTTCTCTTACAAAAGAAGGAAGTAACAGAGAGGGCTCAGGTGAGAAGTCCCCTCAGGCCTGACACCTCCTCAGATGCGGCCTCCAGCAGGACTGCCTCAGTTTCTATTGCCTGCTCCAAGATGCATTACATCGGGATACTCTATTAACATTTTTTTTTTTTTTTTTAAGGAAAGAAGAAACCATGGCAGCATGTGCCTTGCATTCTTGTACTTGGGGAAGTAGAGGCAGGAGGATCAGGAATTTAGAGTCAGCCCCAATATGTGGCAAGTTTGAAGCCAGCCTGGATGTGGTGGCCTGAATGAGAATGGCCTTTCATAGGCTCATACCCATACACGCTTAGTCTTCAGGTGAACTTTCTGGGAAGGATTAGGCAGTGTGGCCTTGTTGGAGGAGAATGTGTTACTCACGGGAGTCAGGTCCAGGCTCTGTCTGTCTCTGTCTCTCTCTGACTGCTGCCTGCCAATCAGGATATAAATCTCTCAGCTCCCTCTCCAGCACCATGCCTGTCTGCTCCCCACCATGACGATAATGGACTAAGCCTCTGAAACAAACTGTAAGCCAGCCCCCAATTAAATTTTACACGTTGCCTTGGCCATCACATCTCTTCACAGCAATAGAACAGCCGCTAAGACACCGGGCTATATGAGACCCTACCTCAAAATAAAGCCCAGCAATAAAAACCCCAGACACGCCCCCCAGTGCGACCCCAGGGGCCTAATTAGAATAAAGCTTTTCTTTTGCTAAGCTCCATAGCCAAATCTGCTGTGGCCCAGGGGTGCCTGCCCCGGTCTTCAGTTCAGCAAGGATCTGATTTCAGGGTTCTGAGACAAGGACTCAAGCGCAATGGTCTGTCTAGGAGCTGACCCCAACAGCACTGACTGAAGAATGACAGATGATGCAGGGCAGAGAAGACAGCTATTCCCTGGAACTTGGCACCACAGAGCAATGGCGTCTTACCAGGACCATGAGGGGAGCATGGCACAGAGGTGGGACGCGACAGGGCGTCTGCCTACTGCTGCAGGGTGTTTCTGGGGCACTTCAGCCTTCTCTCTGAATGTCGTCACATCCCCACAGCCATTACACAGAAACCTCCAGCCAGAGCTGAAGGGGTGTCTCGGCAACGGGAATTTTAGCGTGCAGGGTGAATGGAGAGGAGACACGGGCAGGGCACCAGCGGCGCCAGCGACACCAGACAGTGACAATGGCAGGCATCCACAGGCTTCATTCCCTCAGCAACCTCATGGGGCTAGTGCTATAGATAGTGTGATTCACAGTGGGGGAACTGAGGCACAGGGCTGTTGCGTTCAAGGCCGCATAACATGAGATTCATGATTTCTCTCTTCATGTGTCCAGCCAGGGGGCCACGTGCACCGAGCTGCACTGTACAGGCGAGGCTGCCAGAGGCGGGCAGGCTCGCACAGGAGCAGGCGGATGGACAACCTGTCACATTGACTATCCCTCGCTCCTCTCCCTCTGCTTTTCCGCTGGCTCTGAGCCTGCTGCTAGGTGGCAGAAGGGACAATCCCTCTGCGGCCCTTATGGACAGATCCAATAGAGCAAGGCCCAGAGAGAGTGGGCAGTGGAGAGCTAGCTCCTTTTCAGACAGTCTCAGGTAGCCTAGGCTGGGCTCAAGTTCACTGTGTGGTCAAGGCTAGATTTGAACTCCTGAGCCTTCTTCCTCTGCCTCCCAAATGCCAGGATGCCAGCTGAACCGTCACATCTAGCTGCGAGTGTCCTTCTCTGTCTTCTAAATCTAAGTTTCTGGCTGAGGGCAGGCCACCTCCCCAGATGCTACACTGCAGTCCTCCCTGCTAGGGGGCTCCCAGGTTCTACCCTCAAGGAGGCCAACTAGGTAGAAACAGAACTCCTTGAGCTTGGGGGGATGGGAGGCACCTGGTCAGAAGCCTCCTCCTCCTCCTCCTCCTCCTCTCCTCCTCCTCCTTTGTCATTACATTTTATTTATTACGTGTGCATGTATTCAGGCACATGCGTACCGTGATGCACATGTGAAGGTCAGAGAACAGCTTGAGGGGTCAGTTCTTTTCTTCTACCTTGTGGGTCCTGAGGATGGAACTCAGTTCAGTGGTCTTGGTGGCAGAGGCTGTAACCTGCTGAGCCATCTCCCTGGACACCATCCAAATTTCTTGACTTTTCTTGATTTGCTAGTAGAGCCCGTATGAAGGCACTCAGGCTGGATGGGCTCTACTGGAGACCAGACCTCTCCCACACGAACACGTGACTCCCACCAGGAAGTGCCCTAAAGTCTTGGCTGCTGAGTGATGGTCTGTGAAGTGTGCCCTCCCCCCGCCCCAAGCTCAGGAGAAAGCTCTGGCTAGTTTTTTTGTTGTTGTTGACACAAGCTCGAGTTATCATTTGAGAAAATGCCTCCATCAGATAGGCCCATAGGCAATTTGTGGGCATTTTCCTGATTAATAATATAGGAGGTCCCAACCCACTACAGTGGTGCCAGCCCTGGGTAGGTGGTCCTGGGTGGTATAGGAAGCAGATTGAGCAAGCCTTGGAGAGCAAGCCAGTAAGCAGCACCCCCCCCCCCCAGGGCCTCAGTTTCAGTTCCTGCCGCCTGGTTCCTGCCTTGAGTTCCTGCCCTGACTTCCCGTGGTGTAAGACTGAAGTGAAAGTGTGCACTAAATAAAGCCTCTCCTCCAGTGACAGTGGCAGTGTTCAGGACTGGAGGACCTAATTAGGACACCTTTATTCTTTTCCATCCAACCACCCTGGCGTCCCCAGACCCTTTGCAGCCTGCCCCACCTCCTGGGAGTCCTTTCTCACAGTGACTCAAGCTGCCTGCTTTTCTGGTTTCTTCACCGGCGCTTGCCTGTCCTGAGTTCCGCTATCTCACTGCCTTACTCCCCGCCAATGTGAAAAGGAGTGATAAATTGGTGTTGGCGAATTGATGTGCTACCTCAGCTAGGTAACACATTTGCATCGAGCAAGGGCAGGCTGACCGCTCCTCAGCGAAAAAGAGTGACGGATGGCGGAGGGAAATTTGGGCACTCCAGCAGGCTGGCTAAGAAAATGTTTGAGGGCAAATGGGGTCTCTGCTGGGCCCCTAAATCACTCCTCTTGTCTGGTGCCTCCAGCTGCCAGAAGCCGGGGTGATAATTTCATTCCTGGCTGTCAAGACCAAAACCACCTCAACTCTAAGGAATGAAGTAAGATGATTACTGGGCAAAGGTACCTGTCACCAAGTCCTACGACCTGAGCTTGAGCCCCCAGAGCATACCACAAGTAAAACACACACACACACACACACACACACACACACGGTGTGCACCAGGCTCCACAATGCTAAAATTCAAGCTGTGGGTTAGAAGTTGACTGTAAAGAGCCTTGGTGAGCTTTTTTTTTTTTTTTTTTTTTTTTTTTCTTGCTCATTAGCTGTGTAGCAGAAAGCAGGTTAACGCCAGCCCTCCACCACTCACTGATTAAGAGGACCGGAAGCTAGCCCACAGATGACATGAATGTCACAGACCCAGCTTTATTATAGACCAGTGAGAAACCGGAGGACTCGGGGAGTTTCTGAGGTTGGGTTGGTGTTGCTGAGAGGTCCACCTGGTGTGAAGCCGCAGGTACAGAAGCTCTTAGGGGTGGCTCTTGCCCCACGGGAGGGACAAGGGTCCCCTCTCCGCACCCACCTCCCACGCGCTTTGCAGTTACCGGAGCATCCCGGGCTCTCCAGGCTGCTGGATTCCCTAGGAAGTTGCACGGACAGGGAGGGCCGCAGGGCCACGGAGGGCTCCCGCGGCTCGGCTCCCGCACTCGCGTCCCCTCCTCCGTGCACCGCCCCCGGGAGGGAGCGCGGCGGGCCGCGGCCACCAGGTGGCGCCCACGCGCCGAGGATGCGCCACGCCGCTCCCGGTCCGCCTCCTCAGAGGGAACAATGCGGCGCCTCCGGCTGTAGCGCCGCGCGGGACCCCGGGAGCCCGGACCCCGGAGCGCGGGCGGCCGAGCGAGCGATCGGGGGCGAGGGCGGAGGCCGGCGTGCGCGCAGCCGTCCCTCCCCGAGCATGGGCGCGGCCGGAAGGCGCGGGGGGCCGGGGCGCGGGCCTGGGGCCGCCTCCAGCGGGCTCCGGGGGCGCGGGCCCCGGGGATGAGGGCGCCCGCCGCGGGAAGCCCGTCTGCGCGCCGCGGCGCCGTCCCGCCCAGCCAGCGAGCCCGAGCAGGCAGACGCGCGGCCGGCGACCTGGGGGCGCGCCGCCTCGCCGTCCCCAAAATGTGAAGCGGGGAGGGCGGAGACGCAAAGACCGCCCGGCCCGGGAGCGCCCGCCGAGCCCCTGCCCTGCGCGCCCAGGCCGCGCCCGGTGCCCCCTTCCCCACCGAGCGGAGCTGCGAAGCAGCGAAGCCACCGCGCCCCGCGCCCTCGGCGCTGCGACCCCCGGCTCCGGCCCGCAGCGGCTTGGCGGTTCCCGAGGCGGCCAGAGCCGGGCCCAGGACGGTGCGTCCGGCCTCGCCCCGCGGCTCCTCGCCCAGACAAGTTTGAACAATGATCACAGTCAACCCCGATGGGAAAATAATGGTCAGAAGATGCCTGGTCAGCCTGAGACCCTTTCGGTAAAGTTCTCTCCTGGTTGGCGCGGGGAGGTCCAGACGTCCCCCAGGGGGCTGGTGGTGGTGCGGGGGAGAGGTCGGTCCCCTCCGGGGGTGCGAGTTGGGGTGGCAAAGGAGGTTTGCAACTCTGTTTTCGATGAGGGCCATGGGGATGGGGAAACGGAGGGAGATGGGCTTGGGGTACGTGTGTTTGTGGGTGCGAGTCTGGACCTTTCTTGAGTTGATCAAGATTGGGACGAGATTAAGTATGGTCAAGATTAGGTACGGAGGGGTCAAAATGGGGCCAGAAAATACCAAGATCAAGGTCCTGGGCTCCAAAGTGGCCCCAGCCAGCAAGTCCCTTTCCTGCCCCTTGAGGTCTTTTCCACCTCTCGTCGGTCCCATCTGAGCAGCGAAGTTAGTGCGGGGTGCCTAGGAGGCACCCCTGGTGTCCCGCCTGTCGCCCGTCGCCTCCTAGGTCGGCTCCGCCTATCCTCTCTGCCTAATCCATCCCCCTTCCCTCACCCCCACCTCCTTGCGTCTCACTCATCTTCCTGGTGGCGGATGAACCTAGGTCTGACAAGAAGGTCCCCAAGATTGGGACAAGGACCCCTTCTGCCGGGGATTCTCTCCCAGCCGCCGGTCTCCGACAGTCTTGACAGGCAAAGCAGGTGCATGGAACACTGACCGAGCCAGCCGCCTCCCTCCCTTCCCTACAAGGACAGTCCTGGCTAGGCAGGGGCGCAGTTTGTGAGGGACCCGCTAGGACCTGTTGGCCCTCGGAAGGGACTCCACTTCCTTCTCCCAGACTCCAGCAGAACTCAGGCCAGGCTGGGGAGAGGGTGGTGGGTATCCTGGGGTAATGCCTTGCTTGGCAGCTGGGCCGCAGAAGACGAAGAGGGAGAGGTGAACACCCTAGCTGGCGGGACTCGGCTAGGCCACAGGTGGAGTTCCGTCCTAAACCTTGAGGCAGGGGCTGGCTTCCCTCCCAGGGCCTGGGCTGGTCCCTGGTGCCTCCAGACAACCTGCTGGACCCAGCTGGGTCAGGGGTGGGGAGATGTGGCCCACCTGAATCTTGCCATCAGCATGCTGAGCAGGTTCTGTGGGGGCTGAGATGGCAGCCTCTGGGGACAGCAGCAGTCAGGATGTC
The DNA here is from genome assembly GCF_030254825.1 of Meriones unguiculatus. Taxonomy (NCBI): domain Eukaryota; kingdom Metazoa; phylum Chordata; class Mammalia; order Rodentia; family Muridae; genus Meriones; species Meriones unguiculatus. Next base: position 5,509,158 of record NC_083355.1, on the reverse strand, counting down.
TATGTGAATGCAAAGGACTGTAGAGCTGAGGGCAGGGCTTTCAGAGTGTTATTTGGAGTGTCTCAGAAACCCGTGGTCTAAGAGTCCAGGGAACCCAAGCCAGCATCTCTGGAAAGACTCTGTCTCCTCCAGAGAGATCCTGGACTCGTGCCCTGCCGGGCAACTTGAGAGGGTTCTGGCTGGTCTCAAATCTCCAGTCAGCTTTGCAACCAGCAGGAAGCCCGGGTTCTGAAGGCCCCTGGTATGATGATTGCAGGCTGCAGTTTCCAGCACCACGGACAGCGCCCTCACCCCGAGCTGGTTTTCCCTCTGTGCCCTTACAGGCAGGCAGGGTTCCCAGGGCAGTGGCAACCCCCTTCCAGCCCTGCAACTTCACCTTGTGGCCTATCTAGGCTGGTGAGGACCCATGGCTCCCAGTCTTCTTCAGGTCCCCTCAGATCTTTAGATTGAGGCCAGGGACACCCGTCTGATGACATCATCCTGACTTCATTTCTCCCCAAGGGAGGTCTGGGGATGCTGTCCCCAGCAGAGCTCCTAGCAGGGCCTTTTTCTTGGTGCCCCTGAGATGTTGCCTTGATGGATGAGACCATTGCATCCACTATAAATGACCACCAACTGCTTTGGGGGGACCCTGGGCCCCAGGCATAGCAACTGGAAGTAAGAGATAGAGATAGATGGATAGATAGATAGATAGATAGATAGATAGATAGATAGATAGATACAGATGCTAAGGTGGTGGATTGGGGCCTCAAAGTCCCCTAGATCTCCCTGGGTTTGCTCTGAACACCATTGAAATGTCCCCTGTGTCATCTTCCCACTGCAGCTCAACATGATCCCCCCTACAAACCGGGGGCACGCCTGTCCCTGAGGCAGCCCGCGGGACCCTGAGTACAGGTCCCCTCCCTCACTGACTCAGTTTCTACCAGCTTCCTTTAACTGTGGCCTCAGAATTTGTTGTGTTTTCTTCTCTTCTTTTGCAATTATGTGTTTTCTTTAATGGACCAAATTTTAATTAAACACTACTCTGTTGGTTTGAAACAACGGCACTTAAAATGTATAAAGCAAGTCTTGCAGAAAGACACAAGCAGGCACCAGGGTTGGGGCAAAGTGGAGGTGGGGCAGGTTAGAAGCATCTGGCAGGACTTTGGGGGGGCTCCCCTTGCTTATTCTGGCTCTATATCTGGTGAGGTTTCTCACCCTGACCTGGGGGTACGGGAGGGTCGCCTTTCAGCTCGACCAGCTCATCGGGTCTCAAACCCTCCTCTGCCTCCGCCCTCCCTCTGGGCTGTGCTGCCAGCTCAGTCTTGTCTGGTGGCCAGCATGGGTCTTGCTGAGCTGGAGGCAGGGACTCTGAGCCTGGGTTCCTGCTGTCCCTTTGGGTTACTCCGCTGTCTGGCACCTCTTACAGAATGACTGTGTGTTTAAAGAATGCATGATGTCATGCTTTGGCCTGCTCTGCCTCCCTGCGTGGCTGCAGGCACACTTGTGTGGCACTTCGTGCCTGGGTGGTGAGGGTTGACGAGTCAGGGTGTGCATGACTGATGGAGAACTGTGTGGAGGGAGTGGACACGGCCCGGGGGGGGGTGGGTAGAAGGGATGTGGCCCTGCCCTGAGACATTACCACCTAAGAATGATGGGGCATGAGGTACCCGTGAGGACACAGAAAAGTGAGCTCAGGGCAGATGGCGGAGGCTTTGTACACAGTGCCAGGGTGGCCCAGGTGATTGATGGGAGCCAGGTGGTCACTGTTTGATCTGGTTTTCGCATGTTAGTGGACCGGAGTCATTGGGGAGCTGGTTAAGCGATGGCATGCCCTGTCCCAGGGTCCCATCTAGGAAGGGGGCCTATCGTGTCCTCTCCACTCCCAACCCTCCTCTCTTTTTACCCCGTGTGCTGGAGATTGGACCTAGGGTCTGATGTGTGCCAGGCAAGCACCCTACTGCTGAGCTACATCCCCAGTCCCGAACATCCATTTCTAGTGGTTCTGGGGAGCTGGTGCTGGTCATGCACCATACTTTGGGGGCTTGCTGCTCCAGATGAGCCAGCCTCTACCTTGAGGCTGTCCCTTGCTCTGATTTCTTCCTATATGCACACTTTTATAGTTTATTTCTTTCGTGTGGTCACTTTCTTCGTTCCATTGAGGTGGGAGCCTCCTGGGCCCTGGAGCTCAGTCCCCAACTCTTGGGTTCTTCCGTGCGTCCACAAGCTCCCTCTCTCACTCGCTGATTCTCTGGTAGCTTGAGATCTCCTTTATCCCAAGCTGGGCTGGAACTTTATCCCAAGCTGAGGAGGACCCTGAACTCCCGAGCCTCCGGCGACCACCTCACCCAGCCCATTTGCTCAAGCCTAGAGCATTCTCATGCTTTTCCTAACTGGAAGTGGGGCCCTGGATTGCTGGCGTGCTCTGCTGACCTACCCTGCTCCTTTCTCCCTGCAGGCTCTTTGTCCTGGGCATCGGCTTCTTCACCCTCTGCTTTCTGATGACATCTCTGGGAGGCCAGTTCTCTGCCCGGCGCCTGGGGGACTCGCCCTTCACCATCCGCACAGAAGGTATCTTGATGACAAGGAGAGCCAGCAAGATCTGTGAGGGTTCACAAGTCAAAGGGGACATGCCTCCAGGCTCAGCCCCTGTAGCAGGTTTTCTGGGACATTGGCTTCTGAACATGGAAATGTGTAAGAGAAGGGTGGCCTGAGCTTGCACTGTACAGGCTGCTCGGGCTCTGGTCCTGCTTGTGCCACCAGGATTCTCAGGCCAAGAAGGAGGACTTCCTAGGGTCAGAAGAGCTCCTGTGTTATTTTTCTTGGCATGTCTGGGATGTGTCTTTGAATACAACACCTGTCTCTGTAAGACTCAGGTTCTGTGTCTTTCATCCAGCAAAGCTGTGGTAGGGGACAGGCTTTGCAAAGGGCTCATATGGTTCCTTTCTGGGCTCTTGGAATGTTGGTCTCACTTGGTCCTTCTGTGTCCCTGGCCTGCATGACGTTTGTTAGGTGTGGAATGGAGATGTGGGCTTTTGGGACCAGACAGACTGGAACCCACATCTCTAGTTTCTAGCTGTGGACTGTTGCCAAATGTTTAAGTTACAGAGAAAAGGAGGGGGGAGGGGAGAGTGAAGACCCTCTCTGATGCTGGACCAAGTGGGTCCCTGTGCAGAAACCCCTCGCACTGTGCTGGCTATCACACAGCTTGAAGCTAACGAGGAGTCCTCAGCCCTGCCCCTCCTCCTACACAAGCCACTCATGGGGCTGCCGGGAGCAGACATAGTGTGCCCAGGGTTCCTTTGGGTTGCTAGGGGGAAGGAGGAGCATGGCGTGGAGGGGAGACTGAGGCTAGCGAGGCTTCTGGAGCCGTTTGGCCCTGTGAGGAGATTTCTGCCTGCTAGAGAGTCCCTCTTGGAAACCACCTCCTCCGGCTCGCCTGGCTCCCGGCTCCCAGAGATGAGCACTGTAGGCATCCCGAGGCTGTCTGCTCAAGTGGGCTCTGAGAGCCACTTACTGTGCCATCTGGTAGCCATCCTCCGGCTCATACCGTGGCTTTGAAAATGAGCCTTTAAACCCGCAAAGGCTCACAGAAGCTGGGCGCGGGCTTATCACCATCCGCCATTCCAGCCAGGCATACCGACCCCGTCTCTGACTTCCAGAGACCCCTCAGTATCTGAGCCTTGGACCCCCTCTGGTAAGTGGGGTAGGACGCTGCCCTCCCCAGGGTGGCCACGGGCCTGTGTTAGGAGGCTTGGAGACGGAATCCTGTGTGGTGACTGCACATTTAGTGATAAAGCTGTGTATGGGGAGGGGGCTGCCCCAGGGAAGGGTGCTTAGGGGAGCAGGAGGCCCCACCAGGTGCGTGGGTTGAGGTTAGAGAAGGGCTGGGCCAGTTGTGAGGACTCCCTGGGGAGGACGTGTGGGGTATAGATGGCGGGGTCTCAGCATGGGGGATGTGCTGACTCCCTGGGGATGTCCTTAGATGCTAGTTGTAACTGTCCGGGCTTCAAGAACCGAGGCCCCCACGAGGTTCAGGAGCCTGATGGGTGAGGATAAAGACAGTTCAGGAAGGGACATTGTGCCTGGGCTCTGGTTTCTCTGGCCATCCCCCCAGAGGATTATGGGCAAGACAACACTCCCACCTCATGGCCCTCGCCTGGACCTTGTACCACAGATGGGAGAGAACCCCCTAGGTTACACATGTACGCTGGAGATGTGTGTGTGTGTGTGTGTGTGTGTGTGTGTGTGAGTGTGTGTGTGTGTGTGTGAGTCTGTGTGTGTGTGTATGTGTGAGTGTGTGTGTGTATGTGTGGGTGAGAGTGTGTGTGTGTGAGTGTGTGTGTGTGTATGTGTGGGTGAGAGTGTGTGTGTGTGTGTGTGTATGTGTGGGTGAGTGTGTGTGTGTGTGTGTGTATGTGTGAGTGTGTGTGTGTGTGTGTGTGTGTGTGTGTTCACGCAGGTGTTTACCAATTTTAAACTGAAGTCTCCTAGGTACAGAGCATGTCCACAGTCCATGCAGCTGGGTCCAGGAGCAACACACTCAGTGTCTAGAACTCTCATCACCTCTCCTTCCAGTTTCCATGGTCTCTGGTGTGGCTACAGGAGGCACCTTCTCTGGGCCAGTTTATCCTTCAGGAGAAAGTTCTAGTTTAGGGACACAGTGACAAATCTACTGAGATTTAGACAAAAGTCGCTGGATAGGAATCCCACAGAAAAGTGGGACTTCCGGCTTAGGAAGGAAGAGCCTTTGGTACTCCGGATAGTAAGGCCCAGGCTAGTTCCTCCTCTCCCCTCCTCCTAAGGAGGTCCTTGCTTTCTTCTCACAGATACAGGCAGATACAGGCAGGAGCTTCTCTGGGGAGCATATAGGCTGGAGGTCCTGGGGCAGCTGCTTGTGTCCAGGCTCTGTTGGACCACCCAGGCCCCAGGCCAGAGACTGAATGGAGGATGCTCCCAGTTCTGTGGATGGCTTTTGGAGACTGGCTGTGGATTTGGGGAAGAGGGGTAACAGCTAGAAGGGCCTCACTTCCAGAGCCTGGCCTGGCCTTTGCCGCCAGAGTCCACAGCTCTCCTGCCTTGGCTGGGCCTGCAGTTGCTATCCCATTCAGGAACCAAAATGTGTTCATTTTTCGAGCTGCCCAGACACCCATTCCCGGCTTCTTCTGCAAGTGCCAGGGAGGGCTCTAGTCTCTGGCAGGTAGAGGCTTGATGGAAGTAAAGGGTCAGGATGGGGACACGAGAAACACGAGGGAAAAGGAGAAACAGAGCCACAGAGAGGGTGTCTGGGAAGGACACAGACTAGCTGGCCTCAGGGGGTAATAAGAACACCCCTCGGTAAATGTAGGGATCTATTCATATCTGCAGCCCCTCAGCCTTCCTTATTTATATGGAAGTCAGAGGGGAGCCTGTGTCAGCTCTCAGACTTACTTCTGGGGCCTTGTGGAAAGTACTTACGTGTCAATTCAGTCAGTGCCGAGAACGGGAAGTGACTCAGGGGAGGATGTGTCAGCCTGCTTCACTGACCTTCCCGGGGCCAGCAGTGGCATCTGAGAGTGTGTCACTCGGGGAGATCTTGCCTCCTGGCTCGCTCCCCTCTTTGGTACCTCTGCCTGGTTTTGTCCTGAGCAAAAAAAAAAAAAAAAAAAAAAAAAGCAGCTCAGGCAGGCTGGAGCCACACCTTAGGGCTTTGGCAGAAGGAGGGAGGCACTCCTGAGCCCCACAGACAGGGGAGGAATCTTTTTTGGTTTGGAATTGGGGGGGGTTCCTCAAGAGCCATCAGAACTGAGTCTGTCTTCTCAATCAAAGCCATAATGAAACCTCTAGCAGTGGCCACTTGCATGTCCCCAAGTTCTCTGGTTTTGGGGTCATACCTCCTGCTGACAAAAAAAATTCCATAAGAAAACCTTATTAATTCCTGCTGAGAAGAGCAGCCTCCAACCCCCAAATGTCTTCAGAGGTTCTTGTGTGTGTGGTGACCTATATTTCCCTGGTCATCTCTTCCTCTGGTTTCTTGCTTCAACAAAGGAACCAGCTTACTTCTTCTCTCCTGACTCCTCCATCTTTCTGGCCCTGACTTGGTAGGAAAGACACCCCATTCTCCTTAAGTCCCTTGTCCAAAAGCCTGTGTGTGTGGCCAACCCCATGGGAACAAAGAGGGTGGATGCCATGGGGCGGGGCCTTCAAACCACTGCCAAGCGCAGCAGACAGATTCAAACTTCTCCATCGGTGGTGGAAGATTCCCCCCCACCCCCGACACACACACACATACCTGTGTCTTTCTTAGGTCCTCCATCCTTTCTCTAGACCTCTTTTCTCCAGTCTTCCTGGCTGTGCCAGGAAACTGTCTTCCTGTGTGAATATGCAGGGCCGTTCATCTCTCTGTGAAGAGTCCCTGCTGAGCCGAGGCCCACCCAGGGGCCGGGGGACAAAGCGAAAAGCTTCTTGAGAGGTCCGTGTGCCAGCTTTTACGACACTCTTCCCAGTCTCCCATCTCTGGCTTTACGGGACCCATCTGTTTTTCCTTCCTTTCTATTTCCTTTCTCTTCTTCTCCCCCTCCCCTCCCTCTCTTGTGGCCCCGATCTTACAAGTAGGGAGGAGACAAGAGATTAGAGCCACAAAACTCAATGATTTCCAGATCACCCCCCAAAAGGGGAAACTGGGGCCAAGAGAAGGAAGTGACCTTTCCCAGTGGGTCAGTGGCAAGCAGGGCTGCGGTCAAAGTTTTGATTCTTACTCCAGCCTGCCCCAGGCCCCTGTGTTGCTCCCCAGACTCTGTTGAGCTGCTGGCTTGGTCTTGTGTTCCTCCAGTGGCCCCTGGTCAGTTCTGCAGCTTGGATGGTAGAGCTGGCATATGTTTTTATTTTATTTTCCAGAGCTGAGGACTGAACCAAGGGCCTTGCACTTGCCAGGCAAGTGCTCTACCACTGAGCTAAACCTCCAACCCCCGGTAGAGCTGGAATATGGATGGGCCCGTGATGGGGGTTTGAAGGCAATGAGGAGGAGCAAGGAAGCCTGGGTTGGGCTAGGGGACTGGCAGGGGTGCTGGTGAGTCTCTCCAGGAAGCATAGCACCACCTGGAAAGTCAAGCTCCTGCTGAACTGCTAGCCAGGCTCTGTGGGCCCTTCAGGCTCTGGCCAGTGTGTGGCTAAGCAGGCGCCAATTCTAGGGTGATAGCTGTAGTCTTGATTTCTTCGTTTTCATCCTGCTCCTTTGGGGAAGAGACTCCCACAGAGGAAGCTATGAACTGTGGCCCACCAGGGTCGCCCAGGAAAGCTGAGCAGGTTATGCATTGCACAAGTCAGCAGCCCTCAGGCCTCCGTAATACAGATGGCACCCTGGGGTTCTACGGGACAGTGGCCAGGTCAAAACTTGCCTTGTCCCTTCTCTTATGAGTTGAAGTGACAGTCCCTGCCTCTTTAGTGATGGCTGTCCTGGTCGCCGTGAACCTGGGGCAGAGACTGCTGCACCTGTCTTGTTGAAGCTACTAACTGGCAGGCCCACAGACTGCACGTTAGTGGCAGAGAATGGGCACAGTGGAGGGAGATTTTCCCGGGAGGACTTACCCCGAGAAACCTGCTTGGAGACTGGGGATGCTGGGGATGTCATTCAGTAGCAGGGCACTTGCCCAGCATGCCTAAGGCTCTGGGCTCAGCTCCTTAACACCACAAGGAAAAGCAAAACAAAACAATGGTCACCTTCTTGGAAAAGGAAGGTCTTTCGCTGTTTCTCTTACCTAAGGGAAGGAGAAACCGTTTTCACTCCCTCTCTTCCCCTTCATCTCGCCCTCCCTCTCTCCCTCCCTCTCTCTTTCTTTCTCCCTCCCTCTCTTTCTTCCTCCCCTTCCTCTTCCCTCCCCCCTCCTCTCTTTCTCCCTTTGCCCCCCCCATCCACTTCCACCGGTTCCATGTGACTCCTGGAACACCTCCATTTTCTTCTTCCTCTTCCTCTGCTCCATTTCTTTTGTTTCTTCTCTTTCCACTGGTTTCAGCAGCAGGGATACATCTCCAAAGGACACAGGTCCTCTGGCTGGAACGCTCCTCTGAGCCCAGCAAGCATCATCTCAGGAAGTTCAGCTGCACCTCCTTGCTTCCCACCTGAGCTTGTTGACTGTTTTCATCCTTAGGGAGGGGTGTGGAAGGTCACCTGAGTGCGCAGCCTCTTCCTACGGCTGTGCCTTGGGGAGAGAGAGGGGCTGTATCTGTGCAGTTCCTGGGAAGTACTCATCCCTGCTGGCCAAAGACTTTTCAGGGGTGTCCAATGTGGGGAGAGCACCTGCACCCCTGTAAGTAACCCATCATTTGTACTCTAGAAGGAAGCCCAAAACTGTTGGCTCTCCTCCTCCCTCAGGGTGAAATTTGGAGGGGTCATGCCTCAGTTTGTGATTGGGACATTAAAAGAAAAGATAGATATTGTTTTAGTTGTATATTGTTATAGACTCTAGTTGTTATAGTCTCCCTCTGGGGTGACTGCTGGTTCCCAGGCTGTAAGAGATCCTGGCTCCTCTGGCCTCCTTTTGATTGGCAGGTAGGCTCTGCTGGCAGGGGAGCCCAGCAGAGGTGTCTTGTGTCAGTATCTGAGCCTGACAGCATAGTGAGGAAGAGAGGTGTGGGGAGAGTCCTGCTTGGCTCTTGCGACAGAGGCCCCTTTGCTCCGACTCCTCTGCTGGCTCGTCACCATCTCTCTTCCCTCTCCCTCCTCTGCCTCTTGTGCTCAGTGGCTCTTGCTGCCTGTGCAGGATGCTGAGCTGCAGACAGGCCGTGATATTCTTCTCTCGAGTTAGGGACATTGAGACCAAGAGCAGAAGGTTGGCTTCTCCCCTGCCAACAGACGGTTTAGGAGCAGAAGCAGGAGAGACTCCACATGTCTCCTCCATCGTACTGCTTCTCCCTTGGAGGCTGCTGGGGCATTCTGGCATCTGTTTTGTTTTGTTTTTGTTTTTGTTTTTTCTTTTTCTGAGGAGTAGTTGGCGGTTGGCTCCCTTTGTATTCTCATGCACATGGGCCAGACTTGCAGCTGTCAGCACCTGGGGCAGATGGAAAGTGCCAGGACACAACCAGCACACAGTAACTGACAGGGTGTAGTTGCCACAGATCATGGTGTCTACAGTGGGATAGCCCAGGACTGCTCCACTCCTCTGTGGCTTCCCTGGTAGGGCCAGGCCGTGGTGGGTTCTTCCCTTCCCACCTCTTCCTCACTTTCACTCTAGGTTCCCCTTCACCTCTCAAATAAGATACCCCAACCTTCAACTTAGACTCTGCTTTTGAGGAGCCCAAGAGTTGACACCCTTTGACAAGTAGCCTGGAGGCATGTGGTTAGTGTCTTACTCATTTGTTGAGAACTTAACCGTGGAAGTTTGGAGGGAGTCAAACAGGTCACTTTAATGCCTGGAGCTGAGCACCTTGTGGCCTGTGTGGCTGCCTAGAATGTGCAGAGACACAGAATTGCAAAGACAAGTATTAATCCCGAAGATGGGAGGAGAAAGAGCAGCGACCCCAGTCATCATGGACAAATTAATTAAAGCAGGGAGTTGACTAAAGCAAGCCTTTTTATTTGTGTATGCGGGCTGCCCCCCTCTAAGGCGGGTTTTAGAGGTCACCATTGGAATTGAGGAAGACAAGGTTTTTAAGGGGGTTTCCACATGGGAAATTTGGACAAGGTTACAGGAACAGAACATAAGCATAACAAGGTAGTCATAACAACCTCCTGAAAGAAACACGTGGTTGCAAGGTGGTCATAACAAGATAGTCATAACAACAGGAAGTCATAATAAGGTCGTTGTAGATGGTCAAAGTAACATTTTGAAACAAAATGTTTCCCAAGATGGTTCTTATACTATTTGAAACAAAGAAATGGTTGCCATTTTCTGAAACAGGCAGTGCAGAACCATTTGTAGCTAAGGTTACAGGTCCTAGCCTGATCCTTCAGAAACAGGTTTAATCATAAACAGGAGTGAGCCTAGTTTGCCTTGCTATAATTTAGGATGGCTTCTAAGCCTAAGGTGTAGGCAGGCTGTTTCATCATTAGACAGGGACAGTCTCACAGCTGCCGGTGGAAGGAGCAGAAAGGAGATGATGAGAAACCTGGGTACTTCCGGGATCTTAGTGAGTGTGCCTCACTTTCACTAGGTCCATCTTCACAGGATCTCCCCAGCAGAGGTTAAGGGACAAAACGGGAATGCGAGACTCACCATGGGGGGCTGAGGCCTGAAGCTCAGGACAAGAGCACTGCCATTTTCTAGAAAGGTTCAAGGAAGTAGGATTGGGAAGGGACAAGTAGGGCGTAGAGGCCAGGCATGCATGGGGCAAGTAGCAGCATGCTGGACCCCCAGGACACAGCCTGACCCGGTATCAGAATCACTCAGGAAGCACTCACAGAGAAGAGTCCAGAGCTTCAATTTGTGGACAAGGCTTACAGAAACTCGCCTGGGAGTCCACAGCTCCCCTTCTACTGGGGCCTTCCCGGCGCCCACAGATACTCAGGACACTCCAGAGGGCACAGCTAGAGTTTCATCATACAGTCCACAAACCAGAAGCCAGAGCGACCGCAAAAGTCCCACAGGATACTGAGCAGGGAGGGGGCCGGTGAGCCCAACAGGCTGGTGAAGGGTGGCCTGGGAAGATGGAGGCGGGTTGGGAGTGTGACTACCCCTGACCACGCCCACACTCTGCCCACAGTGCCAGGCGGCCCCGAGTCCCGTGGTGCCCTCCGCAAGATGAGTGACCTGCTGGAGCTGATGGTGAAGCGCATGGACATGCTGGCCAGGCTGGAGAACAGCAGCGAGCCGCACCACACTGCCGGTGTCGCACACTTGGCTGCGGACAGGTGAGGGGGGAGCGGGGCACAGAGAGAGGGCTGCCCCTGGGGTGTTGGGGGCCAGCACTGAAAAAAGACACAAACAGAGCCGGGGAGATGGTTCAGTGTGTAAGCACCCCTTGCTTTTGAAGTATGAGGACTTGAGTTCAAACCCCAGCACGCGTGTAAAACCTGGGTACAGTGGTCTGCTGTGGGAGGGAGAAGCAGGAAGATAACAGGGGCTCACTTGCTCCGGGTGTAGGGAGAGACCCCGTCTCCAGGGTCGGGGGGCCAAGACAGAGAGTGACAGAGCAGGTCTTCCGGCTGTGCCCAGTGTACGGGGATGTGTGCCCGCTCACCCCCCTACCCCTCCCCAACCCCCGCATAAAAAGGTGAAAAAAACCACACAGGCTCCCCCTCCCAGACTCAACCACCATTAACATTCTGCGGCATGTGTAGACAGTCTTTTGTCCTCATTAAATAGAATACCACAGGTGAAAACTGAAGGGCCCCTCAACGGCCTCTCCCTGGAGATGATCGGTTCACACTTAACTGCCAGGTTTCTCCCATTCTAAGTTCTTTTGTACACACTTATCATATTCATTATAAATGTATAGTGTGTGCCACCTGCCCCCATCCCGTGTGTGTGTGTGTGTGTGTGTGTGTGTGTGTGACCCAGATGGCCTTGAACCTGTACTCTTTCTACTTCAGTACTTGAGCCCAATGAGAGCTGGGATGGGAGGTGTTAGTGGGACCCCCTGAGAGTGAAGTGGAGCCCAGTGTTCTTCTTTGGATTGGTGTGGGGTTCCTTGTCATTTGGCTGGCCTGTTCTGGATTGCTGGTCACCCCAAGCCAGCCTGGCCAGATGGACGTCATCAGTCACACGAGGCAGGGGCACTTGACTCTCAATGCTGGCTGTGTCTGGGGCTCTTCTCATGGGGTCACATCTAGCCCAGTCCATCAACCCCACAACCACTGCACAGGGTGTATTCATCTCTGCAGAGGGGGAAACTGAGTCACAGGCACTCAGAAGCACCATTTGGAGGCACTTGGTCCGGCTCGCCTTTGGAACCATGATGCTCATTCCAGCAGCCACATGTGGCTTAGGTTTGTTTCTCTTATCACTGGGGCTGACGTTTTACTTATGTGTTCTGTGTCTACACAGACACATGCCGTGGCACGCATGTGGAGGTCAGAGGACAACATGCAGAGGTCAGAGAACAACTTGTAGGAGTGAGTTCTCTCCTTCCATCATGTGGGTCTTGGGGATCCACCTCTGGTCATTAGGCCTGGCTACAAGAGTACCTTTACCTTTTGAGTCATCTTTATGCATTTGTGAGAATTTTCATATGTGAATTTACAGTCCAGGAAGGAGAATATTCTGTTCGTTTGTGCTCTTTTGAGACCTTTTTTTTTTTTTGAGACATAGTCTCATATAGCCTAGGTTAGCCTCCAACTCACTCTGTAGTCAACTGAACTTTGAAGATCTTTCTGCCTCTCCCTCCCGGGTGCTGGGTTATAGACATGCTCCTCTACACCTGGTTCATATGGCGCTGAAGACAGAGCCCAGGACTTTGTGCGCGCTGGCCAAGCACTCTAACAGCCAAGCCTCTCCCTGGTGCCTGTGTTCTGACTCAGAAAATGCTCATGCCAACATTACTGGGACCAGGGCTTTGGGTAGGCAGCGTGTGCGGTGCCTGCCATGGAGCTGTGGTCCCAGCTCCCCCACCTCGGGGAGCTCTGTCTCCTCGGGGCCGGTTCCCTACTTAGAGCTGATGCCACTTACGACCTAGCACCAAACAGAACAAAGGAGAGAGCAGGTCGTTGGGGCTACCGAGCCGAGGTAATGAGCTGCATGAAGCGCTGTGTGACGAGGCCGGCAGCATCCCGTAAGGAGCCCCTGAGATCACCTCATACCTGGCACAGGCTCCAGAGGCTTGGCGAACAGGAAGGGTGATATTCACAGAGCTGACCAGGGGAACCGGCCATGTGGAGCCGGAAGTGGGGGGTAGAGGTAGCGAGAGCAGTAAGCGCAAAGGCCCTGGGGTTGGTGTGTTGAAGGAGAGAGGCAATATGGAGGCTGATATAGTAGAAGCCAACAGGGGCAGGTGACATGGGGCTGTGACAGCCGGGACACTGTGCTAAGAGCCTTGAGTAGCTCTTCGGTTTACTTGTTTACTTATTTCTATCTTTTGTTTTGATGTTTGCTCATGTGTGTATCGAATATGCATCTGTCTGTTGTTTGCATATGTATAGATGCATACACACACGTGTGTGTGTGTGTGTGTGTGTGTGTGTGTGTGTGTGTGCGTGTACAGGTTCCATGGCATGTGTGTAAAGGTCAGAGGATAGCTTGTGGGAATCAGTTCCCTCCTTCCTGTGGGCCCAGGGACCTAAGTCACGCTGTCGGGGCTGGGAGCCGGTATCTTCGTCTGCTGAGCCATCTCACCAGCCTGGTTGTTCAAATTTAAATTTAATTTTGTGTGTGTGCTGAGATGCAGGGTTGAATGGATTTGTTTAAAAATATATCTCTGACTGAGTGTAAAAAATGGATTATTCATTGGCAAGAGCAGAATCAGAAAGGCTGCTGGAAAGAAGGCTTGAGGTGTCCGGCTTCTTTGGGTTCCACTCAGTGAGACAGTTTTCTCTTCTGTGTGGACTGCCATCTCTTTCTGTGCCGCTCGGGCCCCTGTCCCTACCTTGTCTTGGCTCAGATCCACCTTGGTCTAGGCCCAGGAAGAAGCACAGGCCACAGGTTCTCAGGGGACAGAGTCACCTCCTGCCATGGCCCCTGCTCAGTGAGCTGCTCTGTTAAGAGTTTTGGGACCCAGTTTGGCTGCAGACTGCACATTCACTGACTGGCTTCTTCCAGGGCTGGCCTGCCCCTCCCTCCACTCCTTGCCCTTCATCTGCTCCCAGGGAAGGAGGGAGCACTTCCATCTGTGGGTGAGGGAGCACTCACCACCCCCAAGCTCTATCTCCCAGGAAATAGCAGCCATCCATCATGACCAGCGAAGCCCATCAAACTCCACAGGCAGAGCTATAAATTGCAGGGTCACCGTGGCTTCGGGACACAGGGAGAGAGGTGGGGGTGCGCCAGGGCTCATGAGAGTGTGTGCTCACACATGCTGGCCCCAGCACCCCAGCCACCTGGGGTTGACCATGAGTGACCAGCCACCCTGCAGCAGCCCTCCCACCCCTGCTGACCAACTCCACCACCTGCCCTTTGGTGCCCACTTCAGGACTGTCTGAGGCCCGTCCTCCTCCTGTCCTTCTGGAAGCTTCCAAGCTGCCTGCTTTCCACCGAGGCTGGTGTGTCCTTGGGGAGAGCAAATTTGCTATTTTAGCCTAGGAAAACATAATTAGGAAGGCAGCTTTGAGGCGAACACCACTGTGTTACGCGTCCTACAGCCAAATAGCTATGATCTTTGAATTTCCCATCAGGCTTCTTTGCAGCGGCGACAGCTCTGAAGTTGGCGGCTGGCCGTATTCAACTACATCTGTCTGTTGACTGTTCCCAGGGACTGCAGTGTCTGGGCTGGGGACTCCAGAGTGGGGGAGGGGCACACAAGAGGCAGCGAGGAACTGGCTGGGGACACAAACGACCATGTCAGCAGCCACACACCCTGTGCCTCGTTGTCGCCCCCCCCCCCCCCCCCCGTTTGGGCTGTGGGCGTGGCACCTGAGCCTGAGCCAGTTGCTCACCTGAGATGGCCCTATGGGAAGGGGCTACCTGCTTGGCATGTGGGAAGGACAGTTTTAAGGGTGACAGGTGTGTGCCACCATGCCCAGCCCTAAATGCTGGGATCTGAGTGTCAAGCGGGATAGCGGGTTCTGTGGTTATAAATAGAGCCATAGCATAAGTGTGGAGAATTCAGCATAAAGTGCTGGGAGAAGACACATCAACATTCTTGTTTGGCGGAAATGAAGCCTTTTTTTCGGCACTGTGTTGGTGGCTGTGTGGGGGCTGGGGTTCAGGGAGTGCAGTCACAGGGAGGTCAGCCTCCTGGGGTCTGTGTGTGAGTGTGAGATGCTTCTTCTCAGGATGCTGTCAATCTCAACTTTACAAGATGGGTCCCATTTCCCTCAAGTCCTGTTCTGGCTTTGACACAGGCTGGCTGACAGGAAGTCATTTTGGACTTCTTTAGGGCTGGAGAGGGGCCAAGCTGGCAGTGAGGGATTGTGGGATAATGGTGATGTTAGTGATCAGCTAGACCACCTGAGAAACAGACCTTTAGTGGGTCAAGGGGAGGAAAGGACCAGTTTAAGGTAACCTGCAAGGAGCCCAAGTCAGGAAAGGGCCAGGAGGGAGAGTGGGGCAATGAGCAAGGACCTGGGGCCAACAGGCAGCAGAGAAGCCGGCCCTGGGTCCTTCCTGCTGTGTCTTCTAGGCTGTGCTAAGGCAGAGCAGAGCAGGATGAAGCTGACAGTGGCCAACAGTCAATCATCCAGCGACAACAAACCTGGCAACAGTGACTTGAATAAGGAAGGGCTTATTGTGGCTCACAGTTTGAGGAAGCTGTCCATCATGCAGGAGGAGGCGTGGCCTCAGGAGGCCTTATTGAGGCTCACAGTTTTTTTTCCCACAGTTTATTCATTACATATCCCAATTGAAGCCCCCTCCCCCAACTCCTCCCAGTCCACCCTCCCTCCCTTCCTTTTCCCCCATCCCCTTCCCTAGTCCACTGAAAGAGTGAGTTCTCCTTTGCCATCTTCCCATAGCTTATCAAGTCTCATCAGGGATGCTTCAATCCCGTTGGGTGGAGCTTTTCAGAGGATTCTCTACAGCAGGCTCCTATCCTGTTTCCTCTCTTCCACCGCTTCTAGTGTCTATCCTGTTTGCCATTCTGAACGAGAGATTTAAGCATCCTCCCTAGGGTCCTGTGGCTCACCGTTTGAGGGATCTGTACATCCCAAAGGAGAAGGCGTGGCCTCAGGAGGGGAAGGCCACTGGTCCTGTTGCATCCATAGTCAGGAAGCACAGAGACGGATGCAGGTGCTCAGTTTGCTTTCTCCTTTGTGTTCAGTGAGGACCTCAGCCCATGGTAGTGCCGCCTACATTTTGGGTGGGTCTTCCACCTCAGTTAACCCAGCCCCAAAACTCCCTCAATGACATGCCTACAAAGCTCGTCTCCTAGGTGACTGGAGAGCCTGTCAAGTTGATGAGTTTATTTTAGGTGTTGGGGTGAACCGTCCTTTCTCTCCCCACCGAGGAAGGGACAGGTCAATCTCATACCATCAGTTTGCATCCTCCTGACCTCCTCAGCAGGGGATGAGGCTGGGTTGAGTGAAGACTGAAGAGCACAGGAGGAAAGGTCAGCCAACAGTTGTGTGAGGGGCAGGGAGGCCTGGAGCACACCTGTTTCCCACAGAGCGTGGCTGTAGGTTTTGTATATTGCTGTGTAATTCTGTGGGCACCTAGATACGTTGGTTTCTGTGTTTTAAAAGCACTTTGTTTCGTAATACAATTATTCCCAGTGAGCTTGCTGGCCAGCTGCAGGGAAATCAATGCTCCTGTTAATTGAATGTAACCCTCGTAAATCACAGAGGAGCTCAGAATTAAACCTCCTTCCCCAGGCAGCCTAGTGTGCCACCTCTGGGGCATGGGGACTGGCCTGGAATTGACGATGAGCTTTCGGGGCCATGCCTTTGGGGGCCTTGTTGGGGACAGGCCTGGAGGGGGACTGGAGCAGTGGTCCGGCAGGAAGTGATGACTGCAGATGTCAGAGTTCCCTGCTGAGTCCTGTCACGCCCGTGGGCCTGGGGGTTGCAGAGGGCAGCACACCCTGGGCAAGGGTCTCCCAGAGCACCTGGGGTAACATGCCTGTGATGATGCCTGTCTGTTGGGGTACCCTAGCGCAGCTCCCAGTATGAGCTTTGGCAGTCGGGGAGGCTGGATCAGCCTGGGTCAACTCTCTCTGCTTGCTGAGTGAGGCCTGGTTGTCTGGTGTGGGGACTGTCACATAGGAAAAAAGGAAGGTGTAGCAGGCCTTAACCTCAGTCCAAATGGCAGCTGCAGAGGGAAGCAGCCAGGGCTGCTGCAGGACATTGCCCTCTTGACCTTCCCCATCTCTAGCCTTCTGCGTGAACCCAGGAAAGTCCCGTTATCAGCTGTGGGCCATTTCCTAGTCCAAGCTATAAAAGAAAGGGTCAGCTGGAAGATTTGGGGGGAGCCCATCCCAGGCCTTTGGACCCGGAGCAGCCCCTTGAGGTCACAGTGCCCACAGGAGGAGCTCTGTAGCAAGTTTGGGCATTCTTATCAGTCTTGAGGTGTCAGGGGCCTTTTCCAGCTAGGCCCATGGGTTTTAGTCCTGTACCAGCTGGCCTTTTCTTCAGTCCTGGCCTTATGAGTATGGCCCCTGCTGAGTGACATGGTCCACTCCTGCCTGGCTCTGATCTACTTTGTGGCACCTCCTGCTTGGAGGGGTGAGAAGTTCTACCCCACATCTCTCATTCAACTATCTATATAGCTGAGGATGACTTTGAACCTCTGATCTTCTTTTCTCCACCTCCCAAGTGTTAGGGTTACAGGCATACCCCTGTGCCCAGTATATGTGGTACTGGGGGTCAAACCCAGGGCTTTGCGCATATGAGATGAGTCCTCCACTGATGGCACCTAAGCTCCCTTTTTATTTTCTACCCAGGCATTTCCCAAGTCAGATTCTGGGGCCGAGGCCTTAGGCTCTGCCTTACTGACGTTTGCGGAAGGGCGTCTCAGCGTGAGAAGCCTAATCATTTATTATTTGGAAAAAGCAAGTGCTGTGCGAATGCTAAGTCCAGTTTAATAATAGTGACGCCAAGTGATTTTGTTTTGAATGACTTGAGCTTGTTAAGTCCAACAGATGCCATGGCACCATTTAAAGCCCGTGCCGGCCATATGCTTTATGCAAAAACTGCTTATTGTAGGAGAATTGCTGAGTCCTCTGAGAAAGGTCCGTGTTTTCCCCAGGGGCTGAGCCTTCCCTACTTTCTCGTAGGGTTAGGGTGTCTGCTTAAATAGGGGGGGGGGTTGGTCTGATGCTTGTATTTTGATGGTAATTACTGGCCCTCAAGCTCTGGTTACTGCCCTAAAACATCTATCCCTGCCGTGCAAATCTGCCAAAGACATTACACCTGATTGTTGTTTAAAAGGCCTCAAACCTGGGCAGGGCAGAATGGCCGGGCTTTGGGAATAGGAGAATTGTGGGAAACAGACAGATGGGAAGAGAGGAAGCAGTAGGACTACATGATGGGTCAGCATGGAGAAGGAACCACGGGGGCCCAGAGGAAGGACTCCAAGGATGGCGTGGACAGAGAAAACACCAAGGTAAAAAATCTAAGCAGTATCTTGGGATTATGGTTGGGAGGTAGACCAGATGAGGATGTTTAGGGAGGGTGGCACGGATGGGGGCTGGGAGATGGATGCTGAGGATATTGAGACAGCGTAGGTAGAAATATCTGCTCAGCCCAAGGTGACGAGGACAATTATAAAATCTAAGAGGAGTCTGTGCCTTATTTGATTATGATAGTGAGTTAAATAATACCGCTATCACAATCATAGGGCAGGTAATAAACATTATATAACCTGACACCCACTTTTTATTGCCAACAAGGGAGGAAAAGCATGTTCCCAGGGCTGGGGAGGTAGGGACAGTGGTAGAGCACTTGTCTAGCATGTGAGAGGCCACAGGTTCAACCTTTTCTAAGTGCCCGCTCTATCCCGACGTGTCACCCTTCTTCCTCAGCGTGAATCCTTGAAGTAATTTTGCTTTGATACCTGAGTTTGGAGAGATTACGTAACTCTCCCAGGGCCACAGTGCTGCAAAGAGAAGCCAGCTTAACGTCTAGGCCCTCTGGCTTTCAGGTTCACTGTTGCCCAATAATGTAAATAATATGTTCAGACGCTGGCTAGCCTTGAAGGTCAGCTGATCCCCCTGTCCCCCCAAGGCACTTGAGTTCAGTCAGAGGGAATCAGCTGGAAAAAGAACTTCCCAGCTAGTGGAGCCTGACATGTTGAAGGAGCTTGGTTCAGCAGATGGTGGTTGGTGTTGTTGGGTCACTCGATGAAGTGACAAGTCACGTGGCAGAAAATAACCCACAGTTGACACTTATTCCCTCCTAGCTGTGGGACTGATGTCTGAAGCCAGTGTGTTCGGTCTTCCCAGCCCCCCCGGCTCTGCAGGTCACTTCCTGCCTGCATCACTTTAGTGCCCACTTGTCCCCAAGCTTTTGCTGGGAGACACACAGAAACACCTACTTAATCCAGATAGTGTACCTGCATCCCACGTCCAGCGTGGGGCTACGTATGGGAGGAATACGGGTGACTCTGGCAGCTGCACCATTGAGAAGGCCCTGCCAGCGTGGTGCCAGCTCACAAAGACTCCACCCCTGGAGTCCCTGCCCCAGTCAACCTTCCCCCTCCTCTATACTTTGGCACCCCCAAGGCCATGCCTGACGGGCAGGGTCAGGATGGAGCGAAAGGTCCATGAAGGTCTGACGAAGCCTCTCTTAGGAGGGAATGGTAAGAGGACAGCTCTGTGAGGGTCTTGTGATGTTTGTCGCAATGGCTGTTGTTTCAGGATGACAACACCAAGTCACACCTGCAGGACAGCATTCCGCTGTGCTTTAACCATCCTCCTGTGGTTCCTTTCCCCCGTGGGTGTTGTCACGTGGCCTCTTGGCAGGGACCCGGTTATTGGATTTAGTGTTCCCCCTAATCCAGCAAGACTTCATCTTCCTGAATCTCAAAGCCTCTATTCCCAGGTAGGGCACATGCCAGGCTTGTAGGAGGATGCGAGCTTGAGGTGGTGCTGACCGGCCAGTGATGGCTCCCTGGGTACATGCCCATACGGGCAGGGTCCGGCTCTGAATACCAAAGCCATCCTGTCCTTTAAGGACTCTGTTGGGGCTCTCAAGCATGGGAGATGTTGGGGTTCTGGGAGGGCAGACAGTAGACACCTCCAGGAAGGTGACTTTGTGGTGGTGAGCTGGGGTCAGAATGTCTGGCTAGTCCCTGTGTGAGCTTTCCAATCCCGTGAACCCCCAGTCCCGGCAGGAGTCCCCAACATGGACCTAGCTGTCCTGTGGGTCAGCAGGCCAACCTGGCAGCCATGGAGACACAGCCTGTGTGCTGGGGCTCCTCCTCCAGTCCCCTCAGCCCTCGGTTCAATCTGCAGCACCGCATAAACCTGGCTTGGTGGGGCATGCCTGTGATCCCTGCATTTGGAAGGGGAAAGCAGCACACGCCCCGATGTCTTTGGAACTCTGCTGCAACTTATCAGGTGAAGGGAAGAGAGGAAGCTGGTTGGGCATGGCGGTTTGCTGTCTAGGGCCACTGCTTCTCTGGTAGGCAGGTCACGCAGCCTGTGAGAGGTGGGGTTTGCAGAGTGGAGTGTAGGCTGGAAAGACCCTTCATACATGCTCCGTGCTGGCTGGCTGTGCAGAGCAAGTACCTGAACAGGAATAAACAGAGCCTCAGCAGCAGTAGCTGTGTGTGTGTGTGTCTGTGTGTGTGTGTGTGTATATAAAACTGTGAAGCCAGAAGGTGAGGTGAGGATCAAAGCAAGTGGAATTAAAGTACTGCAAGCAAGTGGCTTCCTGGAGAAGGCCCCAGGGCTGTGCTTGACAGGAAGATAAGGCAAGCGGAGTGGGACCTATCTCAATAGCAGCTTGTGCAATGAGATAAATATGGAGTCTGACAGTGAATACGATTCCCAGAGCACTGGCCAGTAATCAGCAAGGAAATAAATTCTCCAAAAATCAAAGCAGCCCCACACTGATGGAGAAAAAGAAAACGTTTAATGTCTGTGGCCAAAACTCCTTCAAGATGAAGAAGTGGGCTAGGGGTGTGGCTCAGCTGCTAGGATGCCCGCCAAGCCCTGGGTTCCATCCCCAGCGCCACACCAACCAGACACAGCGGCACCTGCCTGTAATCCCGGCATTTGGGAGGGAACAGCAGGAGGATCCAAGGACAACCTCATCCTCCTCGATGTAGTTTGAGACCAACCTGGGCTGCCAGAGACTGTCTCAGAGTAGTAAAAGGTAGTTGAGGTGGCTCAGAGGTTAAAAATGCCTGCAGCTCAGTCATGAGATCCCTGTTTAGATCCCTGGTCCCACGGCGGGAGGCTCACAAATCCCTGTAACTCAGGTCCAGGGCATCTGATGTCTCCGGCCTCCGTAGGTACATGCACACACACGAGTGTGTACACTCACACAGACACAGACACACATAAATAAACTACATCTTTGTCTTATTTGACTTTGTAGACCTGGCTGTCCTGGAACTCACTGCGTAGCCTGGCCATGAACTCACAGTGATCCGCCTGCCTCTGCCTTCCGAATGCTGGTACGAAAGGCATGTGCCACCACAACCAGCAAATTAAATAAATCTTAAAAAGTTAGTAAAGGGCGGGCTGGAGGGGTGGCTCAGAGGTTAAGAGTGCTTGCTGTTCTTGCGTCTGTGTAAAAAGCTTAACATGTTGTCACATGCCCATTATCCCAGCCCCGGGGAGGCAGAGACAAGAGGGTCCTAGACCTTCCTGCTCCGCCCATCTAGCCAATCAGGAAGCTGCAGGTTCAGTAAGAGACACTTCCTCTAGATGTAAGTGGAGAGCAATAGAGGAAGACTCCAATCAGCTCTGCCCTGCCTCCCTCCCCACCACACCACACACACACACAAACACACATATACACAGTCATACATATCACACACACACACACACACACACACACAGAAGAATGGATTCTCAGGAAATCAGTGCTAGTTCACTGGCGGGTCTCCAGATTGCTGGTGTGAACTTGTCTTGGTGTGAACAGACTCAGATGAATTGTCTGTGCCTAGGAAAAGGCCTCCGTCGTCTGGAGGTTCCTGGGCTCCCCCACTCAGGGTCTTTGTCTGTGTCAGTGCCAGGTGCAGTTTGGGACATACTCAGAACACGTGAGCACACTAGGCCCCTGCAGAGGTGTGCTTTCCTGCTGTGTGCAAAGTGTGACTCTGGTGGAGGCGAGCTCAGCTTCGCTCCCGCTGGCTTTCCACTGTGGCTTCTTTGGACTGTCCTAGGCCGTGGGAAGGCCACGTGGGCTGGTCACGGCTTCACCGCCGGCTCTCCCCTCCCCTCTAGGCTCAGCCCCGGGGCCAGCCTCATTGAGAGGATCCAGGCCATTGCTCAGAATGTGTCTGACATCGCTGTGAAGGTGGACCAGATCCTGCGCCACAGCCTGATTCTGCATAGCAAGGGTGCGTCATGGCCGGGACACCGCCTGTGTCCCCAGAGGCCAATGCTCTGCTGGATGGGGTAGGGCCTCCAGGAGGTCCCGTTCCTCTGGTAATGCTTGCCTAGTTCATGGGGTCCCTACTTGAGGCTCTCAGTAGGCCCACCTGGTCCGCCCACCCTGGCCTGCCTGAGGGTGAGGAGGAAAGAGTGGGTTGCTACAGTTCCAAGAGTAAGGCCACCATTCCATTTGGTTTGGGAAAAGCTGGAGGCTGCTGCCTCTCTGCCTCCTCAGGAAAAGCAAGGGTATATTTTGTGGGGCATCTGGGGTGGGTCCATCCAGGAGGCTTCTATGTAGCTGTTTGCAAGAGCTTGCTGCTCTGAGCCTGGAGAGGGCTGAGTATATGGAGGAGGCTCACTCAGACCCCAGGACTGTGGGGTGGGAGAGACCTCAGGCGGAAGGGGCAGGGGGGTGACCACTGCTCTGTCCTACCACAGACCTCCCCGCCTTGCCCCGTGTATCTTTGGCTGCTTCCAGGCTCCACTGTCTCAGTAGGCCATCCTTTCTTTTTGCAGTGTCTGAAGGTCGGAGGGACCAGTGTGAAGCACCCAGTGACCCCAAGTTCCCTGACTGCTCGGGGAAAGTGGAGGTGAGGCCTAGGGGCACCTTCCTGAGGTAGGATGCAGGGTGAAGGATAGCAGACGGGTGGGCGGCTCCTCCTCAGGGCTCTGCCCAGCCCAGCTCAGCTCTGGATTTCTGTCCCAGCTAGGTGCTTTGTTGACCAGACCCCTAGCCCAGCACAAGGTGGTGGCGACCAAGCTCAGAGAAATGTTTCTCCACTGGGCCTGCCATGCTCATCATCCCAAAGCCATTGGGTTCAGTCACCTTCAGGGGCTTTGGTACTTTCTTACGGCTGAAGGCTTGCTGCCACCTAGAGCCCCTGACATCCTGATGAGGAATGGGTTCGAGTCCCTGTTCTTGGTTCTCCTTGCCCAGCTCATGGCTCATTGGACTGAGGGCCTCTCCTGCCCACCTCCAGGGATGCTTGTGGCTGCACAGTGTCCCTGCCTGCAGGCCACAGCCCTAAAGAAAGCTCATCACTAGCTCTGAACCTGTAAGGGGCGGGCTGTGGGCCTACAAATCCCATCTTTAGGGATCACACGGGGCCACCATGGAAAGACCTTCTCTGGCTCTGGCCCCCATGGAGGTCGCCATATGACTCTGCCTCTAATTAAAGTGACAAAGGCAAGGGGGACACGGGCTGTGGTTGCTGAACCTCCTGAATCTCAGCATCGGTGCTTGGTCCCTTTATGTCTGCCAAGTCTCCTCTCCGAGGCTTCGGGGGAGAGCTGACCTATCTCCCTTTCTGGTCCTCAGTGGCACAGGGCTGATCTTGGGCCAGGCTCCCTGGTCCAGCTGTGCGTCTCTAGTTTTCTGACGCATCTCTAGGTTAGGGCATGCGTCGTAGCTCCTGCCCAGACCGGGGGATCTTCGGGTGTCCGTGGCTGGGGGAGCCTATGAGGTGTTGTGTGGGCTGCTGGCTGCCTGCCCCAGGTCTGACCCCTCTTCACAGTGGATGCGTGCCCGCTGGACCTCCGACCCCTGCTATGCCTTCTTTGGAGTGGATGGCACCGAGTGCTCCTTCCTCATCTACCTCAGCGAGGTTGAATGGTTCTGCCCCCCGCTGCCCTGGAGGAACCAGACAGCTGCCCGGACAGCCCCCAAGTCCCTTCCCAAAGTCCAGGTAAGCCTTGAAAGCTGGGCATCCTCAGAGACAGTGGGAGAGAACCTCAGTCTCCCCTCCCCCATGCCATGGAATGGGGTTCCCAGTTCTGCCGGCTGAGGGTCCCCAAGTTAACTCCTGTGAAATCCTGTACAAGTGGGAACTTGCTTGGGAGGCAGGCTGGGGTCCTGCAGATGTCCCTGAATGGGTTAGAATAACAGCAGTAATGGCTGAGGGCTTTCTGCATGCGGGCCACTGTATTTGTGTCCTTCTGTGGATATAGTTAATGGATGAAGAGTCACAGGCTAGAGAGTTAAGAGGTGACATTGGTGCCCATGGCACTGCTCAAAGGCAGCTAGCCCACCCCTGATGATTCAGAGCTGACTAGTTCCCCAGCAGGGCTTGGGGCAGCTGGTTAACTGGGGTGGGGCTGGGCTGGGGCGAGCCCTGGAAGGTGTAAGCAGAGCTCTGGTGCCGGAGCAGCCCCCACTTACAGTAGGTGAGTGCCTCTGTCCCGGGAGAGCAGGGACCAGCTGCTCAGGGACTGAGAGAGCTGGCCTCTGGCCCAACCCAGGCCATGTTCCGGAGCAACCTGTCCCACCTCCTGGAGCTGATGGGCAGTGGGAAGGAGTCCCTCATCTTCATGAAGAAGCGGACCCGGCGGTTCGCTGCCCAGTGGGCCAAGGCTGCCAAGGACCTGGCACAGAAGCTGGGGGATGTACGAAGGGACCAGAAGCAGGTGTGTCATCCTGTTGGCGTGCTTTAAAAACTCTTTTATTTATATTTCTTATATGTTCTTCTCCCTACTCCACCCCAATCCCTTCCAACACCCCGATACCAGGTAGGAGAGAGAAAGGGTTAGTGGGAGAGGGGGTGCAGTTCTTTCTTGGCTGCTTCCTGCTGGTCAGGGTTGTCAGGTTCCTTGGAGCCAGTCCAGTCCTCGTTTCAGGAGATCTCCAACTTCTTTTTTTTGTATATATATTTTTATATTAATTACAGTTTATTTACTTTGTATCCCAGCTGTAGCCCCTTTCCTCCATCTCCAACTTCTTGTCTCACAACAGCAACCAGGAGCTGCAGGGGGAAGCAGGAGCAGCCTTGTTCTTTCTCCAATCTCCTTTCTGGGCTCTGGCCTTTATTCCCTCCCCAGAGTCCTCAGATTTAAACTATCTGCAGCTGGCAAAGAGCTCCTCTCAGAGCCGGCAGGAGGCAAACAGCCTGCTGCTGTGGACCATCTGAATCAGTCCCACATCCCACACCTGGGACCAGAACAACAACGTGTTTACACCCACAGCGTCATTCTTTCAGGCAGTGCTTGGACAATGTGCCTACAGCACTGGGGCTCCAGGTGGCTGTGGGGCTCCGGGAGGACATGGGCATGAGGGTCCTAGTAGACACAGTTCTAAGCGGGCATGAGCCTGGGGTTCCAAGTGGGCACAGGGTTGCAGATGATCACAGGTAGATGGCCTTCCAACTGGGAAGAGTGCATGTCTTCAAGCCAGTGGCAATAGATGCTTTCATCTTGACTCAGACACAGGACTTGAGGGGTGACAGGGTCAGAATAGATGGTAGAGCCCCTGGTCCTTTCCCAGGCTGGGGCAGGAGGATCAGCCCCTGGAGTCCTGAATCCTTGGTACATTTTGATTGTGTCAGGCAGAAAGGGTATAGGTGTCTGGGAATAACAAACAGAGGACGAATTGTTGGCCTGTCTGTCCATCTATCTGTCCATCTGTCTACCCATCCTTCTATCCATGTAATAGAGAGTTGCATGCTTGTCACCCCTCTCTGTTTCTCTCAGAGTCCTTGTCATTTCGTAAAACCCTCTGTCCTGTCTGTGTGTACTGTTATCTGTCTCTTCCATCTTCCATGAGGCCATCAGACAACCGCCTCATTCACCTATGGCCCCAATATCCTGTGTCTTAGAGCAGCCAATCAGGCCTGTGTGCTGTGGATGGTCTTCTGGGGTGATTCTGGGGGTGGGATGGACAGACCTAAGAGGTGCTGCCCCCCACTGACTGCCCACGTCCTGCTCACCCAGATCCTTGTTCACATCGGCTTCCTGACAGAGGAGTCTGGGGACGTGTTCAGCCCGAGGGTGCTGAAGGGCGGGCCTCTGGGAGAGATGGTGCAGTGGGCAGACATTCTGGCTGCTCTCTACGTGCTGGGCCACAGCCTGCGGATCACAGTCTCCCTGAAGGAGCTGCAGAGGTGAGTGCCAGAGAACCATTCACATCCTGGTGTGGTGGGGAGGGGATGAAGGAGAGCCGGGCCACCCAGCTGATGCTCTGCCGGCAGGGTCCACAGCCTGGAGGTGGCCCTCCCTTGCTCCCTCCTTTGTCTGCTTCCCACTCCCCCTTCCACAAAGACACCTGCATTTAGAATGCACAGAGCAAGTGTGTTTGCATAGCATCAGTGCACAGGCTTCGACTTCTGCTAGCACAGACACTAGGGGCTGGACTTGAGCTCACAGGCTAGTGTGTAATGCCTTGAGAGAGGAGTTAGCCTGTGCACATGGGGTCCTCTCTGCCCGCCTTCTTGGTGGGCAGGGCAAAGGCTTCAGGGTGTCTCTTCCGGAGCTGGACTCCTTGGTAGTGCCAACACCAGCGCTAGGCTTGTTCAGGTCCTTCTGGCACAGCGGAGCCCCAACCCTGTGCTTTGTGGTGGAGCGGGTGGAGAAGATTTTTGTGTGTGAGAATTTGGAGGGAAATATGAGGAGTAAGAGTAAGTGGGTTACCAAGGGGTGAAAGAGAGAGAGAATCATATAGGCAGGTAGACAGACAGACAGGAGGACGTAGGAGGAGCATGTGTGTATATTGGGGCAATATATACATATTATCCACTTATCTGTTGGATACATAAGCTTTATGTTTGTTTGTTTTTAACTTTATTTTTCTTATATTTCTTTGTGGCATTGGATACATTACCAAGGTACATCTAAAATGTGTACTAATGCAGCTGTGATGCGTGGAAATAAAATGACAGAATAATGCCAAGGACATGTATGCAGCCACCCCATTCACAGGAAACCTGTAACTTGAATTCTGTCCCACGGGCCAGTCTCATTGAATCAGTGCAATGAGGAAGTGGGGATGGCGCTGTGTTTTGAGAGGGGCACTGAAATGAGCCAGTGTTCTGGGGTGCTCATCCCCATGGCCTGAAAGTCATTCTTGATGGTAATGCTCTTGTCTTGTTGGCACAGTAAAGGTGAAAGGTGTCTCCAGAGAGAGAGTGACAGGGACAGGAGAGGGGTGATGAGGGCCGGGTGGTCCTGCAAACCCATGGCAAGGAAGCCCCTGCTGTGGGCTACTGCCCACTGAGAAATAACCGCTCTGCCAACGTGCCTGCAAAGAACCATGGGAACAGAAAGCGCCCAGTGGGGAGCTGTCCGACTACACTGGTGCTGACCTAACTGACCAGCTAACTCCTGTATGTAGGGAGGCAGATGGTATCTTACTCGGGCATCCTGTGGGCAGTTCTGTGTGTTGAGTTGCATGGGCCACCTCTGCTGAGTTGCTCCTGCTCACCATCCACCAGTACACCCTCTGCCTTCCTGCACCGTGCCCACCAGTATACCCTGCTTCTCTGCACGGTGCCCGCTTTACTTCCTCAGAGAACCTAGGAGGGTGCTTGATTGAAACCAGCTTTTGCAATGACTGTTCCCTGGCCAGAAGGCTTCCTGTAGGAAAGTCACGTGGTTCGTGGAGTAAGGAGGAGGATCATGGACCCAGGTCAGGTGGCATCAGCAGTCTGGTGGAAGTCCAGACACCCAGGTTGCAACTGGACAAATCCTTGGGAGCAGGGGACATCCTGTCAGGTTCACCCACATCTCACCCTGCTCAGCCAGATCACACTTAGCAGACAGCACTCAGCCTGATTCTGTGCCAGGATCTGTGCCAGAGAGGTGTGCTGACCTAACCCTCCTCCCTGGAGGAACGGCAGAGTTTCTGCTGTGCTCTGCTATGCTCTGATGTACGGAACCACCAGCACACTTGCCTGCTGGAGAGGAGCAGAGACTGTAGATCTTCCTGGAAGGCAGGGACTTAGTTCAGTTCCTCTGTCCCAGCCGATGCCAGGGCCCTCAGCCCTTCCCAGCCCAGAGCACTGCCAGCAACTCTGTCCACTTCAAGAATGGGATGCTGAGCCCAAGGCCAGTGTCCATTGCCATTGCACATCCATGGGCAGAGCAGTGACTGTGGAGTTCCTGGATTTGGGAGGCACTGAGAGGAAGTGACGCAATTGAAAAATGCCCATCTGTATCCGTTCCCTTGCTACTTACACTCACTTGTGTGCGCACACAAAACCCCCACACATGAACTTATGGATGTATATCAATAAATGCATGCATGTGATCCCCACATGCACACACACAAATTTATGCATATAACACACACTCATACATAGGAACTTAATGCCCACATACATGCACATACATGAACTTATGCATATAACACACCTGCACACACGAACTTACTGTGTGTAACACTCACATGCATAAGCAGGGAAGCTCTTGCTCGGACAATGCACATACTATTCACATGCTTGCACTTATGTGCCACTGCATGAACATGTGCCCACTTAAATGGGTATGCACATGCTCACACATTCTCAGACAATGTGCACACATGTCTACATAGCCTCTGCTCTCCTATGCACACGTATGTCATGTACTCATGCATGCTAACATATGCACTTTATGTTTATGCATGTTCAGCATACATGTACCTCCAACATCTCATTGCAGACTCAGGGTCTGTGCGTCTCAGTCCCAGCTGGGACCTTGGTGAGAGCTCACCCCATCTCACAGCTGCAGCTCAGGAAGTCGGAAGGCCTGGCTGTGGCTGAGTGCCCTGGCCTTGGTCCCCGAGGGATGTAAGTGTGAATGATGTCTTGCTCTGACAGGGCAAGACGAGTGTGAACAGCCCAGCCCTTCCAGGGATATCCCAGAGGGATCTCCACTACAGGATGAGGAGCTCATTGGTCCTGTTGGGCTTGCTTAGGGTGGGGCTCCGCCCCCGACTGCAGCACAGGCCTGGCCTGCTGGCCTTGAGCATACACCAGCACAAGGCCCACACTCTCGGCACCCTGGTTCAGGGAGTCTCAGCCACACTCAAGAGCGTTAAGATGAAGCTGCCGCAAAGCTCAGAGCCATGGCTCTTCTCAGCAGCCTCCCTCAGTGCAGACTCAGGGACTGTGAGGCTGGGAAGCCATAGCATGGGGCTGGCTTTGCCTGGCTTGTACAAAAGGGCTGTCCTCAGTGGACCCAGGACAAGACCGGAGGACAGGTTAGGGCCTGCAATGGAGCGTAGCGCTGGCATATTCGTAAAAGTGTGAGGGCTCTTCCTGAGGCCCACTCATGCCTGGAAACACTCAGGGTTTTCTTGGCTGTAGGGGTGAGGCCCAGAATGAGAGTTTAGGGTAAGGAGGAACCCACTGAGAAGCTTAGTTTTCTCAGCTTGATACAACCTGAGAGGAATGAACCTCAGTTGAGGAATTTCCCACATTAGATCAGCCTGTGACCATGTTCGTGAGAGACGCACTTGATTGGTAACTGATGTGGGAGGGCCAAGCCCACTGTGGGCAGTCCCATCCCCAGGTTCTTTGTGGCCCACTCTTTGTTGGATTATACAGACTTTTTTTCTTCTTCCACTGTAATTGTAGGGAAGATTGACAGGCATAAAACCAGGTGGTGCTGAGCTGTGGTCATTGGTACACACCTTGTCCCTCTGGCACCGGAGAAACAGGCCTTTCAGGGCAGAGGACAGTTGAGGACAAGCACGGTGTGGCGTGTGCTGGGTTACCCTAGGGCTGCGGCAACAAAGCCACGATGGCTAGGTGGCTTAAACAAGAGGTTCTCTCTCATGGCTCTGGAGGCCAGAAGTCTGAGATCTGCCCTTACTGGCTGAATCCTCTTCAGCCCTCAAGGAAGTGTCTACTATGGGGGCTCCTTGGCACGTGCATACATCAGCCTCAGCCCCGCCTCCCTCCGCTTGGCCTCTTTCCCGAGTGTGTGTCAGTATCTAAACTTCCCCCAAGTACAAGGACTCAGTCCTAGCTGGCTTCACACCTGTATTCCCAGCACCCAGCAGCGTGCAGCAGGAGAATTGCCTTGAGTTGGAGGTCAGCCTGGGCTACGGAATAAGACCCTGTGATGGTTAAACTGCCAACTTGATACAACCTAGAGTCTCACTGAGGGGTCGTCTATAAAAGCTTGGCATGCCTTGGGGAGGTCGTCTTGATTACTTTAATGGGTGTGAGAAGA
This sequence comes from Meriones unguiculatus, assembly GCF_030254825.1. Classification (NCBI taxonomy): domain Eukaryota; kingdom Metazoa; phylum Chordata; class Mammalia; order Rodentia; family Muridae; genus Meriones; species Meriones unguiculatus. The sequence goes on along the minus strand of NC_083355.1, from coordinate 5,479,212 downwards.
CCCAGCCTCTTGCAGGTGGCACCATTCCCTAGCCAAGGGGTCCTGGACTGTGTAAGAACAGAGAGAGCTAGTAGAGAGAGTAGAGAGTGAGGCACCTGTGCATTTATTCTCTCTGCTCTTGATTGTCTGTGGACAGCTGCAGTAAGTTTCTGCCTCGACTTCCCCACAAGGATGGACTATGATTGGAACTGCAGGCAAATAGCCCTTTCTCCCCTAAGCTGCCCTTTGTCAGGGTACTTTACCATAGCAACAGAAGGAGACCAGGACAGACCCTGGCTTATAAAATAAAATTTAGAAACAGATCACAGTCACACACGAGGGAGGGCCCAGCCTATTGACCCAAATGGGTATTTTTGTTGTTGCTGTTTGTTTTTTAATGTGTATGGGTATTTTGTCTGCGTGTACATCTGTGCCATACATCTGTGCCTGGTGCCCATGGAAGCCAGAAGCGGGCATTGGATTCCTTGGAACTGGAGTTACTGAAGGGCCGTGCAGGTGCTGTGAACTGAGCATGAGCTCTCTGTAAGAACAGCCAATGCTCTTAACCGCTGGCTGCCTCTCCAGCCCCCACTTTGTATTCTGTGTAAAGACACTGTCTCCAGATGGGCTACACGCTGAGGAACTGGCATGAAGGGGGTGTGGGCTGTGGGTAGTGTGCAGCGTGTGAACACTGTCGGGGGAGGGGGCACCTGTTCCAGGCGACCTGCAACAGCACAATCAGCTGGGATGGGCAGAAACCGTGGGGGGGGGGAGGCGTGGTCACCCCCTTCGCCCTGCAGCAGCAACAGGTGAAGGGGAGCTGAAGGCCATTGCGTTCTGAAGGCGCCCTTGGCTGCAACAGGCCCTGTGTGGGGCGGGCGTCGGGACAAAGACACGGCTTGCACCCTGGTTGTAGCTCATTCACAGACGTCCCTGCCAGGTGTCTCGTCGCTGACTAACAGGAAGTCTGGATGGATGAGCCAGCTCTTCTCTCTTTCCTGTGTTTTGGCGTTTTAATTAACCGGCTCACTGGAGGGATGTCTGGGGCAGTGTGCGGAATCCACATTTGGCTCTGGTGCATCAGGAGATTTCTAGAGGAGGAAGGTGGCGTGCGAGAACAATGCCCTGTGATAAGTGTGCGGCGGGGTGGTGTCAGGCACCCACTCCCCGCTCCGTCAGCGTGCGCACAGGAAGGGAGATACGAAGCCCAGGCCCCTGACCCTGATGCATCCTGAGCCGGTCTCTCCGCAGTGGCTGTGGGAAAGGGAAGCCTTGCCCTTCCTGCCTGTGGAGAAGCGGCGGTGCTCATCAATTTTATTTGCATAATTTCAAGCATTAACAGTACATGGCGTGAGGAAAAACGGTGGGGCTCTTCCTCCATCCATGAGTGAAATTGGGTTTAGTAGAAAATTAGTTGACTTAACCGGTAAGTGGTGGAAGAGGGGGTGTTTAGACAAGGAAGCAGAGGAGGGGGCACCCGCGGCTGTCAGTGTGCAGCCAGGCAGGGAGTCGGACTCCAACCCAGGGGCGTTTGCTCAAGCGTCCCCCGGGATCGTCGGAAGCAGGGACACCTCTTGTTCATCTTGTGTGCTTGGTTGGCCAGCTGTGCCAGTCAGACTTCTCTCTAATGTGACAAATACTGGAGAATAACACTTTAAAAGACAGGGTGGTTTATTTTTAGCTCATGATGTGTGAGGATTCGGTCCAAGCTTCCCTGGATCGGTTGCTTTGAGTGTGAGGTGAGGCAGAAAGGGCATTGTGGCAGTGCCTAGCCATGGCTGGGCTGTGAGGCGATACAGAGCAGCATGGTGGCGGGCGGGAGCCCACAGGGAGCAGGAAGCAGGACAGGAAAGGGTTGGGGAGATGGCTCAGCCAGGGAGATGCTTGCAGTGACAGTGTGAGGACCATAGTCCCCGGAGCCCAGAGTCAGGGAGCTTGTCTGGAAACCCAGTGCTCAAGTGGTGAAGCTTGTCCCGAGGACAAGCTGGCCAGCTAGGCCAGCTGTTTCGATGAGCTCCAGCTTCAAGGAGAAGCTCTACTTCCATAAATAAAGCGGAGAGTATGCCGAGCATTGTGGCACACACCTTTAGTCACAGCACTCTGGGTGGTAGAGGCAGATAGAGTTCGAGCTCAGGGTTCTGAGTTCGAGGCCAGCCTGATCTACACAATGAGTTTCAGGACAGCCAGCGCTACATAGTGAGACCATGTCTCAAAAAACAAAACAAACAAACGAACAAAAACCAACCAACCAAACAAACAAACAAAAAAATCAGCCAAACCAAACAAAAAACAAATCAAACCAATGAAGCAAACAAATAAATAAATAAAATTTCATAGGGGTATTTTTTCAAAATAAATAAAATAGCAAAAATTGTGGCTCAGAGACAGAAGAAAAAATGTTTATTAAAAACAATGAAGTAGATGGATGGCACTTAAGTGACCTTTGGCCTCCACATGCACGTTCACATATGTGCGCACACACACACACACACACACAGGCAAACCCTGTCTTGAAAAACAAAAATAAAATAAAACAAAATAATAAAGTAGAAGGTAGTGAAGGGAGACATTAACTTCTGACTTCCACATGCTTACCCACACATGTGTGAAAAAATGCATACACATACATAGAAGACCGGCAGGAAGGGAGGGGAACAAGACACCCTTCAAGGCATATTGCCAATTACCTACTTCCTCCAACCAGGCTCTACCTCCTAAACATTCTACCACCAGCAAGGACCAAGCCTATGGGAGAGTCTGTGGGAGACACTTCCTATTAAGCCATAGCACCAAGTGTGACAGGTTCTGGGGGTTGAACCTGGGCAGATCTGGCTATGACTGTCTCAGACTGTCCTGACCCAGTGGAACGTGGCCCAACTGTTTCTCAAGAGACAGAACCAGAGCTGGGCAATTGGCAACAGTGAGTGGGTGGAGCTGCTGCCTTCTCTTAGGGGTGCTGTGGCTTGTCAACTTGACATGGTCTTGAATCTCCCGGGAAGGGATTCTCTAGATGAGGTTAGCCTGTAGACATAGCTGTGAGAAATCGTCTTGATTATGTCAGTTAAGGCGGGAAGACCCTCCCACTGTGGGCAGCATCATTCCCCAGGCAGGGGATCGCACACTGCATGGAAGCAGGTGAGCACCAGCATGCATGCGTGGTTTGCTCTCTGCTCCTCACCGTAGATGTGATGACTGACTGCTTCCTGCCTCAGCTTCCCACAGTGATCAACGGTGACCTGGAACTACAAGCCTTATGAACCCTCTATCCCCCAAGGTGCTTTTGTCAGGGTATTTTATCACAGAAACAGAAATGAGACTAAGATGGAGGGTGTCCCGGGAATTCAGGTGCAGGAGACTCACCACAGTCCTGTGAGTGGCATTAGGAGGTAGAGTCTTCAGGGCAATCAGGGTTAGATAGGTCTCTAGAATGGCATTAGTGACTTTGTAGGAAAAAAAAAAAAAGGAGCAGAGTTAGCACACTTGCTGTGTCTCAGCAGATGGCACCCAGGTAAAAAGCCAGGCATAGCCACACTCCTGCCTTTCACTCCAGTGCTACGGGGGGTGGAGGCAGGAGGGCCACCGGGGCTTGCTGGCCGCCAGCCTCACTCCAGGTTCAGTGGGAGACTCTCAAGGGAATAAGGCAGCATGATAGAACATGACACCAATGCCCTCTTCTGGCCTCCACATGTACATACACAGGCACTAGGACCTGCATATAAGCGTGTGTGTGTGTGTGTGTGTGTGTGTGTGTGTGTGTGTGTAACACACACAGTGTACAAACAGCCAGTAAAAAATCAGATCACTGGGCTGGAGAAGTGGCTCAGGTTAAGAGCACTGTCTGCTCTTCCAGAGGTCCTGAGCTCAATTCCCAGCACCCACATGGTGGCTCACAACCGTCTATAATGAGATCTGGCGCCCTCTTCTGGCCTGTAGGCGCACATGCACTACAGAATGCTGCATAAATAATAATAAATAAATAAATATTTTAAAAAATCAGATCACACCTATGAGAATGGCTAAAATTAAAAAAAAAAAACCTCAAGTGACAGCACATGCTGGAGAGGATGTGGAGGAAGGGGAACCCACCTCCATTGCTGGTGGGAGTGCAGACTTGTACAACCACTTTGTAAATCAATCTGGCACTTTCTCAGAAAATTGGGAACAGCTATGCCTCTCCTGGGCATATACCCAAAAGATGCTCCACCATACAGTAAGGACATTTCCTCAACCATGTTCATAGCAGCTTTATTTGTAATAGCCCAAAACTGGAAACAACCCTGATGTCCCTCGATGGAAGAATGGATAAAGAAACTGTGGTACAGCTACACAGTGGAATACTACACAGCTATTAAAAATAAGAACATCATGAAATTTGCAGGCAAATGGATGGATCTGGAAAAGATCACCCTGAGTTATGGAACCCAGACCCAGAAAGACACACATGGTATACACTCACTTATAAGCAGATATTAGCCATATAATACAGGATAACCATACTACAATTCACAGATCTAAAGAAGCTAAGTAACAAGGAAGACCCTAGGGAGGATGCTTAATTCTCATTTAGAAGGGCAAATAGAATAGACCCTGGAAGCTGTTGAAGAGAAGGAATAGAATGGGAGCCTACCATAGATGTCCTCTGAAAGACTCCACCCAGCAGGGGATGGAAGCAGGTACTGAGACTCACAGCCAAACTTTGGGCAGAATGCAGGGAGTTTTATGGAAGAATGTGGGGGGGGGGGGAATAGAAGGACACAGAAAGCACAGAAGCTCCACAGAAGACCAACATAGCCAACAAATCTGGGCCCAGGAGGTCCTGCAGAGACTGATGCACCAACCGAGGACCATGCATGGAGAGGTCCTAGACCCCCTGCTCAGATGTAGCTGATAGGCAGCTCAGTCTCCATAGGGCTTCCCTAGTAAGGGGAGCAGCGGCTGTCTCTGTCATTAGCTCTGTTGCCTGCTCTTCAATCACTTCCCCTGGCAGGGCGGTCTTGCCAGGCCACAGAGGAAGAGGATGAGGGAAGTCTGATGAGATTTGATAGGCTAGGGATCAGTTGGTAGGGAAGGAGAGCCCCCCCCTTTCTGAGGACTAGGGGAGGAGGAGGGGGGAAGAGGGAGGGACGGTGGGACCAGGAGGAGATGAAGGAGAGGCCTACAATCAGGTTGTAAAGTGAATAAAATTTTTTAAAAAGTGAATAAAACATGTGGGGGTGTACACCTCTAAACCCAATACTTGAGGGCTGAGGCAGGAGGATAGATAATTTAGGCCAGCCCATGCTATATACCAACACCTTGTTGAAAGACAGTCAAGGAAAAGAAAACACTGTCTTAGTCAGGGTTACTATTGCTGTGACGAAACACCCGACCAAAGCAACTTATGAAGAAGAGTTTATTTAGCTTAAACTTCCACATTGCTGTCCATCACTGAGGGAAGTCAGGACAGGAACTCAAACAGGGCAGGATCCTGGAGGCAGGGACTGATACAGAGGCCATGGAGGGGTGCTGCTTACTGGCTTGTTCACATGGCCTGCTCAACCTGCTTTCTTAGAGAACGCAGAACCACCAGTCCAGGGATGGCCCTCCCCCATCCATCACTAATCAAGAGCATGCTCTACAGGCTTGCCTACAGCCAGATCTTGTAGAGGCTTTCTTTCTTCTTTCTTTCTTTCTTTCTTTCTTTCTTTCTTTCTTTCTTTCTTTCTCTCTCTCTCTCTCTCTCTCTCTCTCTCTCTCTCTCTCTCTCTCTTTCTCTCTCTCTCTCTTTCTCTCCCTCCCTCTCTCTCTCTCTCTCTCTCTCTTTCTTTCTCTCTTTCTCAAGACAGGGTTTTTCTGTGTAGCCCTAGCTGTCCTAGAACTCACTCTGTAGACCATGGCCTCAAACTCAGAAATTCACATGCCTCTGCCTCCCGAGTGCTGGGATTAAAGGCGTGCGCCACCACCACGCCCATCCCCAGCACGGAGGCATTTTCTTAATTGAGGCACCCTCCTCTCAGATGACTTTAGCTGGGTCAAGTTGACATAAAACTACTCAGTACATATACCAAATAAAAGTCAAGTGAGAAGGAGATGGAAAGGTGTACAAGGAATTTGGTGACATGGGTGTCATGGTCAACTGTAAAGTGAAACATTGTGGTTGAGTTGTGAGCACCAAGACCGTAGAATGAGAAGACAGCTTGGGTAACAGTGACTGACTGGGTGGCCTCCTCCTTGAGTTTGGCTCTGACAGGGATTAAAGAGGGAGCAGGCAGTGCCAGGGTGGGAGCCGAATGAAGGAGGGAGTGATTAGTCAACATGCCACAGTCTGGGGCCGCAGATAACGGGGAAGCATTGCCTGTGCTTCTGGAGCTTGCGGTCTGAGGTCAGAGCTTAGCGGAGCTTAGGTCCTCTGCGCTGGCCAGCGCAGGCGTGCTCTGGAGGCCTCAGTGTTCCTGGCTGGCAGTGACCTACTTCTTGGTCTCCTCATCATCTTTCCTCAGAGTGTGTCTCTGTGTGCACCTTCCCTCCTGCACTAGGAGCACTAGGGATCAGGGTTCTGCCGAGCAACCCCATCTCAACACTGATTCCATCTGCTAAGACCCCCCTCTTCCAAGCACCATCATGACCCCAGGAACTGAGGCTAGGACGCCCATCTTCTGGAGAGACAGGCCGGCTCTGTCAGAAGGCCGGCTGGCTCATTTTGCAAGGTGGGAGAAGTTTCATCGTATGGAAATGCTGTCATAAAGGAGCCCACAGAGGGGGATGTTCAAGACCCAGGGCTGAACAGTCACCCCGGGAGACATCCCAAGGCTACCCGGAAGGAAAAGGCAGGGAGTTTAGTTTTGGGAGCGGTGTGTGCAGGCAGTCCAGGGCTGGGGACCAGGGAACTGAGGGTTACCTGGGGTGAATTCTGCTTTGTTTTGAGACAGGCTGGGAGAAGGTTTGTGGGAGGTGGGAGGAGGGTTGGGCGATGTGAGGAGGACGGAGAAGACTCTCCTGGCGGTCTGTCACCACACTCACAGTATGTCATCCCGTAAAATAATTAGGTCAGATGTGGTCGGTGAGAGGTCAGAGCCAGGCTGGGTGGAGGTGCAGCCTTTATGAACTCGTTATTTTATTTTCCTTAACTTTCTGGGCGCTTCAGATATTTTCTAATGCATAAGAACACGGATCAGGAAAAGGAAGGGATGCGCCTGCTTGGACTGGCCAGTTCCTTACACAGTGCCCCGCCCCCAGGGGTATCAGCCAGCTCTGATGACACTGACTGACCTGTCACTTCAAAGCTCTCTTCCCCGCCTCATTGCTGAGGCTCTTGACGCCTGTTAATCTCTCCCCATCCTGACCCTGGAGGGTCCCTGACTGTTGCTGCCCGCTCTTTCTGCCTGGGGATCCTGGGTGGACATCCCCCATGACAGCTGCCCAAGCTTTGACTCCAACATTTGGCTACTGGGCCCTACTAGCCAGAGCCACTCGGCCTTTCCAGGAGGCCAGAAGCATCCGGTGCCATCTCCCTCCCCTGCCATGGTGTTCAGAGCCTGGGGGCTCTCATATGGAGGCCCATGCCTTGTGGGCCCCACCACATGCAGGACGGAGGTAGCTCTGTTGGGGTGGTGGCAGGAGTGGGGGATGGGAAACAGGAGAGTTTCCCACAAAAAGGTGCAGGTGTGTATACTGGTCCTCTCGGAAGGGCAGGGCTGGCCTTCTGGTGCAGGCGGAAGTACTGGAGGGCCAGGCTAACCGCTAGCAAATCCCCAACTACTCAGCTTAGAAGGTAGTAGGAAGTTTCCCTGGAGCCGGGCTGTGCTTCCCTCCACTCTTCACCAGGCATGAGGCGCCCCTTGAAAAAAATCAGAGAAGGCTTCTGTCAGCCCGAATCTCCTGTGGGGAGCCTTGTTTTGGGGTTGGAAGCAGAGCCCCGCCATCCTGTGTCTCCCAAGGCCTCCAAACGGACTGATCCTCAGCAAGGCTGTGTGGGGCTGCGCAGGGGCATGGTGCTCATCTGAGAGTTTCAAAAGAGAAAAAAAAATCCAGCCTTTAATCCCAGCATGCAGGCGTCAGAGGCAGACAAATCTCTGTGAGTTCAAGGCCAGCCTGGTCTACAAACTGAGTCCAGGACAGCCAGGGCTGTTACACAGAGAAGCCCTGTGTGTGTGGGGGGGGGGCAGGGAATCCCAGTGCCAGACCCCACCTGAGGGAAAGCCCCTAGGAGCCAGAGTGGACACCAAGAGCTTAAATGGGTCACCCTTGGGGCTAATGACCACGAGGGCTGCTGAGACAGTCTGTCCTGGTCCTTGGCAACATGGTGTGGGTAAGAGAATCTGAGATCGTGCCTAGCATCAGCACAGCCGGGTTATATAAACCTGCCGCTCCTAGCTTCTTCCAGAGCAACAGCAGCTTGGTAGCTGCAGGGGTGAGCATGTGGTTTCCGGGCTCTCCTGGGAGAGCCACGGTCCTATTCTTAGCCTTCAGCTTGCTTACTAGCAAAGAACACTGGGGAGGAAGGTGTTAGCCTTAGACAACCCACCTGCCGTGTCTGCCCCGTACTGAGAGATGCTGCTTCCTCAGTTTCCCTTTTGCATCCCTTGGTCCATGGCCACAGAGGCTAAGGGGCTGCTGGATACCTCTGAACCTGTCTCTCTGCTCCCTTTCCTCTGAGCCACTTGTCCTGTGGGAACCCAGTAGTTCACCTTGGCTTCGGTTCAGGACCCCTTAACCGCACCTGTGCATGCTAGGTTGGGGAGGGTATCCAAGGAAGCCTGCCCTTCCTGGAAGCAGAAACTGAGGATCATCTCTCTGGGATGGCATGAAAAGTCCTGTAAAGGACAGTGGGCCCTGCTGGCAGGAGACTGTAATTCCCTATTAGCAATTTCCCTGCTTCCTCTGTAGTCCGATAGATGCACAGGTAGGTCTCTGGGTTCCTTCTTTATGCCACCTGATGGATATGGACAACAGCCTGCAGTAGTTATGGGAGAGTGCGGGGCAGTGCCAGTGATGGAAAGGGGATGGGTGCAGCCCCCAGGAGAAACAACGTTCAAGGCAGCAGTGTGACACAACTGAGGAAGCCGAGGATCCTGGGTGTCCTTTAGTACTTGAGCACTTTGTAGAGAATCTTTTTAATTAGGTCCCCCCTACACACACACACACACACACACACAGAGAGAGAGAGAGAGAGAGAGAGAGAGAGAGAGAGAGAGATGGGGAGGGAAAGAGACAGAGGGAGGAAGGGAAAGAGGGAGGGAGGAAGAGAGGGAGGGAAAAAGAGGAGGAGGAAAAGGAGCAGGAGAGAGAGAGAGAGAGAGAATGAGAGAATGAGAGTAGTTCCTCTCATTCTGTGTGAGCAGTATCTGGAGATTTTTTTCTAGCTGTGGACCAAAGGCACAGAGAGAAGCAAAGTGGGGGAGTTTGAGTTTAGGAGACAGTGGAAATGCATTTGAGCAACGCGGTACAGAAGCAGAGGCGAGCAGCAGGGGGAGGCAGGGTCTTGCCCAAGGGCACCCGGCCGCCCGTGTCCACAGAAGGTTTGCATTGTACCAGAACCCCTCATCCTGCTTCCTACTCTGCCCCGTCCTACGCTGACCTTTTAGCAGAAAGTGAGGGAGCTGCTTCTTGCCCTGTGCCATCTGCAGCCAGCTGGGACTCCCAGGCAGGATGGGACCCCGGTGCCTCTGGGAGGCAGAATGCTGGGAACCCGGCATATGGAGGGGATAGCTGTTTTAATTATTATAAAATGCACATCACATGAAATGTGTTGTCTTAACCATTTTACAGGGTGCAGTCTGGTGGCTACAAGTACATTCAGTTTAGGATGCAGCTGTCACGCTCAGCCATTTTCAGGTCTCTTCTTGTAAAATTGCAACTGTCCCCACCATACTGTAGGTCTGTTCCTCCTTCCCCTAGGAACCAGCGATGTGTGTGTGTGTGTGTGTGTGTGTGTGTGTGTGTGTGTGTCAAACTCAGGATGTCAGCTTTGACAAGGGTCTTTACCGGATCAGCCATCTCACTAGCCCCTCTGCATGTTTAAATTCCCCAAGACGGTCCAGGGAACATCTCTCCGGCCACCAGATTTGGCACTTCTGAAAACTGCATCCTTCCGTGGAGCAACCTTTCCTTGGGAAGCTCCGAGACTCAGGATCCACAGAATAAGAGCTGGTAGTGTGATGGAGAGGAGTCAGGACAGTGCTCTGGCTGGGACTGTGCAGCCAGACTGCTGTTTCGTTTTTGTTTTCAATTAAAGCAGCAGCTCCAGCCAACCACTTTGGTGTAAGATCGACCATAAAATTGCACTTGACTTCACAGGCCGTAGACTTCCAGCTCCCCCTCCCTCAGCTGACCTTTCTGCTCCCTGGTACTCAGGTGCCTTTGGGAGCAATGAAGCTCTACCTGCCTTCCTGCCTGCACCCCTGACCCCAAACCAACAGAAGGAGAAAACCTGGCCCCTCAGGTGAGGAGGCTGCAGCTTCTCACTTCCTCCTCCCAGGAAAAGGCGCGAGGGGACCAGCCTGGCTCCTTCTCCCCATCTTTCTGCTTCTCCAGCTGTATCTGGTGTCCAAGGGCTGAGGGGCTAGAGTGGCGTGCAGAAGCTTCGGCTCCATTAGATGCTGCCTTCAGCCTGGGCTAGCATGTTCTGCTGGGCGGAGCTCCACACTCAAAACCATCCTCCCAGGGTCCCACATCCACTGTCTTTTTATTCGTATGTCTGGGGACAGTCCTCTGCCTGACATTATTGGGCAAGATCCTGAACTCAGCCCTGACATTTTGAAGATGGCCTGAGCTGCAGGAGCTTGTACTTGAGACAGTGTGACTTGCAGTTGTCATCCGGTACATCTCCTGGTAGATGACATGAAAGGGACAGGCAGCTGGAGGTCTGGCTCAAAGCTATCACTATGACCAAAACAATGGACAAAGAATTGCGGGGCCTTCTGACTCCAAGGACCCTGGACATCTTCTCCAGCTAGTTAGATGTACAAAAACATGGAGCCCTAACTTGTGCCTTTCTAGAGAAATGGGCAAATCTTACAGAATGCTCTTTAGGATTAGTAATCACCACGTGCTCGCTGAAACAGAAGGAGCATGAGGACCTGGTCCCAGCCCCCATAAGAAGTGACTCTTGGCAGCCGGGTGGTGGTGGCGGCTCATGCCTTTAGTCCCAGCACTCAGGAGGCAGGTGGATCTCTGTGAGTTCAAGGCCAGCTTGGTCTACAGAGCAAGTTCCAAGCAGCCAAGGCCACACAGAGAAACCCTGTCTTGGAAAAACAAACAAAACAAACAATAAAATGAAAGGAAGGAAGGGAGGGAGGGAGGGAGGGAGGGAGGGAGGGAGGGAGGGAGGAAGGAAGGAAGGAAGGAAGGAAGGAAGGAAGGAAGGAAGGAAGGAAGGCTAAATCCAGTCAGGGTAACAACGGTCAAGACTAACCTAGGAAGTCAGGTGTGGTATCACACATCTTTAAACTTAGCACTGGGAAGACAGAGGCAAGTGGATCTCCAAATTCAAGGCTAGTCTGGTGAGAGTTTCAGGCTAGCCATGGCTACCCACATAGTGAGACCCTGTCTCAACCAAACCAAACCCGAAGCAAGACGATCCAGGGATAGAGTGGTACATGTTGCCTGGAAGCAACTGGAAAGATGCGAGGAGGCCTGTCATCTCGTGGGTGCAGGTACCCGAGCCCAGACACGTCTGTCTTCATCTGGCAGACCCAGATGGTGGCAGCTGCCGGGAGAGGGCCAAAGCAGGCGTCTTCGGGTCCCTTCATCTGTGGTTCTCAGCAGGGTGAGGCCGAGAGAAGGGCCTTCATGTCACCTGGCGTCTGGAGCTCAGCAGCAGTGCGGGTCTTTTGGGGGTGTTGGCTTTCCTAGAGGAGTTTGGGAGTGGGCAGAAGGATGCAGCGGAGATGCCCTGCGGAGTCCAGGTGATGGTTCAACATTGAGAAAGACCACCAAATATCTCATGAAGTCTACAGCTGGGAACTGCTTTAGGGTGCCACAGATCGTGGGCTCTCTGTCCATTCCCCGTCACCCCTTGGCTCAGGAGGCATCCTTCCTTGCCTTAGAAGCCTGCGTTCTGTGACATCTGGGGGTCATGGAAAATGGCCCAGGGAGCAGGAGGGAGGGCCAGGGCAGAGGCTGTGTGGCCAGGTTAAAGGCTGAGTAGATAAGGGGTGAGTTCATTAGGCCCTTGCTTTTCTGGCGCATGGTTGGCAGACAGTTCGGCAAGGCAGGTTGCTAGTCCTTCATGTCCTCATGCTTTGTAGGGACAGACACCTCTGATGCCACCATACCAATCCGTAACCCAAACCCTGTCATCTTTTCTTCTCAGTCTTCCAGGCAAGTGCCATCTACATCACCAAAAAGGGGCCGCTGTGGTTTGTCCAGAAGATAGCACACTGCCCCTCCCCCCAGTCTGGGCCAGGGATGTGCTGAGCTGGCACAAACAGTACAGTGCGCTCTGGGCTGGTACTTTTCCACCTGGCTTGAATTATTTCAGAGAGCCTGAGACACAACCAGGCAATGGATCAGTCATGGCCCCGTGTCTTAATGAATCTGTCCTTGCTGGAACCCATCACCTCTCTTGCGGTGTGGGCTCCCAAGAGGCCTTGGGGCCTCTTCCAGCACTATAGCATCTGAGGCACAACCAAAGGAGGCTTTGTCCTGCTCCCGCAGGCAGCCAATGGCCTGGCAGATACAAAGGCTGGGACATCCAGCCCCCTGGAAGGCCACTGTGCACCCCTTGGAGCTGAGAGGAAAGACAAGGGCTCCCAGCACCCTTGACCTGTTTGGACAGAGTCCTTCTTGCTCTCAATGTCTGGTCAGCTCCCAACAGCTGGACACAATGCCTGCTCTGTCTGCTCATGTCCCCTGTTTGTCCCCAGGCCACGCACTCTTCCAGGGGCTCTCATAACCCAAGGAACACAGGTCTCCTGGGGCACAGGGCCTAGCTACCCTGTAGTATCCCACATAACGTGTGTTAAATGGAAGGACCCGAGGGGCTAATGCATGTGACAAATAGCACATCACTGTCCTCGGTGCTGTTTTGGCCCCGGGTTTTCTTCTCTGGACCAGTGTAAGGAGACGGTGGAGAGGGCCATAGGCAGCAGTGACCCATTCCCCACCTGACACTGGTGCTCAGTGCAGACTCCCTAAATGCTAGAGTATGAAGGGGAGAAGCCAGGGGGCTTCCAGTTCCGCAGAGGCTTAGTGGAGGGGGGATGGTTCTACAGAGAGCTGGAATTGGTGGCTGTGGTGGCTGTGCCGAGGCCTAGAGCCTTCTTCAGGGAAGCCACTGAGCAGATGGTTGTCCTAGAAGTCACAGGGCCGTGGCCATGTTCTTCAGGCTCCAATGAGATAAGATGACTGACAGCAGGCTCCTGCTGGACAACAGAGGATCGCCACTGGCTTCTGACCTAGCCATAGTTTCTGGATCACCGGAGGGAAGCCCTGTCCCAGCATTTGTGAAGCACCAGGCATGGGCAGGCCCCGGGTCCCAGGGGACTCAGTGCTATGGCTGGCTAGAGAAGGGAGGGGGTCCCCAGAGGCCAGCAGGAGCTGAGTTTGCTGTGACATTTGGAATCCTTGGCTCTGAGAAAACTCTTAAGGGACTCCAAGGACTTTGGCTCTGCTCTCCGCAAACTCAGCCCTGTGAGAATTACAGGAATCCCCTTCCTCCCGGCTGGTGACCCAGGCCAGGTACACTGCTTGGCAAAGTAGCCTGGGTGGATTTCCGGACCCCTTGCCCCTGGGTAGGCACCCATGTACAGTGAGACGTCTACCCCACTGAGTCATCTCTGAGAGTATGCTCTCACCAACCTGCCCTTGGGCAGTGTCCCCCACCTTGCTTTCCATCCTTGGCTGGGGGAACTGTTTGGGTGCAAGGCTGTTTGGGAATGAGGGTTTTCTTGGGGGCTCAGACTCTAACGGGCTCTTCTCTCAGTAACTTAGGGGTGCCGCCAGGCCGGGGGAACTGCCCACTCACCGTGCCTCTGCCCTTTGACCTCATCTACACCGACTATCATGGCCTGCAGCAGATGAAGCAACACATGGGGCTGTCCTTCAAGAAGTACCGGTGAGAGGCCCAGGGACCCCCGGGACCACAGCCTCCCCTCCCCCGTGCCAGCTAGCTCAGAGTAGAGCACTGCACAGCCCCGTCCTCCTGCCTCAGCCTTCGCTTTTCCTCTCCAATCCACTTCCATCCCAAACAGGTCACTCCGGAGCCTGCAGAATGGGGGCTGAAGCCTGGTTGGATGGGGAGGTGACCTTGATGGAGGGGTGAGGGAGGGTGGGGAGGAAGTGGGAAGGAGCCCCTTTGGGGTCAAGACCTCTGGCATGGAGCCTGGAGTTGGCCAATCCCCTTCCCTCAGTGACGCAAGTGTGCTGCAGCCAGCAGCAGTGGGTCCATTTCGCTCCGAGAGCTCCACTGTTTGTCCTCATGCTCTAATGCCATCAACACCCAGTGTGATTTTATTAGAGGAAGGTGGTGGCTGCTGTTATTGCTTTTATTATTAATGTGGGCTGTCTGAGCATTGCCGTGTTGGCCGCCCCGCCCCCTCTCCCTGGGAAATCAGGAATCCTGCCGACCTCAGCACTCCTGCAAGATTCTGGGTCACCTGGAAGAAATGCTAGGCCCTGGCAGCTTTGTGTGGGGGTGTCTAGGTGTCAGTGCCATTCTTCAGTAGCCACTCAGGGTAGGATGGACGGCTAGGGTTTCCGGATCCATGGCCTCAGAGGTGACCTGGCTCTAGGTTCGCTGATCCAATAGGAGCTCTGTGCTTTAGACTACAAGTGAGTAGTCTAAAGTGTCAGGGGAGAGGGATAACAGTGGAGCAGGGAAGATGGAGTCAGAACCTTGTTTGAGCCCTACCTAGGAGGGCGCCCCTTGCAGAGGAGGCTTGGGGCAGTCTCCCAAGCCCCAGTCTCCAGGACCCCACCCAGAGACACCGTTCTTCCCAGTTGAGCACCCCCTTCAGATACCTCCCTTCCTAGCCTTCCTCCAGTGAGGCAGTGGCTTGGCTGCTGGATACCAGCCAGGGGCAATGCAGGCATAAGAGTGGCCACGCAACCCTGAGGCGGCTGGACTGACAGTCCTGCTGAGGGAGCCAGCACAGAAAGGGTGGAGGCCTCCCTGTGGTCACACAGGGAGGCAGTGTCTGGCTGAAGTCCTTGCCAAGTACTGTGTTTCCCTGACTTAGCTACAGCACTGTCACAGGGCCACCCCTGGTCCAGGGACACACAGAGAGGTCTGATCTCAGTCCTGGTTCCCTCTGGGGGAGGACAGGTGCAGAATCCGAGTCATCGACACCTTTGGGACAGAGCCGGCGTACAACCACGAGGAGTATGCCACACTCCACGGCTACCGGACCAACTGGGGTTACTGGAACCTCAACCCCAAGCAGTTCATGACCATGTTCCGTGAGTGCTCCTGGGAGAAAAGGGGGTATCCCGGTGTGTGCAGGGGCGGTCTCCCCATGCGCAGGGGTGAGTGTCCTTCTTCCCAGGCCAGTGGGATGGGCTTGGCAAGCACCTGCCGTCCCCTTGGGTAGAGAGAAGGTGCCATCGCAGAGACTGCAGAAGGCGTGTCCAGGGTTGGTGATGACCCAAGGCTGGGAGCTCTCAGAAGCACATAGCTCAGAGCAGGGGGCCCAGTGGTCTTCCAGAAGCTTCTGGAACCAACCAGATAAACTGGAAGGGGGTGGGGCAAAGAAAATGGAAGACTTTCTACCCAAAGGGGTGCAGAAAGCAGGGGAGCTTGAAGGTTCTGGAAACATGGGAGCCTGGGGGAGTGGAACTCCTTAGAAACAGAGTGTTGGCCACTTGCATCTTGTTCTCTTACTTCCGGTGCTGGGGTTGGCTCTGGGACCCTGTGCTTGCTAGGCCGGCAGCAGCCCCAGCCTCCCCTGCTTTTAAATGTTTGAAATAGGGTCTCAGACTGTACCCCAGTCCGGCTTTGAACTCCTGCTTTCGCCTGCTAAGTGCTGGCATTTCAGCTGTGTGGTTCTTGCTTAACAGTCTATCTGGTATCCCTTAAAGTATCTTTTTTTACATTCATTTACTCATTTGTGCATCTGGGGAGCACGGTAGAGGAGCACATACATGCTATGACAAACGTGTGGAGGTCAGAGGACAAGTTGCACGAATCCATTCTTTCCTTCTGCTGTGTGAGTTCCTGGGACCGAACTCGGGTTGTCAGGCCCAGCAGCAGGTGCCTCCTCCCGTCTGAGCCATCTTACTGGCTCCCAGTTGTCACTCTTAATTGTCATCAGCTTCTGCTGCTGCTGCGAGCAGAGTAGCATCGTAAGCATCTAATTTGTGGCGATAGGCCAGAAAGCCAGATCAGCCGCCTCGTTAGGATTGTGTCTGAATTAAGAGCAGAGTGGGTTCCACACAGCTCCCAGGGACTTGCAGAGGACAAGATCTCCATTCAAGGCATCAAACTCATGGCATTTCTGTCAGCACCTTGGGTTCAGGCTGCGCTGGGCAGAGAATGAGGTACCACAGTCAGTGAGCGACAGCTCCATTAGCTCCCAGGAGGGTAGGGCAATTTCTGAAGCCCACAAGGTCTAGGTGAGGAGCAGAGGCATTGCGACCTGCCCGCGGACACACAGCCCTGTGGAGACCACTCTTTGCTGGGGTGTGGAAGGTCCAGAAGGGAATGTGGTTTTGCTATAAGGTGTCACAGGGAATGAAGTCTGGAGGGAAAAGATATAAAGGGGAGGGCGGGGCATGGTGGGGAGAATCTGAGTCTTGGGTGATGATCCACTTAGAAAGGAGGTTCAGACATGAAGATGGTAAGAGAGGCCTGGGGGACCTGGCATGGGCTTTGCAGGCAGAGCGCACTGGCTGACTGCAGCTGGACAAAGGCGTGGAGGTCAGTGGGGGACAGAAGACGGGCAAAAAGGCCTCTCTATGACCCTAACAATCACTGTGGGGGGGATGGGGAGGCAGTCGGGGCGGATGGGGAGGCAGGCGAGGCTAGCCTGTTCTACAGAGTGAGTTCCAGGACAGCCAAGGCTATGCAGAGAAACCCTGCCTTGAAAGGAAAAAAACAAAAGGGCTAGCAAGATGACCTGCCAAGTACGGGAGCTTGCCGCCAAACCTGATGACCTGGGTTCAATCCCTGGGACCTACACTGTGGAAGGAGAGAACCAGCTCCCACAATCTGACCTCCACACATGCACCCTAGCACACAAGTGCACACACAGAGAGACAGAGACAGAGAGACAGACAGACACACAGAGAGAGTTAATTAATTAATTAATGCTATAAAATATTTTAAAAGAATCTGCATAAGAAAACTAAGATTCGTCCCACGGTAGCGCTTATCGAATGTGAAGTTACAGGCGTGGCAAACTCCTACCAATCTGCCTGAACCCTAATCAAATGCCTCCGCTTTTTCACAGTGCTTATACTATCCCCTCAGCTATTTCAAACAGGATTCTGTCCTTTTTAGTGTTTTGAGACAGGATCTTGTCTACCTCAGGCTGTCTCTCTTTCCCTCTCCTGGCCTAACCGTCACCTGTCTTGAGTTCTTTGTTTAATTGTCCCCGTTATTTTAATTGGTCACCATGCTTTCTTGTCCAGTCACAATGACTGATTCAGCTAATTATATGCTAAATCTGTCCCTTCTGGTGGAGCGCAGGACAGTCCTGATGTGTCCTCAGCTGCTGAGGAGAGGGAGGCCATCAGAAGCGGGAGGTAGCCAGCCCAGCTGGAGGGAGGGAGGGAGAGACTCATGCAGGCATCTAACCATCCGGAGGGTCTGGCTGCCTTTCTGCAGTGGGGGTGCGTCTAAAGTTGAGACAAGCCTGGGAGACAGTGGAACTGTCCTCACAGAGAGAGCTCTGGGCCTCGGGACAGGGCTCAGCCTCACCCCCTGAAGCCAAGAGGAGGTGGCCTGGGTCTACTCCGCATCCAGCCAAGGGCCATGAGCATTCCCAGGCTCTGTGACAGGAGGCGTCAGGGGCTGGGCATGTGGCTCAGCTGGCAATGTGTGTGCCCAGCAGGCACAAGAGCCCGGGTTCAAGCACTCCATAAACAGGTCATGGCAGCACACGCCTATAATCCCAGCAGTTAGGCGGAGGCAGGAGAATGAGAAGTTGGGGTCACCCTCAGCTACACAGGGGAGAGTTGGGGAAGCAGCAGCTGTGAACTGGAATGTCCTGTAGGACGCCCCTCGGTGCTTCAGGGAGTGGGTGCGGATGCCAAACCCTGGTGGATTAGAACAGGGAGCCAAGGTGTGGGGAGGAAATGGCGTGACAGGGATTTGGGGTCAGGAGACTGAGCATGCCTTGCTGGCAGCCGGCACTCACCAGGGGCCTGCCCACACGGGAATGGCCTCTGGAGACACTTGATTCCAGGTTCTAGCAGCTTCCAGGATGGCTGCCTGAGCCCGAGGGAGGGGAACGAGAGAGGAGACAGGGACTAGTTCTCAAGACGGCAGATCCGCCCACACCTGACCTTAGGACCTCTGGCTGTTAATGAGGAGCAATTTCCTCATTGACTTAAAAAACACTTTTTTTTTTTTTTAAAGTTAAAATTTAAAAAGCATTAATTGAATAAGGAGAGAGGCCTTTTGGTTACATAATCTGTTAGGCAAGTTGTATGTATTGGGTAATCTTTTAACAACAATGTAATGATGATACTTTTCTGAAGATCCAAGCAAATAATAAATGAATTATTAAAAAGATAAAACTCGATTTGTTCCAGAAGGACAGAGAGGAAGTCAGGCCTTGCCCTGCCTGGGCTGGGTTCTGGAAGAGAATTAGGAGCTCTTTGTCTTAATTCTCTGGTGCCATCTCAACAGAGAGCCAGCCGGTGGGGGCCCATGTAAGGCTGAGGGACCCCAGAGAGGCTCATGGGGGCAGTGATGGGGGTGGGGAGCCTGGGGGATCTTATCTCGGGGTGTAGGGACCAGCCGAGGTAGAGGAGACCGCCTTGCCAGGGTGAGGACAACGCTCTGGAGAGGGGACTGAGCAGAGAGGGGAGTCCCGACTGAATAAGTCAGAGTCAAGCCATCTGAAGACGAGGGGGGAGCCAGGCGGCCCTGCAGGTTCCCTGCTCTGAGCTTTGCCGCAGTCTCTAGGCCAGGTCAGAAGGCCCATGGGTGCTGTCCCCACATGCTCAATAGGGACTCCCGGGAGAGGGAGGTCCGGGGACCCGGGCTGCTGCTTGGACGTTGGATAACCCCTTCTTCCCCTCTGTGGCTGGGCTGTAGCTCACACCCCAGACAATTCCTTCATGGGCTTCGTGTCTGAGGAGCTCAATGAGACTGAGAAGCAGCTCATCAAAGATGGCAAGGCCAGCAACATGGCGGTGGTATACGGCAAGGAGGCCAGTATCTGGAAGGTGAGCCCCAGCAGGCCCACTGCCAACCATGGCAGCTCCAGTGCAGGCCACGCCCACTGCAAAGCCACCCATTCGAGTGTGGACATATCCTCTGTACCTGCCTGTCAGGCCTACACAAGTGCAGGCCACACCCATTCTGCCACTAGCCACACCCACTGTGCTGCCACGATCACTCAAGTGCGGGCCAAAGGCACACAGGTCATGTCCATGCAGGACAGGCCACACCCGTCCTTCCTGGTTCTACTGCTGACCACCATAACCATAACCAGGCGGTCCCTGACGAGATGGTGGCAGTCCCCCTCAACCTCTGAACTGTTCCCAGCGACCTGGATGGTTGGTTTGTGGAGGACGCCGATGAAACCCTCCATCCCCACCTCTGGAAACTAATGAATTGAGTAAACCCCACAGGCAGGCTTAGGCACTCGGTGGGAGGAGAGGCAGGGGTGGGGCTTAGAGATTAGGACCCCACCTTCTGGCTTGGGTCCCCCATCCTGGGGAAACCTGTGAGGGGTGATGCCTGCTTCTGGTCACTAACCTGTTCTCTCTGTTTCCTGTGCTCCCTGGCGATGAGGCAGCTCCAGGTACGGAAAGGAAGCCCCCGCGTGCCTGCATGAGGCTTACTCCTCCTAAACAGCAGTGGCTGCCCTGTGGGGTCTGGCCTTGACTCTAACAGTAGCTCCGTGGATGTACCGGGCGGGGGTGGGGGAACAGCAGGGTCCAAGGAACAGTCTTCCCTGGGCCCCTCCCTGCGGGAGCTCCTGGGCTCAGCCACAGACAAGGCTGAGGGGGGAGGGGCGAAAGACAGGCACGAAGCAGATGGCAGGAAGGCAGGGCTGGGCTCAGTGGGTAGGGTGCTTGCTGAGCATGCACAAAGCCCAGGGTCCAGGCCCTAGTTCCCATAAGCAGCATGTGATTGGAACAAGCCTATGGTCTCAGAATTCAGGAGGCAGGATGACAAGCTCAAGGT
This sequence comes from Meriones unguiculatus, assembly GCF_030254825.1. Classification (NCBI taxonomy): domain Eukaryota; kingdom Metazoa; phylum Chordata; class Mammalia; order Rodentia; family Muridae; genus Meriones; species Meriones unguiculatus. Next base: position 5,458,955 of record NC_083355.1, on the reverse strand, counting down.
CATCCCAGGGTACACGGCCAGTGTCCTGAGTCAAGCTTGTGACATGGGTGTCTTATTCGAAAATTCTCATGCCGTTGTTGGGTAGGATTAGATCAGCTGTCTCGGGATTATGGTGACCTGACAGGTTGGATGTCTTTCACAGTTTCCGGAGGTGGCCAGGCTGAGGTACATGGTCCCTTGGTAACATGGTGCTTAGTCTTCACCCTGAGTCTGTCATGGGCTCAGGATGTCCACAGACATCTGGTTCTCAGAGACACATTCCAGTCAGCGAGGCAGGAGCAGGGGTGAGCAGGGCTGTCTTCATCTCACAGCTCTACCCAGTTTCAAGGGACGCCAAGGAGTGGCCTTATTGCAAGCCACCATGTGGCTGCCTCAGGCCTGGGTTCCCGCTGAGGCAGGAGTAGAAGCAAGCGTTAGGCTTCATCTGGATGGGCACACTGAGCGAATGCGAGAGGCTGGCCTCTGTGCTGTTAAGGCCAAGCGCTGCTGAGGGTCATGTCCCCCCGGGCGGTGAGGATAGCCTGGTATCGGGTCCATTCAGATGGGAGAAGTGGGGGCCAGCCAGCTATAGGGTGAACCCACACCTAGCCAGTTGCCAAGAGAGCACTCTGACAACATCTAGCTGACCCCAGACCTGGGCTGCTGAACCCCAGCTCTGCACAATGGGGTTTGTGGAGTGGTAGCAAAAAGTTTCAGAAGGTCCAAGATCCCTGCTGAGGTGTCTGGGGCCACAGAGAAGGCCCCAGAGGCAAGACTTGCTGAGGTCTCCAGGGAAGTCAAGCCTGGGAAAGGGCACAGTCGAGGAGAACCTTGAATGACAGTGAGTGGGAGACTGAACTCTGGCAGATGAGAGTCCAGCTTTGGAGATAGCCCAGACCAACCCTATTCAGCCAGACACCTCAAAGAAATGGAACTTGCTCGCTTGTAAGGTGTCAGGAATGGCCAATGAATAGAATGTGAAGGTCCTGTCCTGGGGCAGGGGCCAGGGAGAGCCTGGTTCGGAAGAGGGAGGAAGGAGGCCACCCATTACCCTTGGTTTGTGCAGAAGCTGGAATCCTTCCAGGTGTCTTGGATTTTGTGTGTGCGTGTGCGTGTGCGTGTGTGTGTGTGTGTGTGTGTGTGTGTGTGTGTGTGCTGACCCCTGTAGCCTTTATCCCTGTCTACTGTAACTTGGCATGTTTGACTTTCAACTGTCTCACTGTGGTTCTATTGGCTATGGCTTTATTCTTTGACCTATATGGAGTTCATAGATCTTTTTGAACCTTGTTTAATTGGTCACAAGTTTTAGAAAATCCTCACTTGTTACCTCATTAACTATTGCTTCAGGCTGGCTATGGTCCCCAAAAAATTAAAATATAGGAGCTTGAGAGATGGCTCAGTAGTTAAGAGTACTGGCTGTTCTTCCAAAGGACCCAGGTTCAGTTCCTAGCACCCATATGGCAGCTCATAGCTTTCTGTAACTCCAGTTCCAGGGATCCGACATGCGCACACAGACACACATGCAGGCCAAACACCAATGCACCTAAAAAATAAAAAAGGAATCACCAAAAACCAAAAATAAGTTAATATTGCGTTGGCTCCACCAGATTCGATTCATGAATATATTAGATCATTGCTGTTTCCTTCCTTATCTTCCCTTTTTGCTTTAGCCTTTTTTGTTGTAATTTTTTAGACAAAATCTCAGTCCTGGCTGTCTTGGAGCTCCCTAAGTAAACCAACTTTATCTCAAACTCACAGAGATCCGCCTGCCTCTGCCTCCTGCGTGCTGGGATTAAAGGTGTGCACCACAAATCTGGTTCTTTTTGCTTTAGTTTTAATGGAAGTTTACACAGAGCAAAAGTTATTTTCTTTGTCGGGTTTTCTTTCTTCTAAGATTTATTTATTTATTATGTATACAATGTTCTGTCTGTATGTACACCTGCACCTGCAGGCCAGAATATGGTACTAGATTTTGTTATAGATGGTTGTGAGCCACCATGTGGTTGTTGGGAATTGAATTCATGACCTCTGGAAGAGCAGCCAGTGCCCTTAACCTCTGAGCCATTTTTCCAGCTTCTTTTTGTTGGATTTTCTAAGGGTCTCCCTGTGTAACCCAATGGTTCTTGAACTTAGGCTCAAGGCTCAGCCCATTCTTGAACCTCCCAAATGTAGGAGTTACAAGGGTGCATCACACCTGGCTAAGTCTCGATTTTAATCGAAATCAAAAGCTATCTTTTACAGACCATGCTCTGGAGCTTCTGGCGCTTCTGGCCACAAAATCCATGTTTATCCCAAACCCACAGCTTTTCTCCAGAACCTCTGCTGGTTTCATGGTTTTAGTTTTCACCTCTAAGTCTATGGTCCATTTTGAGTTAACTTTGCCATCTACTTGGACATACAGATTCTTCCAGTTCTGTGCTGCCGCCTGGATCCCAGGCTCTGAGGCCCCCTCCCTCTCTTTTCCTGTGGATGACAAATGCCCCGAGTTATTTGTTGGAAAGGCCCGTTCTTCCCCCTCAGAAACATTCCTCTTCTCAGCCCTGAGGACTGTGGGTGTGAGACTGTCTGGAGTCAGATGTCCCCTCCTCCTGATCTGGGACATCCTGGTGTCTGCCCACTGTCCCTACCCCTCCTGCCCCACATGGACCTGGGGTCAAGCGCTCTGTTTGCTGATGTTCTTTCCCAAAGCCGTTCCATCCATTCTAGGTCCTCAGCGTTTCCAAATGGGCTTAGCTTGACCCTGTTCATTTCTGGAGCAAAGCCTTCTGGGTTTTCAGGAGGATTTTTTTTTTTTTTGGTTGCCTTGCTTTTTTTTTTTTTTAATGTGCTCTAGAAAATGAATATGAAAAAAAAAATCATAGAAATAATTTAAAGTCAAAGCTGATGCCATTTTCTTCCCAAGAGGATTAATCTGAGTCCTGGCTTATAGTTGGGACCTTAACAGTCCCAGGTCACCTGAATCACGTATAGAAACAACTCAAGTCAGTGGCGGCCCCTGCGGGGCTGCTCTGGTTCATTCCCTTCCACCAGGACCCAGAACTTCTACCACCTTCTCCCTTCTTAGATGAAAGGAGGGATGGATGGACAGGAAGTAGACAGACGGATGGGTAAATAGGTAGAGACATAGATGGATACGTGGATAGAGAGATGAGTAGGTTGGTGGATGGATGGGTGGAAGTGTGGGTAAGTGGGTGGAAAGGTGGATGGAGGGTTAGGAGGGTTGGTGTATTTATGTGTGTGAGAGTGGGTGGGTAGAAGGGTGGATGTGTGGATGGATGGGTGGGTGGGTAGGTGGGTGGGTGGATGGATAGGTGGATGGATGGATGGATGGACTGATGGACAGATGGATGGGTGGATGGATGGATGGACAGATGGATGGATGGGTGGGTGGATGGATGATGGATGGATGGGTGAGTGGATGGGTGGATGGATGGGTGGGTGGATGGGTGGATGGATGGATGGATGAGTGAATGGATGGGTGGGTGGCTGGCTGGCTGGATGGGTGGATGGATGGATGATGGACATGGTGTGGGTAGACAGATGGATGGGTGGACAGATGGATGGGTGGACAGATGGATGGGTGGATAGACGGGTGGGTGGGTGGCTGGATGGGTGGGTGGATGGATGGATGGATGAGTGGGTAGATGGGTGGATGGATGGATGATGGACATGGTGTGGGTAGATAGATTGGTTGCATTGACAGGTAGGTGGGTGTGTGTGTGAGAGAGCTCCAGAGAGATCCATAGGTCCTCAGGGCATCCAGGCTCACAAATACATTTAAGTATTGGGTCTCCTTGGGCTTCTTTGGGAAATAGTTCTGTGGCCATAACCCAACCCTAATGCTTCAGTTTTAGTTCAAGTTCTGAAACTCACAGATGAAAAACTTAGGAGCCAAAGAGGAGAAGGACTTTGCCCCAAGTCTACACCGCAAGTTAACAATCACCTTAAGATGAGCCCCTGTCTTCTGACCCCAGAGCAGGGGTGCCTGACCTACCAGCTCGGCCTTGTGGGTGTGCGGGAAGGGCTGTCATCATCATCATCATCTCCTCCTCCTGCAGGGCAAGGAGAAGTTCTTGGCCATCCTCAACAAGTACATGGAGATCCATGGCACTGTGTACTACGAGAGCCAGCGGCCGCCCGAGGTCCCTGCCTTTGTGAAGAACCATGGCCTCCTGCCACAGCCTGAGTTCCAGCAGCTGCTGCGTAAGGCCAAGGTGGGGCCCTGGCCACTGTTCCTACAGGCCACAAGCCGTGGATCGCAGACATCTACCAGCTAGGCATCTCCACGTGCTCTGCAATCCAGAATCCTGGAGGACACAGAGTGTTCAGCAGGCTGGGAGGCCCTCCCCTGGGAGGGGCTGGGGGAGTGGGATCTGAGCTGTCTCAGCAGAGTCCTAGGGCTAACCAGACTGCAGAAGCTGCTCGGGCAGTCACACAGCAGATCCTCCATAGAGGCTGTAGTCCTCACTGGCTGCTTGTTCAAGCCTCCAGAGTTGGGTCTCTGCAGCCAGAGCTGCTTCTCTGGGAAGGACCCTCTCTGGTCTTTCCTTGAGTCTCTTAGATGTGTGTGTTGGGAGCAGGAAGGATGAGGTAACCCCACACGGTGGTTCTGGACTCAAGACTCCCTTATTAAGAACCTTCCTGGAACCGGTATAGTCAGGTATGGAATGAATGTCACAGCATCTCGAGCAAAGTTCCTTTGAGAGCCTGGGATTTCCATGATGGGAACACTTGCTCCTCCTTTCCGTCCCCAGAAGCACAGCTTGATAGAGCAAGGAGAGGCCATCTATACAACCTCATCAGACCATCCCTTCACAGTGGGGAAACTGAGGGCCAGGAAGGGGAAAAGCTGTCCATGGCCCACAGTGATCTGTCTATACTGCCCCTGCTGCGTATGAATGCTGAGGCCATCCTCACCTTCTGGCTTCTGGAGTCCTGGGCTGAGGTGGCCCAGCCTCCCTGACCACTGGCTCACCCTACCCGCTCCAGTTTTTGTTCTTTTGTTTTGTTTTGTTTTGTTGTTTGTTTGTTTGTTTGGTGGGGATCTGGGCCAGACATATGTATACCAGGTCAGAGAACAACTTCCAGAGGTTGGTTCTCTCCTTTCATCCTGTGGGCTCTGGGTATTGTAAATGGCTCTAGGGTACCAAGGAAATGACCACGTGTTTCACGGAAGCCAAACAGTTCTAGCCATGCAAGGAGCACACTGGGTTTCAAATGCATAGTGGTCCAGAGCTCAGTCTGAACTGGCGGAGCTCGGCCTGAGGTTCTCACACGACTGGCAAACCCAGGGCAGCTGCTCAGCAAGAGACTGGATGTAATCCTCACCATGTACTTTCATCTTAAAAGCGAAAAAACTCCTGGCGCGTTTCTTATGCGTTCCCCACGTGGAGGTGGAGCTCAGGCTTGGCGGCAGGTGCAGCTACCCATTGAGCCATCTTGCCTGTCCTCTGCTTCCAGCTCTTTATAGGGTTCGGATTCCCCTATGAGGGCCCAGCACCACTGGAGGCCATCGCCAATGGCTGCATCTTCCTGCAGTCCCGCTTCAGCCCGCCCCACAGCTCGCTCAACCACGAGTTCTTCCGGGGCAAGCCCACCTCCAGGGAGGTGAGCAGAGGGTCCTGCCCCAAATCTGGGGTTCTGAGAAGTGGGGACCTAGCCTCAGGGTGCAGAGAGGAGAGGGACCTGGGTGGGGACCTGAGCCCAGCCCAGCTGTGGGCTCAAGACGCCATCTGTTGGTCCCGGGCAGGTGTTCTCCCAGCATCCCTATGCAGAGAACTTCATTGGCAAGCCTCACGTGTGGACCGTCGATTATAACAACTCAGATGAGTTTGAAGCAGCCATCAAGGCCATCATGAACACCCAGGTGAGACTCCCATCATGCTGTGGGTCACCCGGTGGGACTCCAACCCCGTCATGCTGTGGGCCTTCCCTATGATTGGAAGAAGGAACTTCCTAGAGAACTCAGGCTTGCAGGGCTGGCTGGAAAGGAGTCCAGCCCTTTCCTGCTTAAACGCAGCCCTGAATAGGGCCGCATGGGCTAGAAAGGGAAGTGTGGGTCCCCACTTCCCATCTTGCCATGTAGGTGTGTGATGAGGCTGCCTCTGAGCTGCAATGCACAGCCTGCACACCTGTGGCAACCGTGGGTCAGAGATCATTCAGTGAGCACGTTGGGGGGCCAGGCCCTGCAAGCCCCCTTGGCACAAGGGAGGAGCTAAGCAGGTGTGCTCAGGGTGGGCCCTGCCATGGGTGTGGGTAGATCTGTACCCTTCAGCAGCCGTCAGGAACTGTGACTGCGTACAGCTGTTCTGGGGACGCTGGCTTGCCTGCAGGTTCTAGCTCAGCAAGCCTGGCTGGGGCCCAGCCAGTGTCTCACACTGATGTCCACAGCACTGGTCCAGGCACGGCCTATTCAGTACCAAGAACAGAACACCAGGGCTCCTTCAGTGAGTGTGGAAGGCCTGGCGTGTGTGCATAGGAGGAATGGGGGTGAGGAGGGGGCTGTACCCAGAAAGCAGACACCATCACAGCCCCTAGTCACCCCTCAGGCTCAGGGCTTCATCCCAAGAAAACGTGCTCTATTTAAAAATTATTTATTATTTCTGTTTATAGGCACACACACACACACACACATGCACACACGCACACATGCACACACACACATGAGTGCTCTCAGAGGCCAGAAGAGGGTGTCAAATCCCCTGGGAGCTGGAGTTATAGGCAGTTGTTAGCCACCAATGTGGGTGCTGCAAACCAGACTCAGGTTCTCTGCAAGAGCATCAAACACTTAACAAAGATTTGCTTCCTTTTATTTTACTTGTATTAGTGTTTTGCCTGCATATATGTCAGTGCATGTCTGGTGCCCACAGGGATCCCCTGGAACTGGAGTTACAGACAGGTGAACCTCTTGCAAGAACAGTCCTCAGACCGCTGATCCATCTCTCCAGCTTCCCCGGAGAGAACTTATTCAAAAACAGTTTTACGCTGAGTTTCCGGGTTTCCATCACCTTGGTGGGGAGGGCATGGCAGAGGGGAGCAGATCATGTGATGGACTGGAAGCAGACTGTCTAGCTGTGCTGGCTTATGCTGCCCTCCTCCCCCTTTCATCCCATCTGGGCCCAGCCCGTCAGGTGCCTCTGCCTTTTAATCATCTCTGGAAACACCCACAGACATGCTCAGAGCTGTGCTTCCTTGACTCCAAAGCAAGGTGACTGGGGGGGGGACCCAGCCACTTCTGCTGGTGACTCCTGGTGATGGGCGGTGTCAGTGGGAGAGAATGGCTTATTATTTACCCTTTGGGTCTAGTTTTTCTTTCTTTTTTTTTTAACTCAAGCATCTGTTCAATCCTGTTAGTTAATAACGATATCAAAAGGATGAAGGAATCCAGTAGGTATTGTCCATCCGAAGGAGACCCCAAAACAGCTAGAGGCTACAGCCCTCAGCCCCCATCTTCCCCTCTAGTCCAGAGGGGCTCAAATAACACAAAGCCCTACTCTCTTGGGGAGCTAGGGCAGGAGGATTGGGAATTCCAGGCCACCCTGGGTTACACAGTGAGACTGTCTGAAGAAAACCAAACTATCAGGTGAGCCTGGGGGGGGGGACATAGGAGTGCAGGGGAAGGAGAGGGGGAGGGGTGGAGCTTACAGCACAGAGCTTCACCTAGCCACCTTGGGGCTGGTTTCTTAGGGCCAACTCTGACCCTGAAGTCTGCATTTCAGACAAGCACCCTGGGTAACTCTGCTTGTTTCAGAAGACAGGCTTAGTAGCAGCTGGCTGGGTCTCAGGGGAATGTGGCGGCCCGAGGAAAGAAATAGCTTGTTTTGCAACTGTGGGTCATTCAGAGGAGCCAGGAGGCTGGCCAAGGAGGCTGAGGCCTCCCAGGCTGGCATACACCACCTGAAGAAAACACAGGCCTGGGCTGTGGCCACTGCCTGTGGACACAGTCCAGAGGGGGCTGTTCCCAGTGAGAGGACAGGACGCGAGGTGCTACCTCTGCATGACCTCCCACATCATCCGTTTCTGTAGGGCTTGTGCTGACAGATGACAGCACTCCTGTAATTTGGCTCAGTGGGGTCATCTCTGGCTGCTGTCCCAGGCAGATGCTTCAGACAGGCTGTCTGGGCTGTCTGGGGATGCCTCTTACCACAGGGGACCACCACAGGGGACCTCTGAATTGCGGGTGATGGGGACTGAGGGACAGGGACTGTTTGCTGGCACTCTGAAGCAGAGGAGCGTCATGTGGAGGGAAATCTCTTGCCCTGTTTTCAAACCTTTCCCCACAAGCCCCGAGAGGCATCTGAGACCATGGCTCAGTGGCCCCATGAACACTGTTCTGAGTGTTGGCGGTCCTGCTCAGTTGCCCCAGGCCATCAGCATAGAAAACAGAGCAGGGTGGGACAGGACTGTGGGAAGGGTAGGTCTGAGAAGGTGGTGCTGGTGGGCAGAGTGGCACGGCAGCTGGATGTGGCCTCCGGGTGAGGAAACCCACACATAATGCCTGGCAGTTAGTCCTAGGACAGGTCAGAAGAGTGACATTGCTTTGAGAGGCAAAGAGAGCAGCAGCCACCTCTTGGGGTTGCGTGGATACTGTTAGCACAGAACACACGCTCACCTCTGAGAGATTGTTTATACTGGAACCAAATGTGAGTGACGTTGGCCCGAGAACATGGATTCACGTTACCCCAAAGATTATGTTCCAAGGTGGTGGCAGTTCCAGGAAAGCCTCTATAGTGACAACACAGAAAAGCATGGCTCAGCACCCTTCAGATACCTTGGCAGAACTGTCAGATGGGATGGGTGGGCCTTGAAAAGCACTAGCTGATGCCATTCTTAGCTTTTGGGTCTGTCTTGAGGTGTGCGTTCCAAAAGCTTTCATGTCATAGTCACAGGGATGGTAGGCAGACACAGAGGCAGGCCACAGGGAGCGGCCTATAGGGGGACAAAAGACAGCTTAGGGTGATTTCACCACATCTCTAACACTCCAGCTCTGTAACTATAGAAGCTCTGATTGGGTTTCGAAGGTACTTGTGGCTTTTATCCCCCCTGGGAGCCTCATAGTGTCAAGGGTGGACTCCTGGTTTGTGGGCATAGTGAAGGGCTTGGAGGCGGAGCTTAGCAGAGCCTAGTAGGGGTTTTGATGTCCCCATCCTGCCGAGGAGGGTAGACACAGGCTTGGACAACGCTGTCCAGTTCTACTGCTGATTGTTGACACGAAACGGCATCGCCAGGAGACAGGCACAGTGATGGTGACAATCAGGGTGTGGAGAGGCCAAGACTGCAACACCTTTCCTCAGAGTCACAGCTGGGTCAGTCATCGTCCAGACATTGCTTTTCCCGCCACCTGACCTTCTGGGCCAGAAGGCTGAGGTAGCAGCGAGGGCAGAGCAGTTAGAAGGATGGAGGTGGCAGGTGCCCTCTGACCTCACTTCTCTGTTCTGCTGGCTTCTCTATCATTTGTGTGTGCACGTGTGTGTGTGTTTGTGTTTTCTGCTTATTGTGTGTGCTGTTTATTATGTGTATTGTGTATGTTGTGTGTGTCGCACATTGCTATATATATATATATTGTGTGCTTTGTGAGCTTTGTGTATATGTTATGTGGATTCTATGCACGGTATGTGTACCGGCACGTGTTTATGTGGAGGTCAAAGGTCAACATCAAGCATCTTTCCTTTTGTTTTTGTTGGGTTTTTCGTTTGGTTTTTGTTTTTTGAGACAGGGTTTCTCTGTGTAGCCCTTGCTGTCCTGAGACTCGCTTTGTAGACCAGGCTGGCCTCAGACTTAAAGATCTACCTGCCTCTGCCTCCCCAGGGTGGGGATAAAAAGCGTGCGCCACCACACTCAGCCATCTTTTCTCTCTTAAACTCCACCTTCGTTTGTTTGTTTGTTTGTTTTAACGGAATCACTTTTCTATATTTGTTTTGTGTGTGTGTGAGGGTTCTGCCTGCACATACGTATGTGTACCGTGTACATGCCCCTGGTCCCTGCAGAAGTCAGAAGAGGGTGGTGGCTCCCCCAGAACTGTAGTTAGTGATGGCTAGCCCTCACCCCACCATGTGGCTGCTGGGAGTCTAACCCAGGTCCTGCGCAAGAGCAACAAGTGCTCTTGGCCACTGAGCTGTTGCCCCAGCCCCCACCTTCATTTTTTGAGTCAGGGTCTCTCATCCACGTGGCCAGGCTGGCTGGCTGGCCAGAGTGCGTCAGGGCTCCCCTGCCTCCTGCCCGGCCCAGAAGCTGGGTTTAGAGGCACATGCCAGCACGCCCGGCTTTTCTGCCGGGTTCCTGTGCCCTTCTTCCACCCATCTGCCGAGGCCAGGTCGCTATGTGTGTGCCTTCTGGACATTTTGCACAGAATCCTCAGGACCTTACTTTGGGGGTGTCCATCTCACGTAGCCGTGTGCCTGGGCAGGACGTAATGTTCGTCTTGTCCATCCACCTGATATGTGTGAATGCCTTGTGCTCCTCTGTGAACGCTCTGCATCTTGTGTGGGATATGGGTGGGGGCGGGGCAGGTGCTTCTTCATGCATGACTGGCTGTGTGCCAGGTATTGTGCCAGGCCAGAGGGGCTCAGGGGTGGAGTCACAGTCTCCGCCTCTGATGGCTTTGCGGGCTCAGCAGGAGATGGAGAAGGAACAGGAAATGGTGACCCAGGAGCTAGCCTGTGCTAGGAGAGGACTGCTAGGGTGCTAAGAGCCACTGAGAAACATTCCTCATCCAGGGATGGGTAGGCTCAGAACAGCTCAGGGGTGGGTGATGCCTGAGAGGAGATGAAGTGTTGGGCTTTGCAAAGAGGAGGGGAGTGGGGCAGCAGAGAGAGCTGAGGCCTGGAGATAGGCAGGGCCTGAGGATCAGACTTTGTGGAGTCTAAGCCAACTCCTCTGAGGGTAATCTGGGAACAGGCAATGTGAGCTACTACAGGGGCCAGGTGGCTGTTTGGCTGCTTTCTGGGCTGAGAGTGCCAACCTGGGCACCAGTAGCCAGGTCCCTCTGCATATCTCTTCCACAGGTAGACCCTTACCTGCCCTATGAGTACACCTGTGCAGGGATGCTGGAACGGATCCATGCCTACATCCAGCACCAGGTAGGCCACCCTGTGTGCTCTGCCCCAGGGACTCGCTGGGGCCGTGCTGGCGCCGTGCTGGTGCCGAGGTTTAGGTAGACTGCAGCCCGCAGCGGGCAGCTGGGGCCTGGGGTCCAGCCGCCATGGAAATCAATCCCGACCCTACCTCAGGGACCCGGGGAACAGAAACTAGCCTTTTCTAAATCATTTCCTTTTCTAAATCAGCTTTGATAACTGAGCTAACAGGACAGTAGTCCCTGCTTGTAGGTGCTTATTTATTTAAATCTATTTTATTGGGGTTTCTTATATCTTTCTCCCTTCTCCACCCCAGTCCCTTTCACCACCCCAACACCAGGTAGGAGAGAAAGAAGGTTAGTGAGGAGAGCAGGCATAGTTCTCTTTTGTCACTTCTTACTGGTTAGGGTCATGGCTTTCTTGGGGCAAGTCCAATCTTCATTCCAGGATATCTCCAACTTCAAACTGAATCAACAGCAACCGGGAGCAGCGGGGGAGGTGGAGAGGGAGCGTCAGCATTCCTCTTTCTTGGAGCCCCCACCCCACCCCCAGGCTCTGGCCTTTATTCCCTCTCCAGAGTCCTCAAACTTAAACTATCTGCAGCTGGTAAAGATCACAGCCCTCTCAGAGCCTGCACGAGGCAAATAGTCTGCTGCTGTGGTCAGTCTAAAGCAGCCCATACCCCACACCTGGGATTAAAACAAAAAAATGTTTACATAACATAACTTCCACTACACCTGTTCCCCACCCTCAGCGGAATCAGTGAGACAGGCGCTAGTGTAGAGGTCTGCCCTGAGAAGCGGGGGGAAGGCCTGCTCTTTTTAGTTCCAGCCATGCCATACAGCCCCAGTGGGCAGGCCTCAGAAAGGCTCTGACAGGCAGCCATCTTCTTCTCGGCCCCCTCAGAATGCACAGAAGCTCACCAGTGAAGCACAGGTCAGGAGACATGCCTGAACCCCATGATCTGAGTTGCCACGAGCTGCAGGTAGCCTGGGCTGTGCCCTGTCAGACTCTGGATGGGAGAGGAAGCCGGAAGATGTAGGGCTGCAAGACTTGGGATGAAAGCTCTGGCTGTTAGATTTAGGCAGAAGATGGCACGTATGTCTTTGAACCTTGTCCGGCCACAAGCATTAGGACCTGGACACTGTTTCTGAGCTGTCTATGGATGGGAATCTGAGGCCCCAGAAAGACCCAGTGGAGGTCATAGTGAGGGGCTCAAGGGCAGAGCCACAGACCTAGGGCTCCGCACCTACACCTCACCACCAAAGCAGATGGCCTCAAAGCTCACAGAAATGGTACTTGCTAGGACATAGGGCTGCTGAGAAGAGTGTCAGACACAGGCCTTGTCCCCACGCTGAGCAGGGCTCACAGGCCTCAGGCTGAATCCCTAAATCTGACCCCAGAAGTGAGGTCATCCAGGAGAGACAGCTCCTAAACAAGTATGAGTCAAAGCTCGCCTCTGCCGTCCAGTTGTGAGTCCCTGGCATATGGCCTGCTTTGGCTCTTATGTACAGTAATTAGAATCCATCCATTCTATGGGCTACTTGGTGTTATGGGAATAATGCTTGAGGCTGCTTGGCATTCAGTAAGCACGCAGCAGTGGCTCAGACCACATTATGGATGGTTGTGAGCCACCATGTGGTTGCTGGGAATTGAACTCTGGAAGAGCAGACAGTGCTCTTAAACCGCTCAGCCATTTTTCTTTTCTTGACAGGACTTCTGTGCAGGTCCAAGCCCAGTCCCACCAGGGGCCCGCACCTCCCAGAGTCCCTTTGTCTTAGCTCCCAATGCCACTCATCTCGAGTGGGCCCAGAACATCAGCTCGGTTCCGGGAGCCTGGCCCCCAACCCACTCTCTGCGAGCCTGGCTGGCAGCCCCTGGAAGGGCCTGCACGGACGCCTGCCTGGACCACGGGCTAGTCTGCGAGCCTTCATTCTTCCCCTTCCTCAACGGCCAAGATGCATTCCTCAAGTGAGTGTGCGCCTGCCCGTGTCCCCACCTTCCCACCTGCCTGGCTTCCCTGTAGATGGGAGTTTAATGCTTTTGAATCAGCAAGAGAAATCCATAACAAGCTGTCCCTCTGGCCTGCCCTCTTCCTCCTCTACTGTCCCCTGGCCAGCCTCTGTGGGCATACTTGGGCTGGGTTACCAAAACTTCAGCCTCACCAGGCCCATAGCTTCTCTGAGCTGACAGGTGGAATCAAAGTGTTTTTTTTTCCTGGTCCAGGGAGGGGTTGGGCCATGCCAGGCTGGGGCCAGCTGTCACCCTACTCACCAAAGAGTGACGGTGCCAATGCCACCTTTGCAGGCTGAAGGTGCCCTGTGACAGCACAGAGTGGGAGATGCATCACTTGTACCCCGCCTTCGCCCAACCTGGCCAAGAGTGCTACCTACAGAAAGAGCCGCTGCTCTTCAGCTGTGCCGGCGCGAGCACCAAGTACCAGAGGCTCTGCCCTTGCCGTGACTTCCGCAAGGGCCAGGTGGCCTTGTGCCAGGGCTGCCTGTGAGGCTGGACCGCCCCGCCCGCCACCTGCCCAGCACCTGCCCACCTGAGGTTGGCAAGCACCAGCACTTTCGTGAGCTCCAGCCATGCTCACTGAGCAGTCTCCTGGCTGCAGCCTCCCCTGGCCAAGGGTGGGAAGAGGAGACTGAGGAGCTCCAAACCCACAGCTCCGTCCTAGGGGGCTCCTTGCTTCACCACAGGACTTGAGGCCACACAGGTGGGCTGACCTACCTGTCCAGCAGGCCCCGGAGTGTGTGAATGGCAGCCCCTCAATTTCTGGGGTCTGGACCAGTTAGAGACATGGCCCTGGCCATCCTTGGGCCCAGGATAGGCTTTCTGATCCACAAGGCTGGAAATGTGGCCGTGTTCCCAGAGTGGCCAAGGGCTGGGAGACAGACCACACCCATACTTGCTGTGAGGGCCACACCCTCTTACGAGGCAACAATTTATGCAGGGCCAGTATGGCCCCCTGAAGTTGTACGGGGTGAAAAAGGACAGAGAACTCAGGGAGGCTGGCAGGGGTGGGGGAATCTGCCCTCCTCCTAGTCCCCCCTCCCTGTTCCTCACTCCTGCTTCCTCCAGTGGGCTTCACTTTGGGACACTTCTGAGACCCAGTTCTGGCATGACCTGGGACTGGTCCACAGTCTCCATCTCTGCTCCCTCCAGGGGCCATCTCCAGTCTAACCTCTGATAACAGGCCCAGATCCCACCACAGCATCTTCTGCAGGCTCTGACCCCACATCCAACCCTTCAGCGTCTCATGCTGGCCGGGCTGGGCTGACATTTCACCCATGGTACTCTCGGCTCCACCAGACCTCCCATGGCTCCCACCCATCTAGACCCTGTCCTTGCCCCATCCCCCCTGCTTCCCCAGCCTCAGGACACTCAGACTTCAGTACCCATCTCTGTGTGGCATGCCCACCTCCAGTCCAGGGTAGCCTTTCCCTCTCCCACCCCAGGGCCTGCCGAGTCCAGCCAGGCCTCCAGGAACACTGCCATTGCTCACCCCCAGCCTCATGAGAGCAGGCCCCCGGGCCCAGACAGTTGTAGGAAGGGCCATCCTGCATGGGCCTTGCCGGTGCCCCCTGGCCTGGTCGGCCCCTGTGGCAGCAGAGCCCAGGGCAGCAAGAGACCTGTGGGTCCAAGGATCTGACAGAGGAAAGCAATAGAGACTCTCTTCTCTCTTTCACTCTTTTTTTTTTTAAGATTTATTTCTTGAAATAAATATTTTATTGGGATGTGAGATGACAAAGAGAAAATATTTTTTTTGTCTTTTCCTGGAACCCCCAGGGCTTACCCAGCATAGGGCGGGCTGGCTGGGGTCCCCAGATACTGCTCTGGGTTGATGGAACATGGCACTAGGGGCCAGAGAATGAGGTGCTGCCTGCACCCGGAAGCCCTCACAGCTCTGTGACCACAGCACCCTCTTGTCAGTGCGGCCTGCCATACCCACCATTCTGGCCTTCCAGCAGAATATAGAGGTGTGAGGCCAGAGAGAAGAGCTTGAGGTTCCCCATCAGAGACGTGCTGGTGCCTCTCGGGGTTCACTGTGTGTAGGACTTTGGGACTGTGATGTTCCCAGTTCAGCCTATCAGGTGTATGCCGTCCTGCTCCCGTGTCGCAGGTGAGCAGAGGCCCAGAGAGTTACACCCCAGGTCACGTGGCATGTAACATCCGGACCATTTCAGAGCTGCCATGAGAACCTAGATCTGGGGTTTTGTCATGTGGCTCACATACATGGAGACGTTCAACAGTCAGGGACCTCCTTCCAGCCAGGGATTCTCCACAGGGCGGCTTTATTCCCTGAAACCGGCCAGACATGTCACATCCTGAGTTGGGGGAAGGCCAGTCACCTGGCAGCCAGTGGATGTAATCACAGGATGCAGGTTAGGTAGGTCAGCTTCCTGCCACACACAAGACCCTCCCTCACACCCTCACACCTCACACCCAACCTCCACACAGAGAAGAGTGTCAGAGAACTGACCTACGGCACCAGCAGCAGCACAAGGTAGACCAGCCCCGCTCTAGGCCAGCAGTTCTCGCTCTGCCCCATCTTGGTCACCAGCATCACAGCTTCTGAAGCTCAGCCGCCCAGGGTCTACCGGACGTGAGTGGCAGGGGTGCCTAAGTCTTCTTCCTTCGATGGGCTCCCAGGAGCTGGGGCTGCTGCTGTGCTGTGGACTGAGCTTTGCGAATCACTGGGCTAGATCAGGTGGGTGCTAGAGGTGTTTCCAATATGCTTATGGTTATCCTGCTTAATTACCCCCTCGCCCCCATGGGGTCTTACATAGCCCAGGTTAGTTTCAAACTCCCTATGCAGCAAAGGATGACTTTGAAGTTCTGATCCTCCTGCCTCCACCCAGTGCTGGGATTACAGGTGTGCGACATCACCAGCAGTTTTATTCAGTGCCAGGGCAGGGGTGGGGTGGGGGGAGAGATCAAAGCCAGGGCTTCCCCTGTTGCAGAGCATATCCCCAGCCAGCCGGAGCAGAGCCTCCCAGGAGCTCATGGTGGAGTGGGGAACAGAGTGTGAGTGTGAGATTTGGAGGAATTTTGCAAGTGTTAGTCAAGTGGCCAGAATCTTCACCCTGGCCTTGGCGGGCACACTACAGTGTGGAAGCTTGCTTTGCTTCCGCCCCTCCCAGTCAGGGCCCATGGCCAGCCTCGCTGGAGCCCCTACGGGTAGCAACTCAAGTGTTAGAGCTCCATGTGTTTGTCCCAGCATTTGACAGCAAAACGCGAGTGCTCAGGGCTGAGCGGGGGCCCTGCCTCCCGCTTGTGTTGGCTCAGGGAAATAATAATAATGAATGAAAAACTGAATTTGTTGAGAACCGTTTACTACAAAAGGCCTCGGGGCACATTGCGGTCCGGTGTAATTAGAAATGGCATCTTTTAAGCTCTGGTTTGGAATGGAAGCTGGCACGGCTACCCAGCAGCCCCTCTGGACTCTCCTATCTCCAGTTTTGTTGGAGGAGCCTGGAGTTGGGGGAAGAGGGCTACCTGACCTGGAGGGTCAGGAAGGACCTGGTAGAGAGGCCCAAAGTTAGAATAGACCTCTGAGATGCCCCAGCCAAGCCCACAGCAGGAAACCGGAAAGGCTGGAGGCAGAAGCCATCCATTCTCAGGAGGGAGCAGGCCAACCCTACTGCTGCCAAACTCAGACCCTGACCTTGATCCATGAGGAATAGGGGTGGCATCTATCACCGGGCCCATCCTGTATGAGAGCACTGTGTGAGGGCACAGAAGAGGGTCTGGGCCCAAAGTTCCTGCACGCTGAGAGCTGCTCTCCAGGGAAGGGATGAGATGGCAGGGGAGCGGTCCCATGTTAGCTAGAGGCCCTGTTGGGGCAGAGAAAGCCACAGCGGTGCCCAGAAGGCATGGGCACCGGCTCGGAGCTGCAGATCCTTCCACTGACTCCTATGTCTCTTTTAAAAAGACTTTGAGAACAACTCTGCATCGGGGTGATATAGGGGACCCGTGGCTGGGCCTAGAAAGGTATCTTCACCTCTGAGCAAATCTGGCTCTCTTCACGGGGCCAGGCTGACGGTTACAACCCCAACTTATGCTTCCCTGTCCAGCAGCCCCTTCAGGACCCAGATGGTTCCCATGATATAAGAACCCACTTTTGGGGACTGGAGAGATGGCTCGGTAGCTAAGAGCACTGCTCTTGAAGACCCAAGTTCAATTCCCAGCACCCACATCGAGAGCCCATGCAATTTCCATTTCACCAAACTGAAGCCATGCTGGGTGTAGTGGTCCTTGTCTATAATCGCAGCACTCAGCAAGTAGAAGCAGGAGGAGGAGCACAGGTTATCCTCGGCTACAGAGCAGGCTGGAGACCAGCCTGGCCTCTGTGAGGAAGAGCCTCACCGACCAAAGTCGATGCGGCCCAGAGGGAATGGAGTCAGCCCTAATTCTGGAAACTTCTGAACAGCTGTCTTGGCCTTTGAAGTGCTGTTTCTGTCTGCCCATTCATTCCTCCATTCATCAATGAAAAAGCAATTTCTGAGCTCATAGCCCAGCTGGTCCTGTGTGGAAGCTGGAGATGAGTGCTCAGCCCTTCATCCCTGGAGCAGAAGCTCACCCCAGCCTCAGGGCTCTGGTGGGGCCAGCCATGAAAAATCAAAACCAAAAACCAGTCAAAAAAAAAAAGCACTTAGTAAAGATGAAAATCTTAATTTCCTGTTTTGATTACTCAGTAGAAATCAATGAAAATATAGGAGGAATCTCTGATGTGGGGTGAGTAGTCAAGGCGGGGGCAGGGACGGGGAAGGACAGAAAGCCAGGCCAGCCCCTCCTTGGTGCGTTCAGCCTAGAGTGTTCCCAGGGCAGGAGATGGAGTTGCACAGGTCTGTATCAGCCAAGCCGGTGGGTGCTGGGGAGGTGACAGGACCCAGTGCTGACCTTAGAGGACTCCCAGCCCACAGGGGACCAACCACCCTGCCGAAGGATGAAGCCACCGTGGGTCTGAGGCTGTGGCTCTGTGGCCAAAAGGAGGCTGGGATGGAGGGGAGAGAAAGGCTCCTGAAGCGCTCTGGTCTCGTCCTGCTGCTATGACAAATCCCATGATACTTGGGGAAGAAAGGGTGCACTCCCAAGCCACAGTCCATCACTGAGGCAGTCAGGGCAGGAGCTGGGGCAGGCAGGCCTGTTGCAAACAGCACAGCCTCTGACCAAGAGGATGGGTGTGAGTATGTGTTAACCAGAGCTCGGCTGATCAGCACCGGTGGCCGGGCCCACAGCTGTCTGCAGATTCATCCGCATTCACCAGCTGACAACATACCTGTCTCCAGAATTCTCCTTTGAACACCGGGTTCCAACATCTTGTCAGTCCCTCACAAATTAACAAGTTCCATGAAACCTCTGATGCCCGTTCGTTTTCTACTTGATGGGACCAAGATTTTACCTTTATAAAAATGACCTGGCAATGTCTTCCAGCCCTCAGAGTGGGAACCCATAGCATGAACAGTGAGATCAAGGAGTTGGCGCCAAATCACCTAGCCAGGTGTGGTGGATTTGAAGCCTGGGGTCTCTGAAATCTCATCTTAGCAGGGCCCAGGCTGTAAACGAGGCTTCAGTGATGGGTGAGACAGGTGTTAGTAAAAAGCAAAGGGTAGCAGCTGATAGAAAGGAGCTTTGATAGAGAGCCACATGACCTCGGTCACATGACCTCAGACAGTCCCAGTTGTGCCAAGAGGTGGGAGAGATTAAAAGAAATAGCCACTGTGTAGCACGGTGGAGCTCCTGAAGGGAAAGACAGGCTCAGTTCCAGACAACAAAGAGGGTTTTGACTCTTTTTAAGGGAGGTGAGCACACTTCATAGCAGGTGCCCTGGTTCTTTTTGTGTGTTTACTTATTTATTTTGATTATTTTGTTTTGTCAATTTGATGCAAGGTAGAGTCGTCTGAGAAGAGGAAGCTCAACTGAGAAAGTGCCTCCGAAGATTGGCCTGTAGAACAGTTTCTTGCATGGTTGACACCCAGCCCACCGTGGGTCCCTTAGGCAGGCGGGTCTGTGTTAGAAAACAAACGGATCAAGCCCTGGGGAAGTAAGCAAGTGAGCACACTCCTCCATGGCCTCTGCCTCAGGTCCTGACTGTGGGTTCCTGCCTCGACTTCCCTCAGTGAAGGACTGTGGCCTGCAAGAGTAAATAAACCCTTTCCTCCCCAAGTTGCTCTGGTTATGGTGTTTATTAGAGCAATAGAAAGCCAAGTAAAATGCCATGTGGCCTATCATGGCCTAGCCCACAAAGGCAGATGTAAGTCTGTCCTGTAGCTGCAAAGGGGTGAGCTGCTTGACTTCATCTCTCCTCTGTCTGCAGGGAGCGGGGAGGGGCCTGGTCTGATTTAGGGAGAAAGAAGAGCCAGCAAGCTGGGTGTCCCAATGCCAGCCTCCCCCTACAGCCTCCCCCTTCCCCTGACTTGTGAAGGCTGTGGGGGTGGCCACAGCCTACCTGCTAATCAGGGCGCCGGAGTGGAACTCTCTCATGACCAGTAGGAACAGGATGCTGTGTCTCCCGGTTTCAGCAGGCTTCTGTGTGGGGTTGGGGAACCAGGGCTGAGACGCCCACCTGGCCTCATCTGCTTCCTAGGTATCCAACCAGGCTAATAAAAATGTGCCTGGTGGCTACAGGGCCAACTTTGATGCCTATGAGGTGTTAGAGAGCTTCCTAGCAGCCGCCTCATTTGCAAGGGAAATGGCTTGAAGGCCTCATTTACAATCTCTGGGCCGGAGGTTTTGATTACTGTGGAGGAAAAGGTCTCTCTGTTTTATGCATGAGGCTTGGAGCCTGGGGACCCCCTTCCATACACACCCCCATGCTGCCAGCTCCTCTCAGGTGGGATGGTGGAGAAGGTCCCCAGAGAGCTGGATGGCTCAAGAAAATCAAGGTCACCCCTTGTGGTGAGAATGGGAAATCCTTTTTTGTAGTGCAGCGTTTGGAGCGTAGGGTCTTGGGCATACTGGGGGAGCATTCTACCATTGAGCTACATTTCCTACACGAGAATGTTAAAGTTTGCAAGAATCCACCCTCCTCAGCCATTGCAGTGGGGACCCAAAACCCCTTCTGAGGACTGGAAGAAAATGAATAAGCTCATTATGCCGACATCCTTAGCAGGGGGCTTTTCTGGCTCTGGCTCCTTGCCCAGGGTTCAAAACCCCCTTTTTGCATTTGCACACTGCATGGCGCCTCCTCCTGGGCACTGTGACCCAAGCACTCAGTCTCCCCCTTCTTCAAGGCAGACTTCTACCTGTTAGATGCCTTGGGACGCCTTTCTCTCCTGCTGCCATTTTGGTGACAATCTCCCTTACAAGTCAGGCCGCACGTCCTACTTCTGGAGGTTTTGCTTCCATCTTCCCTCTGGCAGCATTTGCCAGGTGTGTGTGTGTGTGTGTGTGTGTGTGTGTGTGTGTGTGTGGTTAGCTCCTGCCTCAATCAAGCCCTGCTCCCTCCTGGGAGCCCCTCCTGCAGGCGGGGATGGATCCTGGCTGGGACCCCTGAGCTTGGCCAGGAAGCCCTGGGCCCAGGCTCAGGCCACAGTCAGCTTCGTGGCTGCTTTTCCCAGACTGTTCGTGTTGAAGGAGAGCAGTAGTCAGGGCTCAGCTCCACCCCTCACCCCCCACGGTCCCAACAGCCCTGTGACCCAGTGGCCTTGGAAATAGTAAGGCCAGGGAACTCCTGAGGTCAGAGCATGCTGACCATTGGGCTGCCCCTCTAGTCGCGCCAGGCTGTGGTGCTGGTCGGAGCCCTGGAGCTGCTCTGGGAACGTCGCAGCAGAAGGCTTTCAGAGGTTAAAATTTTGCTCTGCCATGTGCCAGCTGGGTGGTCTCTGGCAAGTCTCTCCAACTCAGAGCCTCAGTTTCCCCACCAGTAGACCCGAGGTGAGAATCTCCGCTGGAAAGAAAGCTGGGAGCTGTGCCTCTCGTCCTCAGCTCCGGTGAGCCCTCCGTGCAGAGAACTGAATGCCCCGTGAGGTGAGGGAACAGAATGGCTCTGCTGTAGGCTTGGGCACACCCCATCTGTGGAGGAGGTCCTCCTGTGGCTTCCATGGCTGGAGACATAGCTCCATTGCTTCACCCTGCTCGTAGGCATGGTGCCGTTCCCAGCACTGCAGGAGGATGGGGGCTGGGGAGACAGCTCACTAGGTAAACAGCTTGTCTTGCCAGGGTAAGAACCAAAGTCTGAGCTCCTGAATCCACACTAAAAAGAAAGAAAAAAAAAAAAAGAAAGAAAAACCTGGGTGTGGTGGCGCATACCTCTAATCCCAGCATTCGGGGAGGCAGAGGCAGGTGGATGGCTGTGAGTTTTAGGCCAGCCTGATCTATGGAGTGAGTCCAGGATAGCCAGGGCTACGAAGAGAAACCTTGTCTCAAAAACCAGATAGATAGATAGATCGATAGATAGATACATACATACATACATACTACATACATACATAGCTACATACATGGACAGAGATGATAGAAAATGGTGTATTATGGGGTGGACACTCCCTCCCCAGGTGCTTGTTAATCTAATGTCTTGGGGAACAGTGTGGAGAGGAGGGGCTTTTAGGAAGTGATTAAGTCATGCCAGTTCAGCACTGAGAATGAGTTAATGCTGTTATCAGGGGAAAGGGTTAGTCACCAAGGGAGCGGGTTCCCAGTAAAAGGATAAATTCAGCCACCTCTCCACCCATCCACTGTCTCTGTCTGTCTGTCTGTCTATCTCCTCCCTGTGATGCAGACCTGGCTTTCCCTGCCTCCAGACTGAGCACCAAACAAACACCTATTGTTTATATTTTATGTGCGCTGTTCTGTGTGGCGTTGGGCCACACAGGTGGAGCGCACAGAGCCCTCCATGGGACTGTAGAGTGGGAGAATGGTGAGCAGGGAAACCCCAGCGCTCCGGGCTCAGGACAGTGGACACTGCAGGGCACAGTGTGGCTCAGAAAAGGCCTGTTTATGGCCTTTTATGGCCTGTTTAAGGCCACTGAACCAGGAATGGTGCACCCTTCCTGTCCTTGGCTGTACCCCTGAAGCTTCATAGACACAGGAACCATGTTGGTTCAAGGCTGCAATGTGGCTGCCCAGCAGGGCGGTCTGCTGTCCTGTTCTGGGAGGCTGTGGACTCTCAATGGAGGAGGACGGGGGCGGGTCCTGCTTTTGACCCAAGTTTTGTGCCTCTTAATCCATCAAGATGTAAAGGCATTTTTCTGCCTCGGCAAAGAAGCCCATGATGGGGTGTACCCCCTGAACCATGAGCCTTAAAGTTCCCCCTCCCCTAAATTGCTTCTGTCAGGCTTTGGAGTGAAGGAAGAGGGGAGGGGCACACATCCTGGTATCGCTGTCAGAACTTGATGCGACCTGAAATAAAGTGTCTCATGGGTTGGAGTTAAACAGGACTGCAAAGCACACAAAAGCAACAGGCGCAACAACTGGAACTTGCAGAGACAGAGGAAGAGGCAGAGCAGGTGGAGGGGAAGGCGAGGGAGAACTTTCCTGACTCCCGCTGTGAAGCCAATAGCTTTCAGCTAAAATTGAAAAAATAAGAATATAGGGCATTATCAAGAATTTCCGGATAACCACCAGACAGACAAAAACTCAGAAGTGGTTGAAAGGGGATCCCCCCAGGGGGTGAGCGGGGTGCAGGGGAGGGTAGATGCAGCCCTTCGGTCTAAGTGCTCCGTACAGTCTTATTTGCACCCGGCCTGTTATCTCCGCAAAGGCAGCATCAAAAAGCAAACAGAATGAAGACAAACAAGGATCATAGATTTCGCCACCCTCAGGCCACCTCCCCAGTGGAGCCCTGCTGTGGTAATGGCTGCACTTAGGCCTGCTTTTAAGGAAGGGAAAAGCAAGCTGGCTGCCCTGGCCTGCAGCCTGAGATCTCGTGGGAAGAGGGAGAAAGAACCTTGCGGGATATATAATCTTCTCTTCTTCCTTTCTTTCTTTCTTTCTTTCTTTCTTTCTTTCTTTCTTTCTTTCTTTCTCTCTCTCTTTCTTTCTTTCTGTCTTTCCTTCCTTCTGTCCTTCCTTCCTTCCTTCCTTCCTTCCTTCCTTCCTTCCTTCCTTCCTTCCTTCCTTCCTTCCTTCCTTCTTTCTGTCTGTCTAAATTGGCTCAGAAGTTAAGAGCAGCTGGACTGACTGCTCTTGCAGAACACCAGAGTTCGGTTCTTATCACCCACACATGGAGGCTCACAACTGCCTGTAACTCCAGCTCCAGGGCCTCCGATGCCCTGTAACATCATCACTCACACTCATACACACATACCCATAGCTAAAAATAAGAGGGCGTGTGCACATGGTGTGCACATGCCTCTGTGATAGAGTCCAGAGACTCCGATGACGTGTCTCCTTTCTTTCTTTACAGGTGTCTGTAGTGTATGCACACATGTCTTCAGGAATAGTGTCTGAATGTGGAGATCAGAGGAACACAAGGGTCCTGCTCTGCTGCTCTCCATCTTATTCTTCTGAGACAGATTTTCTCCTGTCCCACAATGCATTGGCATCACATGTTTGCCAGAAGCTGCCCCTGGCTTTTTATATAAGAGTCACATTCAGGGTTCCTTGATGGCAAAGCAAGTGCTCTGCTTCCTGAGCCATTTCCCCCTGGTTGTTTGTTTTTGAGGCAGGGTCTCTCAGTGAGTCTGAAGCTTGTCAGCTCAGCTGGCTAAAGAATATTAGGGATCCACCTATCTTTACCCTCCCCCACACCCTGCATCTCTGGGTTGTCTCTGCACTCCCACGAACCCCTCAGTTCTGAGGTTCTGAGCACGCACCACGCTTGACTTACATGTGGGTACTGGAGATTCAAACTCATGCCTGGCAGGTTGTTTCATGAATCACCCATCTCCCATCCCCTTAAGACTTTTTTGAATGCACACTTTCCTTTGTCTTCGTGTTGATTTATTGAACAAAATGGGCTTTGTCTGGGAGATACAGATACGTTGATTTGGGTTTAAACAGCTTGTTTTTGTTTTCTTCTTCTGGCTGTACCGCATGTAGTTTAAGTCAGAATCTAGTTAAATGCATGTGCCAGCAGGGGAATTCTAGGCTCACACAGAAAGAATGAATTTGATCCCCAGATATGAGGCACTGCCTAGGGATGGAGGGGCCCTAACACCCTTACTCCACCCCTGTCTTCTTGTCATTTGGATGTGATTGAGTGAAATCTCTCACTAAACACGTTGCTTTCTGAACCTGTAAAGATCCTGCTCCCCTGTTTTCTTGTGGCTTTTGCCGTGTGAACCATCTGAAACATATTCCTGACATATTCCTGCTGGGTGTCTCTCAAATAGAAAGTCTTCATTTCTGGGGAACCCTCAAATAGAAGGATCATTCATCAGCAAAGAAGGCAAAGACAGATTGGTGTGCCCCAAAACAGGCCCCACCAAAGACCTGGAGTTCAAATGACTCTGATGGCATAGAGTCTCCAAGAATAGAAAAAGAAAAAAAAAAAAAAAGACAAACAAAACAAAACAAAAACAGGACATGTACTCACAGAACCATCCTGTAAATGGCCAACATGAGCTGAAATGACTTTTCAGGCAACTGCATCAGGCTGCTCCTGACGCCCTCTTCTGGCCTCCTTTGGCAATTGCACTCACATACATATACCCACCCTTATACACATACACACATAACTAAAAATTCTAAATACTACATAGACCTTGTCAATCTCTCTCTCTCTCTCTCTCTCTCTCACACACACACACACATACACACACACACACACACAGAGAGAGAGAGAGAGAGAGAGAGAGAGAGAGAGAGAGAGAGAGAAATTAAACAATAAAACCTTCAAAAAGATAACAAGAACCAGGTCTGTCGAGCCTTGTTCTAGACCCGGCTCCGGCTCCTCTACCCATGATTCCACCTTTAAGCAGCTCCAGGATTTGAGCAAATGCAGCATCTTCTGGAGCCAGAGTTTTTATGAACATTAAGATCCCACTCTTCCCGGCATCTAACTGCTCTCATTTATTGAAACGAATAAAAATCTCATGAGCAGAAATAGAAAATTCTGCAAAAAATATATGCCCATTAATATAATAGTGGAAATCCCCAAGGCTTTTTGAAATAGGGGGAGGATGTCTGTCTCAGAGACTCTGCCTCAGGGTGGCCAGCTAGGAAGACAGGAACAGCATCTGCCTCCTAAGATGACTTCTAAGAGTGGGTGAGACCCGCCAGCACAGAGAGGGGTCTCAGAAACCCAAGGGGGTGGTGCAGTTCCTAAGCAGAAATCCCTTTCCAGGTAGTGCCCCAGGGTTTTAAAAGGAAACTTTAGGTGTGGAAGAAAGTCATTACTATGCAAATCAGCTTCTCCTCTCTTTTCCCGGTGACTCAGATTTTCACTTTCTTTGTGCTCCTGGGGCAGGAGGCCTGTGGGAGGTGCTTCACTGGGAAGCTCCCACCTTCGTTTCAGTCCCAGCTATGGACCCACAGGGACCTGTGGAGAATGAGGCTCCCTTTGCAGAAGTGCTACAGGTGCTTTGAGACCTCCTGACCTCCCAGGTCAGGGACCAGGCGATTCTTTCAAGAAGAGACTTCCCTGAGTCCAGAGAAAGATCGGATTCCTCTTTCTCTGTCCCCATCCAATCCCTTCCCTCCTATCAGAACCAGCTGAGAGTGGCCCACCCCACCCCAAACAGACATCCCGTAAAACTTAGGAACGCCATTAGACCAAGCTAGAGGGAGGTCTGGGCCCTGCAGAATAAGAGCCCAAGCCTGCCCACACTTACGACACCTGCTGTAAAGTGAGTCTGCAGGAGTCTCCCAAACCGCCATACTGTCTGATCAACCAGCCACATATTTGGAGTTACCTTCTTGTTAGGTCTGAAGTGACCCCTCCCCCCCCAAAAAAAAAGACAGTGCTGGTGACAATGTCCTAAACACAAGGACTCAAATCAGGAAAACAAAAAGATTGTTACTACGTGACCTGAAGCCTAACTCCGGCATTCCAGTGCTTTGCTTGGAACCCTTTAATCTGTGCCCAAAGGTCAATGGCCTCTGGCAAGGTATTGTGTTCTGGTTAGAAAGGCCTGTGTCAGCTCAAAGACGCCCTTCTGCTGACTGTCAGTAGGAGGTTTTGAACTAAAACACACTTGCTTTTTTGCCATTTTATCACCCAACCCCCCCCCATAGTTTGATCCCCAATAAACCTTTCTTTCTGCCCACAGGGTGGTCCAGTGTGGTGGCTTCACCCAGCCCTTGCTTACTCTCCCAATGTCCAGTCATTGGTCTGGAAGGGCTCACAGAACCAGCTCACAGGACCAGATGCCTTGGGGTCCTCCCTTCCCCACCCTAGAAACCTGCAATCAGATGGGGTGAGGTCCTGATTGTCATCATGAATGCAAACCCACTGTGGTAGGAGGTAGTGTGTTCACAGGGACTAAGATATGGGTTTCTCCAGGACTGATTCCCACACATCCATTTCCCATCACACCCCACCCCACTGCACCCCCATCACTACACCCTAAACCTGGTACCCAGTGATTTTCCTGACCCCAGAGCAAATTCGATTCCAGATTTGCTGGTTCTGGACAAAGGTGCGGCTGCATCTCCTTGGCATGCTGGGACACTAAGTCCTGGGCACTAGACTCGGCATGGAAGGAGGAGAGCTCAGCTGTGGACAGGAAGGCCACACTCCTGACTCAGGGGCAGCAAAGTGGGCAGGGATGCCTAAAAGGACAGGTTATTGTCACTGGCTGGACCCTGGAGTGGCTGGGAAAGGACTCCATCTTGGGTTGCTCTCCCCTCCTCTGTCCTTCTGCACCTGACCACACACAGGACCTGCTCGGATTTAAACGGAACACCAGCTCTGACCATCCTTTCTATCACGGATGTTGGTGAGACCCTCACCTTTGAACTCTATCTCCTGCCCTGTTCAAGGTGATCCTGGGCTGTCACCTGCAGCTGTGCAAGGTTTTGGCACCCAAAGCCAAGGTCAGAATACTTAGTGCAGAACCAGGCTCTGTTCTCCCATTGGGAGCCCACTCACCATGCTTGGCTACCCACAGAGGGCACCCTTTTCAACTCTGCCCCAGATACCCTAAGACTCTGACAACTTCCATAAGAGAAACAAAGGGGCCAGGAAGGTGAAGTAATGAATTCAAGCTGTTCAGCCATAACCAGGATTCACATCAGGCCCTGCCAGCTTGTACCATTGCCTAGAGCAAAATTTTCTTTAATAAACACCCAGACAGGTTACAAGTTTAAAGACAGGTGTCTGGCTGCCAGTGGCCTTGTCTGGTTGAGCCTTGGGCAATATAAACCTGACACGTGGAAAACTACCCTTTGAAATGCAAGGGCAGTTTCTGATTCATCGCTGGGTCACTTCTTGGCTGTCTACCATTGGCAGATAATCCACGTCTCTGAGCCTCAGTTTCCCCCACATGAGAGACAGGAGTGTTAGCCATGAGTCTGTAGACTGTTGTCCCAAAGCCTGCAGGGCACTCCTGCTGAACGAAGGTCTCTTTCTAAGGCCTGGACAGTTGAGTACTGGGTTCCGCTACTCAGGAAAACCAGGAGAACAAAGAGAAGTGAGCCAGAATCCGGTGCTGGAGCCCTTCCTGTCTGCTCAGAGAACCGGGGTGCTCCCAGGCCTGCTGGCCTTCCTTCTGCAGGTTGGAGAGCGGTTGTGGCTTTGCACTGAACCAAGGGTGAGGTTTTACAGGGCAGAGGATGTGTGATTCCGCCTGCTTCTGCCTGCATTGGCCTGGGGTCGGGGGAGGCCCCCATCTCTCACCCTCACACCCCACCTCAGGGCTGCTTCCTTCACCGGAGACTTTTGATTTGTTGGCATCATTTCATCATCATTAATTTTTTCCCCTCTGGCCAGGCTAGCCTCAAACTGGATGTGGAGCCAAGAATGACCTTGAACTATTGATCCTCCTGCCTCTGCCTTCCAGGTGCTGGGATTGGAGGCATATACACCACCTTACAAAGCTTGTGGGAGGCTAAGGACTGAACCCAGGGGCTCTGTGCACACTGGGCGAGCACTTTAGCAACTGAGCAATGGGTGTGAATGTGCAGCCCTTTCAGGACACATCCTCAAGAGAGCATGGGACTGGGATGACTCTTGCAAACTGTTTGGAAAGGAGCCCGAACACAGCATAGCAGGGGCCTGAGGGTGGGGGTGGGGGTCTGAGGTAATTTTCTTATTCTGCATCTCCGCTGACCACATATGCGCTCTCCTCCTCCATTTAAATGTGAGAGATAATGGTCACCGTAATCTCCGGCTTCCCGCCGTGGAGTCAATGACATCCATCATTGTTCTTGTAGAAATTAATACTGTGGCCCACCCCTGGTCACTATGACAACAGTCCTCCCCTCCCCTGTGCTTCTGTGAGCGTGAAATGGAATTTATCAGAAATGCTTCCTAGTGAACTCCAGATAAGCGGAACAGAGAGCGAAATTACCAGAATCCTCAGCACCTCTGAGAGGGTCTTTGTTTTAAGAACGGTTCAGTCAGTCCCATGAGAGACGCAGAAGCCACCACAGAAAAAGACAGAGCTAATTAAGGAAGGCTGCAGAAGTTGCCCTGGCACAGCGGGTCTGCTCCTGGCCCCTGCCACCTTGATCAGCCCAGAGCTTTCCAGAAATGTCAAAAACAATGAGGTTTTCTTTTTCATCTACTCTCCCTCCATCTCCGGCTTCCCACTTCAAATTACCTTTCCATGGCTCCTGACTCTGGGAGGTACAGAACGGGCCCAGCCCTAAAGCAGCAAACCCAGGACTCCCCAGACTGGAGGCCACTGTCAGGGGCTCATGGAGACCCAGATGTCTGCAGCGCCGCGCAAGGTGAGTGGACCCACTGTAAAGGAAGGTGCGTTTGTGTGCCAGTCAGCCCTGTTCCTGCCAAAAAAAGGGAACAAAACAAGACAAAAATAAGCAAAATAATAATAAGAAGGAGAAGAAGAAGAATGAAGTACACTTTTCCTAATTACATAAGTAGCTCAGACTTAGAAATTGTGGGAAATTTGGCATGGCTGTTGTTTGTACTAAAGATCTCACTGCAGCTGACCTGCCCAGGGCTGGTCCTGGCTGGGGAGGGGGGGTAGAGTGGGAAGAGGGGAGGGCTCCATGAGGCTCCACCCACCCCAAGGGACTCTCATTGGTGAGGGGTCACTCTTCAGCAGTGTAGTATCGAGCTGTTGCCTTGCTCCACTGAATAACCTCCCACTCTCTGGCAAGAAACTCTAAACTCTGGGTCACGCAGCAAAGAAGACACGGACGGATGAGGGGCCCCGTTGAGAACAAAGGTTCTAGTGGGAGAGGGAGAGGGAGGAGAAAAGGGAAGGGGGGAGGGATGATAAAATTCATTATAAAAACCTATGACATTGTCAAATAATTTAGAAAAAATTAAAAAATATAGAGTCACAGGGAACTCCATAAAGCCAATTGCAATCCCATGCTCCTTCCAAATTACCGCTACTTTGGGGGCACATTAGTCCGTTTTGTGTTACTAAAATGAAATGCCTGCTTTGGTCTAAAACGTGTTTGGAGGCTGTAAGCAAACAGCATGGCAGGCGGTGATGGCTCGAGCGGGTGTGGAGGAGGCGGCTGTCCTGTGGGGACAGCTTCGGGGCGGAGAAGGTTTGTCTGGAGATGGGTACTCTCAGGCTCCAATGCCCACCCTCCCAAAGCTCACCCTTTCCAGGACGGGACCCCCAAGGACTTCCTCAGAGGCTCAGCCTCTCAAAGGCTCCAGATTACCTCCTCACGCTGCCCCAGGTCAAGCCTCTAACACAGGAAACTCAGATAACACAAGGTGGAAAGCAGCCTGTTGCAGCAGGCGCAGCCCAAATGCAGCAAGCCCAGCCCAAATGCAGTAGGTGCAGCCTCTTTGCTCTGCTCCTTTGTGGAATTTGCTCTGACGCCTCTGCTCCTGTCCACAGCACAGCACCACTTTGATTTCTGTCTTAGAAACTCATGATCCAGGAATTAGAGAGGGGACGAATCATAGTCTCCCCTTGAAGAGGTTCAGGTGTAATTTTACTGCAGTAAGAGGCCTAGGCATTCAGGAGAAGCTGCTCTGGAACTTGGGTCTTTCCTGGGGCAGTGATGTGTCTCTGGATGCCATAGCAGCCGTGACCCCTGGCTCCCAGCCAGCCATGCCAGCCACGTGACAACAGAGGGAAACAACAGTACCTCAACCTGGATGAGATCAGGCGTTCCCCTCATCACCCAGGGTGCTCAGCATTAATTGTAACTTAACAGAATCTAGAGTCACTCCGGGCCTCTGGGCATGCCTGTGGGGATGATTTCGATTCTATTAACAGGCATGGGAAGATCCATTTTAATTGTAGGCATGACCCATGCCCTGGCTGGGACCCCAGGCTTTATAAAAGTGAGCTGAGCCAAAGCGCGCATTCATCTCTCGGTGCTTCCTAATAGCCAGTGTGATGTGACCACCTGCCTCAAGCACTGTGATGGAAAGTACCTTGAGCTGTGAGCTGAGAGAAACTCTCTACCTCACATTGCCTTCGTCAGAGTATTTTATCATAGTAACAAAGAAAGGGACTTAGCCAGCATTGGCAATTTACAGTGAGTCACTGGGACTCAACTCCATCTTAAATGGAGGAATCCCGCCCAGAGGAGAATCTGTGGTGGTTATCAATTGCTTTTCTCATTGCTAAGACACAATACCTACTTAACAGCTGCTCACCGTCCATCATGGTGGAGAGGTCGAGACAAGAGTGAGGCGGCCGGTCACACCGCATCTTCCGGCAGGAAGCAGAGAGGGAGGGAGAGATGGATGCTGGTGCCCAGCTCTGTTCCCCCTTCTTGTTCAGTGCAGGACACCAGCCTGGGGGAGGGGCCACCAACATTCAGGCTGGGTCCTCCTCCCCCCGCCCTCCCTGGAGAGACCCTCACAGGGTTCAGAGGTGAGCTTCGCTAATGCCTCCGGTTGCTCTTAGTCCAGTCGTCAGTGAAAATCAACCATCAGAGAGGACTTGAGTGGACAGGGAGGTTTAGCAGCTGGCTGTCCCCTAGCCCTGACTGCCTAACCCACCAAAAATACAGACACCCTAAAACCAGTGCTTCGAAAGGGGCACAGACCGTGCTGTGACGCAACTGGGAGGTCACCCCCCACTGTCCCTTTCCCTTCGAGTCCCCCCTGAGCCCACTGTCCCGTTCCAGCCTTCCCTTCAGCTCCTCACATGCACAGGGACTCGGGTGTTGTCTGCTTCCACCCACCGTGTGCCCCAGTTCGGCTGAATGTGGGAACAGACAGAAGCAGACAGCTGGCCTTGTCTGCACCCTAGCGCGTCCTAGACGGCACGCACGCTATGGAGCCACTCCTTCTTTTGACAAATGAACCAAGGGATGTCTTGGAACATGTCCCCATGGTACAGGGAGACAGTTGTGATCTCATATGGTGCTCCCCTATCCATGGACTTGTGAGCATGAAGCCGGGGAGCCTAGGAGCCCTGGCTGCTAAGCCAGACCTGTGAGCCAGTGCAGGGAGAGTCGGCGTGTGAGAACTGGTGTGCGTGGGCGGGCTAGGGGATGGAATTAGGTCAACTGTACTCCATCTTGATGTGACACAGGGTCTCTCTCTGGACCCCAGCTCTGCTGCTGAGTCTAGGCTGGCTAGCCTCCCCAGGGCAGGGGCTGCAGGCATGCGCTACTGCATCCGACTTTTCATGTGGGTGCTGAAGATCCAGCCTCAGCTTCTAACTGTACTAGCTCCCCAGCCCCGGAGAAGCTTTCCTTAAAAAAGTTAATTGGATCGATGTATGAGTGTTTTGCCCGCATGTAAAGTCTCTCCACCTTGTATATAGCTGGTACCCTTGGAGGCCAGAAGAAGGGTTCAGATTCCATGGACCTGAAGTTGCACGTGGTTGTGAGCGGCCATTTGGGTGCTAGGAGTCAAACCTGGGTCTTCTGGAAGAACGCACAGCGCTCTTAACCCCAGTCACCCCTCCAGCCCCAAGGTTTGTTTTGCTTTTGTTCATTTTGGTTTGTTTTTTTGTTTGTTTGTTTATTTGTTTGTTTGTTTGTTTTGAGACAGGGTTTCTCTGTGTAGCTCTGGCTGTCCTGGAACTCACTCTGTAGACCAGTTTGGCCTCAGAACTTATAGGGATCCTCCTGCCTCTGCCCCACCCCCCAGCTCAAGCTTTGCTTTTTAAAACATTCTCAGATGATTTATTTTCCCAACTGGTAGACTCCACCCTCATCCACCCACGTGTGTCAGCGACAGTTGAAGAACTGAAAGGCACAGGCTGGGCTCCTGGAGCAGGGCAAAGAGCATCTGAAAGTTTCGACTGCGGGAAACAGCCTGATTTCATTCTCTTGCTCCTCCCAAGCAGAACCCCTTCATCCACGCAGTTCCTGGCTGGGAGCCAGAATCTGCTCTGGGTTCGGTGGCTGGAGAGCACAGCGCTGAGATGGTTGGATGAAGAGCTGGACGGGGAGCTGCAATCACCCCCATTTACAAATAGATTCCCCAAGGCAGGAGCTGTCTGCAGTCCCTACTGGGGAGAATCCATTCTTGATTTTTTTTCTCCTGATGTTGGCTTGAAGAGCCGGTGCTGCTTGCTGGCTTCCTGAGTGGGGGGCGGGGTGGGGATCTAACAGCAGAAGGTGCTGCACTTATGGGAATCCCTTCCAGAAGCCAAGCTGCAATCAATCAACACACCTTCCAGAGCGGGAAGAAAGCCGCCTTCCATTTCCTTCCCGTCGCTGGCTCAGAAGTTCTTATTTCTGGTACACTCACCCTCCTTGCTTTCATTTCATTTCTGCCCTTCTGGCTAATTTTGCATTTCTTGCGGAGGCCAGGCTGGGCCGGCCAGCTTAATGAGCCTCCCCGACTTGCCAGCAGATAAATGGTGTGCCATTAGCCGCCTGTTTAACAGCCATATTTCTTCCTCAGGATGAGGGCTCAATATCTCGCACATGAAATATGGCCTGAAGAGCCCCCAGTCCCCAGTGTGAAGTGCCGTGCAATTACTCAGTGGTGATTCCAGAACCGTGGCAGCCCGTGACGGCTGCCCCTTCCGGCTCATCTCTTTGTGTTGGATGGAAATGGGGACCAGGCAGGATTCCCTAGACTGATGTCCTCTCTTGCTCCCTTTCCCCGACTTTGGCTTTCTGTGAGGCTCATCACCTCCTCATGCCTTTGGTCCTTGCCCTCTGAGAGTCGGGGAAGGTCTGCCGGCTGGTGGCTTCCCCTGGCAGACCTTGCCACAACCTGTGGTCCTCACAGTTGGGAGAGAAGGATGAGCTGTGCCCGGGCTGTGGCTCCCTGGGGCTGCCTCTCAAGTCACACCCCACTCCAAGCTGCCAATGAAAGCAGGTTATTCTCTGACCCCAAAATCCATCCCAGAGGCCACCCTGGGCCCCACTCAGCAGTGACTTCCGAGGCTGAAACTTCACCGAGAAAAGGAAGCGTGGGAATTGATGTGGGATCCCATGCACACCCACAGGAAAGCAGCTTGGGAAGTGGCATGTGCCCAAGCATGCTCAGTTAAGATGTGTTTCCCTGAGTATGTTCAGCTGGAAAGATGGCAGATTCACACGATCAGCTGGGGCCACAGAGGCCACGCTTGAAAGGTTGAAATGGTGGAGAAGAATGCTTCTTGACACTCTTGTAAAGACGGAAGAGGAATGCTTCTAGAAACATTTCCCCAAACGGTCTTAGTTGCAGCCAGAAGAAAGGATACCTTGAAGTTGACTTAATACAACAGTTTTCTTCTGCAAGGGCTCTTGTCTCTCTTAGCCTCTAACAGACCTTCAAAGTTGAGCAAATCAAAATACCACATTCAGACAAAATAGTCACACTCCAAAGAAAGAAAGGGGTCGGGCGTGGCAGTGCATGCTGGTAAACCCACCACTTGGAAGTTGAGGCAGGAGGATTACCCTTCTTCACTGGCACTCAACAGTCTAACACAAACAGACACATTTCAAAGAACCCTATGAAGAGCAGGCCAAGAGTGAGGCAGGCTCACGGTGGAGAGCTGGCTGCATGATGAGGGAGGAATCCTCAGGGCCAGCCTGGGCTAGGTAGATTCTGTCTCAAGAAGGGAGGAGGAAAAGGAGGGAGAGGAGAGGGAGGAGGAAAAGGAGAGAAGAAGGAGGAGGAGGAGGAGAAAAGCATCAAATCTTCAGGCCTATGCCAAAAATAGAACCAGGGCACAGTATGATTTTCCACTCCTAGAGGGGATGAGAAGGGCAGTCATGAAGGTAACATGAAGCTGACCGGGAGCCATTCATCCTCCTGAGCCTCGGCAAAAACAGATAGGAAGTTGCTCTTCGGAGGCAGTTTCACCAATGGGAGCAGACGGCACCCACGCAGGGCAGGGCAAACACTTTTAATATAGACTCCCAGCTAGAAATACAACAAAGGCCTGCACATCCGTAAACCACTGTGAAAGAAGAGACGGGAGAAATGATGAAAGGAAGCCAGGTTCCTAGCGACTGAAGCTACCCGTGCAGGCGCAAGCACTTGCACGCACGCTTGCTGGTGGGGTCAGAGGACAACGTGCAGGAGCTGGTTCTCTTTCTTCCGCTCAGGCTGTCAAACTGTGGCCAGCACCTCTGAGGCTGAGTCATTGTGCCAGCCTCCAAGCGTGGCTTGAGAGATCACCTAAAATGATGTGGGAGCCGAGGAAGGAACTGGAGTCAGGAAGAAACAACAAAACAACCAGAAAAAAAAAGCCACAAAAACCAACCTAACAGTTGATGTGATAGAAAATTTTAATTGTCAACTTGACACACTCTAGATTTTAGAGTCACCAGAAAAGAGAGACTCAGCATTGGACTGTCCAGATCAGGTTGTCTGTGGACATGTCTGTGGGGGTTGTCTTGATTATGGAAGTGTGAGGGGCTGTCTGTGTGGGCAGCGCTGTTTCCTGGATTTGGGGCCTAGAATAAAGAAACAGGAAAGCAAGCTGGGCTCCAGCATGTATGCATTCATTCCCGGCTCTGTGGATGTAACAGCCGCTTCAAGGTCACCACAGGGACAGACTGTGACCTGCAATGTGAGCCGAATCGGTTACCTTCCCTGTTTGGGCTGCTTTGTCGGGCAGTTTATCACAGCAAGAGGAAAGAAGACCGGACAGTCCTAGGGGAAGAACATGTTTTCACTGAGCTGGGAAGGCGGCTCACACCTGTAATCCCAGCATGTGGGAGCTGGGGACTGGAGGGTTCAAGGTCAGCCTTGAGTCTGAGTGAGACCCAGTGAATTTGAGTCAATGAGACCCCATCTATAAAAAAAAAATTTTTTTTGGAAATGATAAATCAAGTTTATGAGACATCAAAGCATTAGAGAAATAGAAGGAAATCATGCAAAATACAGCATAGAGAACGCCCCAACATGAAAAATATGGGGACTTAAGAGAGATGGCTCACTCTGCAGCCAGTCCTGAAGAGACCTGATAAAGCAGGGTCAGATGGAAGGGGAGGAGGTCCTCTCCATCAGTGGACTTGGAACGGGGCAGGGAAGAGATGAGGAAGGGAGGGTAGGGTTGGGAGGGAATGAGGGAGCAGGATACAGCTGGGATACAAAGTTAATAAACTGTAACTAATATTAAAAAATAAAAAGAGAGAGAGAGAGATGGCTCAGTGATTAAGAACACTGGCTGCTCTTCCAGAGGACCAGTGTTCAATTCCCAGCTCCCACATGGTGGGCCACAATTGTCCGTAACTCCGTTTCCTGATAATCTGATGCCTTCCTCTGGCCTCTGTGGGAACCACATGAATGTGGTTCACAGACATACATGAAGCCAAAACACATAAAATAAATTCTTTAATGGGAATACGCAAATGCGTAACGTCGATGAAGAAACCGGGAAGGCATGTTACGTAGTTTGAACACGTGTAGACAGAGAAGAGAGCAAAGACTACAGGGCTGGAGAGATGGCTTGGCGGATAAAGATGCTGTTGCCAAGTCCGATGACCTAAGCTCAGTTTCGGGGGCCCACATGGCGAAGGGGACAACAGATCCCAGCAAGCTGTCCTCTGATCTCTATAGGTGTGCTGTGGCGTGTGTATGTGTGCCCACAGAGCACTGGTTAGTTAATTTAAAACAATAAAGGCAACGAAGGAGAGGCAAATTCCACCTGCAAACATGACCAGAGCTCTCTTTAACTGAAGAAATGAGTCATGGGAGCGAAGTTGCTACATTATCCAAACACAAGAAATAAAAAAGATCGAGACACTGGAGAAAACCTCTGAAGTCACAGAGCCCTTAGTGTAACCAAAGAGCTAAGGGTCCCGAAAAAGAAATGACAATTTGATTGGCAGAATTCCCAGCATCACCAATGGCTGCCAGAGGCTACGCTTTGAAGTACTGAAGAAGTTCATCTGTTAGTCCAGAATTGTATACCTGAAAGGACATATGCTAAACTATGATCCAGAATCAAGTGTTGAGAGAGGGGATTCTTCAGCCAGAGAATGAGGATTTCCCTCTCACGAATCCTCACTGGGAAAACACAGCAGATTTCCTTGACTTGTACAAATTAAACTTGGAAGTCCATAAATAACAGTAATATTAATAATGATAATGATGATGAATCAGAGAAGTTAAACAAAATAATTAAAGTGCTAGCCAGCAATAACATGCAAGATGGGAGAAATAAATTATTAAAAACTGATATGAATGCATCAGATAGAATTCCAAATATGCCAGTTAGGTCCAAATACATCAGCATTTCCAATCATTGGAAATGTCCTAAGCTTATCTTCTATTGCCAGAGTCTAAGAAGGAGAAGGTATCTGCCCTAGCGGGGTTTCTGTTGCTGCAATAAGCACCACGACCAAAAGCAACCTGGGGAGGAAAGGGTTAATTTGGCCTAAGGGTTAGAGTCCATCATTAAAGAAGACAGTTGGAATGGGAGTTCAAGGTAGGAAGCGGGAGGCAAAAACGGAAGCGGAGGCCATGATGGAACACCGTTCCCGGCTTGCCTCTAGCCATCTTTCTTACACACCCCAGCTCACTGGCCTAGGAAAGGTGCCACTCACAATGGGGTTGGCCCTCCTACATCAATCAACGGTTGAGAAAATGCTCCACAGTTCATACCCCGGTTTTCTCAGGCATGGCACGTTCACAGGACACAGAGAGGCTGTGTGGGAAAGATAGGCCCCAGGGAAGATGCCACAGGAAATCAAGACCGGACAAAGGGGTCATTGAGGTAAAAGTGGGTCTGAAGAGCAGGTTCAGTGACCTCTAAAGCCATGAGCCAAAATGGACATTTTCTCCTCATAGTTGGCCGTCTCAGGTGTTTGTCCTGGTGACGGAAATCTGACTCACACAGCATACATAGGGAGTTTCAATAAACACCAAAAAATTCTCATGGTGAAGACTCCCTCCTCCAGCCTGACTGATAAAACGAGGAATCCTAATTTTAAAAACATCAAATATTTTGAAGTTAATGACAGCGAGAAAAATGTACATCAAACGCAGGGTAAAACTAGCATCTCAGTCTCACAATTAAAAGCACTCGCTGGTCAGACATAGTGG
Source organism: Meriones unguiculatus (assembly GCF_030254825.1). NCBI lineage: Eukaryota > Metazoa > Chordata > Mammalia > Rodentia > Muridae > Meriones > Meriones unguiculatus. Next base: position 5,421,458 of record NC_083355.1, on the reverse strand, counting down.
GCACGGCTTTATTCCCAGCAGCACTCAGGAGGCAGGGGCGGGGGCAGGGGCAGACAGATCTTAGGGATGCTGAGTACAGCCTGGTGGACATGGAGAGTTCCAGGCCAGCCAAGGTTACAAAGTGAGACCCTGTCTCCAAAATAAAAATAAATGAATGAAGACCACTGACTAACAAGCAATACTGAAAATTAGTAAAGTACTCATCACTAGAAATGAGGGGAAAACAGAAATGCACCAATAACAGAGGGAAGAAATGCTATAGTAAGGATGGAAATGAATAAAACAGAAAATAATCGAAAGAAAGGTTGGGTTGGGGGCTGGAGAGATGGATCAGTGGTTAAGAGTACGTCTGCTCTTCCAAAAGATCCGGGTTCAATTCCCAGCACCCACATGGCAGCTCACAACTGTCTGTAAGGCCCATTCCAAGGGATCTGACACTTTCACACTAATGCACATAAATAAAATTAAATAAATTAAAAAAAAAAGTTGGGTTGGAGAGATGCTGGGGGTAGGGGTTGGGTTAAGAGCATTTGCTGTTCCTCCAGGGAACTCAAGGGCAGTTCTAGCACCCATAATGGGTGGTTCACTCTTACCTTTAACCCCAGCTCCTCTTCTGGACCCCACAGGCACCTGCACACACATAAATGATCAAAAGCTGGGGCTGGAGAGAGAGCTCAACAGCAAAGGTTTACGTGACTCCAGTCCCTAGCCTGGTGGTCTGTGCTTCTCCCCAGCTCCAGGGTGGCGGACACAGTGGTTCCCTTGGGACTGTCTGGTCAGCCAGCCCAATCGGTGAGGCCAGCAGGCCAGTGAGAGACCCTGCCTCAATACATCAGATAGACAGTGCCTCAGGAGTGACAGTCACGGTTGCCCTCTGGTTCCAATGCACAGGCATACATGTCCACACACGGCTGTGCCCACACACAAACATAAAAGCAAGCTATTGAAGCGCAGAACGTTAAGGCTGTTAACTCAGAAATCAGTCGCCTCTCACAGCGTGGAGAGTCACAGGCAAGTCTCCCCAAGTCCTTATGTAAGGGGGGACATAAATACCCAAAGCAGGCAAGAACGGTATGAACCCATGAGGAAAATCTGAAGACGAAGGCACAGATCCTGAATCAAAATGAACAAACCAAGCCCACCAAGAGTTTCTATGGAAACACTTCATCACAAAACCACAGACTGCTCAGGAACATAAAAACAGTTGACGCCAAAATCTCCGCTACAGCGAAGTGTCAACGAAGGCCCGGTGTGGGGGTGTATGTCCCTGGGGGGCTGAAGTAGGAGGATTCCAAGTTCCAGGCCAAGTCCTTGTGTTGGAATTCTGTACCCCACCACCACCCAGGCCGTTTATCCCAGCCACCAGCTGCAGGAGTTCTAGACACACTTGTGAGATGGGCCCCGGGGCACACCGTTTGGGAATTATCTTGATTGGGTTAACAGAGAAGAAAGCCACCCACTGTGGGCAGCGCCATGCTTGGATCCTGGACTGAATAAAAAGGAGAAAGTGAGGAGCCTGGCAGGAAGGAAGCCCTGGGTGGACCCCTCAGAACCTCATAAACCAGGCAAGTGGCCAGCGCCTATAAGCTCAACACTTGGGAGAGAGAAGCAAGAGCAGAACTTTAAGGTCATCTCCCGATACATTGTCAAGTTCAGGGTCAGCCTGGGCCTTAGGTGTAAATAGAGATGGCTCTGAGGTAAAGGGAACTCAGCGTTCTTGTAGAGGACCTGGATTCAGTTCCCGGAGCCCAAGTAGCTGCTCATAACTGCCTGGAACTCCAGTTCCAGGGGATCCGATGTCCTCTTCTTACCTGCATTCATGTGGTGCACACACACAACACACACATACACACACACAAAATAAAAATGGATAAATAAATAAATATGTAAGAAAAGGCAATATTTTGCCGTGGACACAGGGTGACTTTAATCCCAAAACTGGGGAGGCAGAGGCAGGCAGATCTCTGTGAGTTCGAGGCCAGCCTGGTCTACAGAGCTAGTTCCAGGACAGCCAAGGCGACACAGTGAAACCCTGTCTCAAAAAACCTAAAAAAAAAAAAAAAAAAAAAAGCAAAATTTTAAAAAGCATTTCAAAACTTCTCAGCAGATACACGAGAGATTCATTCACATTAGCATAGAGAATTCAAATTCAGAGACCACAAATTATACAGAAATGAGATAAATCTAGTTTAGCCATGGAAAAATGAAAACTCTTAAACCAAAGAGATAGCGTAACAATTTGGGTAGGCAAGCAGAACTCAGGGAGGTCCTTCAAAACCACCGAACTGGTCCAGAGACGCCTAAGCAAGTAGAGGCCCGTGCCACCAAGCCTGGCAGCCTAAAGTAGAGCCCTGGAGCCCACAAGGTAGGAGGAGAGACCCCCCTCACATCTTGTCCTCTGATCTCCACACTTGAACATCTTCCCCCACAATCAAGCAGTGTAAAAAAATTAAAACCAAGCTGGGAGTGCTGGCGCACACCTTTAATCCCAGCACGGGGGGGGGGTAGTGTTAGGGGGCTGGGGGGCTGGGTGGGGATGGAGGTGGGGCAGACAGAGGCAGGCAGATCTCTGAGGTTGAGGCCAGTTTGGTCTACAGAGTGAGTTCCAGAACAGCCAGGACTATACAGAGAAACCCTGTCTCCAAAATAAATAAATAAACGAATAAATAAATAAATAAAAATGAGAAGCCATCATATTGTTCAATGGCTATTGGGTGATTGGATAGGCGATGACTGGAAAGGAGGATAGTGGGTAGTGGATAAGAAAGGGATGAATGAGTGGATGAAAATGGATAGAAGATTGAGGTAGGGATAGATAGGTTAGATAGGTGCATCAATTGATGAATGGATGGAGAATTAGTGGGTGGGTTGAAGGTAGATGGATGAGGGATAGGTAATTAGTTGGATGATGAGATGAGTAGATGGATTTAAAGATGGATGGATGGATTAGTGGATGGATGGATGGACAGACGGATGGATGGATGGATGGATGGATGGATGGATGGATGGATGGATAACAGGTAAATGGATGAAGTGGGTAAAAAGAAAGTCACATGTTTTATCTTGCCTGTCCTGGAGATAGGTAAAGGCTAAATGTTTAATATAAAATTTGAAACCAGGACTCGCCTGACCCGAAGCCTGGGACTTAGCCTCAGTCACAGGAGACATCTGCCATTGAAAAGCTATTTTACCCGAAGTTTACAGAGAGGGAGCGTGCATGCCACATTGTGGAGGCCAGGACACACTGGGGAAGCAGTGTGGTCAGTGGGCAGGGCTAGAGATAGCATTACGGTCCAGTGCCTTTCCTGAGGCCCTGAAGGAAGGATGGAGCGAGCCAAGGGAAAGGAGGCTTACACCTGTCATCTGAGCACTTCTGTGTCTGCTGGGCGTCACAGTGACCTGGTCACCCCAGTTGTCCAGTTCCTAACCCCGGGGTGGCCAGGGCAGGCTAGATAGTGATTCAAGCCATGAGTCCAGAGGAGGATGTTTGAGGGGCCCGGGCTCGGCTTGAGCTGTTCGAGCTTGGGAGTCATGCCCCGGGAGAAGGGCTCCTTTCAAGTTGGGGAAGTTAGTGCATGTGGTGAAAATGAGGGAGGCGGGGGGGGGGTACAGTAGAGTGAGGGAAGCATCGCATGGGTCTCTAAAACAAGGCGTGTCTAGGTCTGCTGTTTGCGGCCAAAGGGTAGATGTTAAAGCAGCCCTTTTGCAGACCCAGGACACGTGGCTGATCCAGTTCCAGGTCGGCTGTCTGCTCCCCTCCCCTCCTTGTTTTAATTACCCTTTCTTGGTAAACAGCTGCTCCTTCTGGAACCTTGGGAGACAGAGCTGACATTAAGGTGACAGAAGCAAGGATTTATTTCTGTGTGTACCCTAATTTTAGTAAGCAAGGCTCATGGAGCCTCTCTTAGCCATCGCCTGCTTTGTCAGACAGGACGAGGCTGCGGAGAGGACTCCTCGTGTGCACACTTGGCGACTGTTTCTGGGCTGCAGCCTTATCCACAGAGTAATCTCGAAGGCACGGCTTTGGGCTGTTCAAACACCAGCCCAGCTGTTCCGTTCTCCGCCACCCTCCCAGCCACATCCTCCCCGCCCACAGCGCACAGCAACCGGACCAGCAGACAGACCTGGTCTCTCCGGCAGCTGCTGCGTGAGGAGCTGCCTCCAGCCAGCAGGTGCCTGCTCCCAACTTTGAATCAGAAAGAGTTCCACCCTGGCTAGATTTCAGCCTCCCCGGGACTGGTACTCAGCCTCCGTTGCCGGGGAAACACTTGGCTGTGTTCGGGAGCTCCTAGTACGGAACGGCACCTTCAGGGATCCGAACTGTAACTCAACAGAGCCCCTGTACTCGGCACCTAAGCGCTGGGCTTCACAGCAGGTAGTGCGGTTTGGAAAGGTGGCTGAAGGTTCAGGAGGTTGGGCTGCAGGCACGGGAGACTACACCTGGTCCCTTGTGCTATCTCTGGCTCCTGTCTGCCTTGAGGGGTGCAGCCTCTGTCTATTCACCAGCAAAAGAGAAAAGCAATCATTCCTGCCAGGACTGAGAATCCCCAGCCTTGGGCCAGCCTGCTCAGGTGATGGCTACTGGGACCAGTCAGACTGGTTGTCTTTGGGTCAGGGTACTGAGCAGAGGCTCTGGACATGGAAGCTGAGCCATGTGTTGGTATGTTGGTGGGGGCAGCAGGGGTTTCTTTGAACCCCAAGACAAAGGCTACTTCTTTGAGCTAGAATCAAACTAGCAACGTAAGGACCGTCCACAGATGGGTACATTTCTCTGAGAGGAGCCGGGAACGGGGGTTCTGAGCCTACCTTGCTCCCTGGCAGCCATTTCAGAGCATGAGTGTTTCAAGAGCTTTCAGGCACTGACCCACATTCACACCACACTGCTTGCTTGCAGGGTTGCACAGCGCCTTCTTATCCATTGGCACACATTTTCTCCAGTTCCACCCCTGGCTCCTGCCCCATGCTCCCAGCTGGGGACAACTCTTGCCTACCCTTGCTGACATTTGTCTGCTCTACCCTGTGGTCCCTAGCGTCAGGTGGAGGAAGAGGAGCCCTCTGGTGTCCAGAGGCCCCAGGCTAGCTGCTCAAATGGACTGCAGGAGGCCTTCAGAGCTAAGGTGCCAGCTCCAGGGTGCAGATGAATCCAGGGTTCTTGCTAGCAAGCCTCCGTATGCCCAGAAAGCACATTCTGTTTTTCCTAGCAGCCGCTGTCTGGGTTCTAGTTGGTTAAAGTAGTCCTGGGCCAGTCCCCGCCTGGGGCTCAACTCGTCCTGATGTCAGCATACATTCTCCTCTGGGATGAACATTCTGGAAACTGCAGATGGAGCTCAGAAAAAAGAAGTCCACCAAACCTGAGCCTCAGCTAAGCAAATTCTGATATTGCCCTAAAAAGACTTTAAAAATTGAAATCCGAGCTGAGAGCGCAGCTCAGCTGACAGGGCGCTTCTGGGCACACACAAGGCCCTGCGTTCAATTCCCACGGAATGAGCCAGGTAGGCTGGTACATTCGATAATCCTGGTGCTCAGAAGGTAAAGGCAGGAGGCTCACAGCTCAAGGTCATTCTTAGCTACCTAGGGAATTTTAGGCTAGCTGGGGCTATGTGAGAATCAATCTCTCGCTCTCTTTCTCTTTCTCTCTTTCCTTTCTCTCTCTTTCTCACACACACAATCTAAATATGCAGACAATGAGCAAACACTGAGATTTTTAGATAAAATAATATATATTATGTACTTATTTCCATTCCAGGCATTTGCAACTAACAGTGTCACTTATTTTTAAAGTATGTAAATGTGTATCATTCTAAATTACAGGAATCTAAAGTAAAGGCACAGAGCAATCAATGCTAATTAGGTTCTTATCTTGGCTAATGAAAATAAATATTGAATTTATGCGCGAAGTCTGGAAGTAGGCCCTGCATGCCTCCAGAAATCTCTGTGCCCTGCCCTGTGGGTGGCTCCCAAGTTGACTCCTGTTTCTGTATCCACAGCCTCACCTCTAGTGCCCTCTGGGATTGGTTCCCTGTGCTTGGGCCCAGTGACGTCCAGAGGAGACCAGCCAGCCCACCAGGGTCCGAGGCTCACCTATTCTACTTCCCCACAGGGCTTTGAGCTATCCTGTGAGCTGGGTCTATCCCGGATGAACTCAGTGTTCAGAGAAATGCCCCGCACATGAGGGGCAAGGTCCTCTCTACAAACATGCCAGAGCCTCTGGGAGATGGGGCAGGGACAAGGGACAAGCCACAACACAGTCCCACACACTGGGCGGTGTGACACAGCAGAAAGACATGTCCCCTGTCTAGCAGTGAGAGTGTTGGCAGATCCAGTACGGTGAGGGCCTCACCCACAGATGACTCCTCCTCTCCATGTCCTCACGGGGCTGAAGGGGCATCAGGAGCTCGCCGGGGCCTCTCGTATGAGGGCACTCATTCCACCCACAGGGCCCTTTGTCTAGTCACCTCCCAAGGCCTGTGGTGTCCCAGTTCCACCCCCTCGGATCTTGACTTCACAGCCCTGGGGGTCTAGGGTGTTGTGCTGATGGATGCTGGTCTCATGCAAGGCAACTACATAGTCAAGTACCAACCGGCTGCGGCTCACCCTCCCTCACATTGCCAAGGTCTTCTACCACCAATGCCCAAGCCGGTGCCCCGGAGTGTGCTGCGGTGACTCTCCTGGGTCAAACGACAACCTTTACACGGCCCCCTGGAGTGCTGGCCCACACAGGCCTTCTCGTGTCCACCCTCTGCCACAGGCAGCCCAGACGAGCACTGGAGACCAGGCCCTGCAAGGGGGCTGAGCCCATCGGTCTGTCTGAGGATGGCACCTTCAGACTGCCCCATGACACGGCATCTGGATGCTCATAGTAGAAGGCCTGGGGAACTTAAGCAGGGCGTGCCCCGGGCTCAGACTGTGGCTCTGTCCTTGGGCCAGCTGGGAGGCCCCGGCCACTCACCCTGCTCGAAGCTTCAGATGCCTTCAGTGGGAAGAGGCTGGAGTGACACTTCCTGACAGACAAAACAAATATATGTGTGTGTCCCTGTAAGAGGCCTCCGGGCAGGAACCATGGCTGCTTGCTCCCTGTGTGCTCCTGTCATTGAAGCCACTCCAGAGCTTCGGCAGGTCTGCAGTGCCGGTGAATAAGAAGTGAAGAAGGCAATGAGTGAATGAATGGGGTCATGTTAATAAGTGATGAGGGAATGAATAATGAACGACTCTAACAATCACTGAGGTACGGCTTTGGTGGGGCCGGGAACTGCTCTAAGCAATCCAGCATCTACTTAGTTATTAGATACATTTTAAAGATCTCTTTTATTAATTATTATTTATGTCTGTATGCCCCACGCATGCAGTGCCTGTGGAGGTCAGGAGGGGGCGTTGCATCCCGTGGAGCAGGAGTTATGGGTAATGTGAGCCACCTGACCTGAGTTCTGGGAACGGAACTCTGGTCTTCCAGAAGAGTGGAAAGTGCTCTTACCTGATAAGCCGTCTCTACAGCCCCCTCTTACCTAGCCCAGGCTGGCCTTGAACTCATTATGTGGCCAAGAATGACTTTGTATCTCTGGTGCTTCTGCCTCTGCTTTAAATAGCTGTGCACCAACTCTGCTCCCAGGCACCAAATTTACCATATTGATTCTGCAAATGCCTACAGACACCTTATGAAACAAACCCTGTGTAATTCCCACTCTGCAGATGGGTAAACTGAGGTTCAGGCAGGTTTTTTTTTTTTTTTCAAGGCTCCACCACAACCCACAGGGTGCAGAAGCCAGGACCTAACCCCAAGCTGTCAGCTCAGGGCCATTAACTAGTACATTCTAGCACTCCCGAGTTTTCAGATCAAACCTCCTCTCTTCACAAGCCAAGCGAGAGTGTCCCAGTAATCATCAGCTGACGACTGAATCGACTCGGAGCCCTCTCACCTAGAAGTAAAATGAAGACGTCGTTATATTCCTGGCACCTGGAGTCCCCGGCACTTCACAGGGGACAGAAGAATGAAGACAGACAGCCAGGCTGGGACGTTAGTCATTAGCCACCAGTCTGCTTCCCACGGAGCGCTGGCATCCTCAGGAGTCTCCACCTGGACAGGGACAGGGTGGCACCCTCCTGGGGGCTGTCCAGGTGGTCTCCTGAGAGGGAACCAGGGCCGGCAGGCGCTCTCCGTAATCGGCTCTAAATTAGATTAATTGAGCTCTGTCTTCTCAGGCAAAGGATTGAATTCCAGGCTGTTGGCTGCTTTTAAAAAGAGCTTTGAAACCGCGTACAGCCACCAGATGACAGGACGGGGTCACCTCCTCAAGTGTCTCCCCGCTTCTAGAATGAATAGAAGGGGGACAATTTGCAGTCAGATTTCCCATCACTCGAGAAGGCAGCCTTGGGGAGGGGACAGGGGAGCCGATGGCTTATTCCATTGTGACCCAAGCCCAAACAAGTCTGCTCTTTCCCCTGGACACTCTTTCCTGCCTGCTGGTCATTTCCCAGCCACACCTCATGACCCCACCTGACATCACTTCCCTCTACCCTGTGCCTCTCCTCTGAACCCACAGGAACACATTCATACCATACCCCCCTACACACACACACACACACAGTTATCTTGGTGCCAACTATAACTCAGCAAGGCCCAGGAGTGGCCTCAGACCCCTGTGATTCTGTAGCACTGAAAGGTCAGGCCAAGGCCTCTGCAGGAGCTGGGCTGGGATACCAGAACCCCATTGCAGTTTCGGTGATATGACAGTTTAGGTGATATGGCTGTTTTGATGATTTGGGGGGTTACTGTGATGGTGACTGAAGGAATCGACAGATGTCGGGGAGAGGCTGGTCAGGAAGCTACTCTCCCCACCTCTCTGTCACACTCATAGACTTCCTAAACTCCATCCCAAAATGCCTCTGTGTGGATGCTGCTTGTGATTGGCCAGATTAGGCACCGGTGAAAGGTGCTGTCGGGGCTGCATGACGCGCCCTACGGCACACTGGTCCACTGTTACAGGAACAGCTCGGCCATCAGAGAGTGTCTATGCTTTGCTTGACTGGGAGGTTCTGCAGTGTGTGTTCAGTCTGTAACTACACAGCCTCTCAGGAATAATGGATCCATGGTTTAGTTGTTGCAGTGCTACAAAAACCACAAATTGTAAAATACTGGAAAGAACATACTGGGGTTGGAGAGGTGGCTCAGTGGTTAAGAGCACCAGCTGCTCTTGCAGAGGACCTGGGTTCAATTCCCAGCACCACATAGCAGCTCACAGCCAGCTATAACTCCAGTTCCTGGGCATCTCATGCCCTCCTCTGGCCTCTGTGAGTACTTCACACACATAGTACACACGAACTCACACAGACATACAGACATAATAACAATAAATAAAAATAGAAAAACCCAGGCATGCCGATTCATGCTTTTAATCCCAGCACTTGGAAGGCAGAAGCAGGCAGATCTCTATGAGTCTGAAGCCAGCCTAGCAAGTTCCAGGCCAGTCATAGTTACATAATGAGGTTCTGTCTTGAAAATGAAAAATAAATAAATAAAATAAACAAACAAGAAACACCATAAGGGCTGGAGAGATGGCTCAGTGGTTAAGAACCCTGTCTGCTCTTCCAGAGGTTCTGAGTTAAAGTCCCAGCAACCACATGGTGGCTCACAACTGTCTATACTGGGATCTGATGCCCTCTTCTTGCATGCAGGTATACATGCAGATAGAGCACTCATATACATAAAAAAAAAATCTTTAAAAAAAAGACATGTGAAGGACTGCTTAAATAAATGGCAGATGTTCATACAAAGGAATTCTAGAAGGCTCTTTAGGGATGTTCAGGGAGAAAAAAATCAGGAACAGAATGTGTTTGTAAACTTCATTTTTGTGTACTCAGGCAAGAAAGAACACGCACACAGCATCTAGAAAAGCTTGAGGATTTAGCAAGGGTTAAGATGGGTAAAGATGGAGGCCTCCAGGAAACCCCAGCTAGAATCCTTCTGGCATCTTGCCCCGTGTGCTCCTCCTGTGGTGAGACTGGTGGGTGGGCCCGATCATAAAAGATGCTGTGTGTTCCTGTGTTTCCTCTCAATCTCTCTCTCACTCACTCACTCTTTCTCTCTTCCTCCCTTCCTCTTTCTCTCCCTCCCTCCTTTTTTCTCTCTCATACACTCTCTCATTCACTCTCTCTCCCTCCCTCTTCCTCTCTCCCTCCCAACCTCTCTCTTTCCCTTTCTCTTTCTTTCCCTCCCTTCCTCTATTTCCCTCCTTTCCTCTCTCTCCCCCTCCCTTCTTCTCTTTCCCTCCCTTCCTCCCACTCCCTCCCTTCCTCCCTCCCTCTCTCTCTCTCTCTCTCTCTCTCTCTCTCACTCTGATTTTCAGGTTGGTAAACCCAGTCACCTGCCACAGAGAACCTGCATGGCAGAGACCTGAGGCCCCTTGACAACAGCCCATGAACAGAAGGGCTGGACTCCTACACTAAAGTCCCCAGACCACTGAACCCTAAGGCCCAAGTGGCTTGAGAATGTGCCAAGAATGTCTTCACTATGGCTGACTGAGTTCGCCCAAAGCAGTCTGGTTTGGTCATGTTGGCAGCCGTACACACCAGCGGTGCCTTGATCCGCACACCTGCGCCTGTGTGGATCCAGGGTTGACAGCCAGGGGCTCAGGGTCCAAAGAGCAGGTGAGCTGCTTCCCGCCACCCCCTATGGTCCCACCCTCCCCAGCAGCCCCAGCTCCGGCCAGCTGTGACCCGAAGGAAGGTGTGGGTGGCTCACAGGCGGAGTGGGCTCTCAGAGAGAGCGATGTGCATTTGCCTGCCCGCGTTGCTGGTTTTGGAGGCTGACACGAGAACATTGCTAGGTGACCGTATTTTCAAAGCTCAGACTGAGACAGATGGTCTGCCCGAAGATGTTTTCCCGATTTAGCCATTTACTTATATAAAAACCCCGGCGAGGAGTGTATGTCAATTCCTGCTGGATTGTCCATTAACCAGCCCCCTTTAAGAAGCTGAGTGAGAACTGGGAATGTGGCTTAGGTTGGCAGAGTGCTTGCTCAGCGTGTGTGAGGGCCTGGGATCGGTGCCCAGCACCACAGCGACTGCATGCTGTAGAGTATGCATATAACCCTACGACTAGAGAGGGGGAGGATGAGCAGTCCCGAAGACATCCACAGCCAGCCTGAGGACACTGTCTGGGGAGGACAGAGCTATGCCTCTACCACCGTGGGATAGGAGAGGAGGTGTGGAGCTGGGCTATTGATGCCCTGGACCAGCACCCCCCATTACCTGAACATGCATGCATGCATGCAAGAGCCCACCTGAGCCTTGCCGAGCAAGGCCCCTCCCTGTAGACAAAAGATGTGCGTTATTTAGAGCTGCTGGAGGCTTCCTGGCTGGGTGGCATTTCAGTGGCAATAGCTATCTGATGTGCCTGGACAAGAACCCTCGATTACCCAGGGAGCTGGCAGTCTAACTGCAGTGGGTACCAGGGAAGTCTGCGGTGAGCCAGAGCTGCAGGGAGACCCTGGTTCTTCTCCGGGGCAGCTAGGAGCCTGGGAGGGATTGCTCCACTCCAGTTTGTCTCTCGTAGACATGGCTTCTCACACCCCAGGCCACACTGCGGATGTCAGAGCGGACTTCCTGCCCTCCTCTGCTTCTGCTCTGCAGAGCATGAACCCAGCAAACACCCTTTCTCTTAGAAGCAGCTGAGGACATGGAGGGCTCTCGTAAGGTGACACCCAGAGCATGGAAGAGATTAAGGAAACACTAGGAGCCTGAGGGCCAGATCCTCAAGGTATCGGAGGCCACCATCCCCACCTTTGGAGCTCCGGGGTCCATTTGAGAACCCGGCATTTCTGCAGTTTGGGAATGCTCTGGGCATGTGTGTGTGTGAAGACAGTACCTAGCAGTAGACAGGGACTTCTGAGCCACAGCCATTGATTACCAGATGCCACTCTTCGGGAGGGCCTGTCCACTCCTCCAGCCCTCCACCCCTCAGTCCTTTGTCCTCCACAAGGCTCAATTTCTGTGTCACCACCTAGCTGAAGCTGCCTCAACCTTCCACCCCTTCCCTTGTGCCCTGCAGCCCTTTGCACCAACCTCTGTCACGGGGACAAGGGCCATAGAGCAGGCAAACATCATGTCCCAAGTTCAAAGAACAGCTGGGCACGGTGGCGCACATCTGTAACCCCAGCACTCTGGGATGCTGAGGCAGGCAGATCTTTGTGAGGCCAGCCAGGTCTGCATTGCTTAGACCAGAATCAAAGTCACATGGTCAAAAATGGGGCCATCGGGATTTGAACCTCTGTGCCTTGAGAGACTGAAGCCCATGGTCTAGCCCTTCGCAAATTGTGCATTTTTAGGTGTGGGTCGCTCTCATCTGGACACTGAGTTCCTAGGTGCCACAGCAGCCACCAGGACCCACGTACACCACCACACACTCAGGGGCTGCGCTTCGCTCCATCACCAGGACAGATGGAGCCCGCTGCACAGGCTTCCCAGCAGCGAGCTCCCTCCCGCAGCCAGCAAAAATAGCCATCTCATTTGCATGGAGGTGCATGGGGAAAGAAGCAAGGACTCAACTCCAGACAAAGGGAAAATTTCAAATTAAAAAAAGAGAAGAAAGGCAGTGAGCAGCCAAGCCCCATGGAATAAGGCTCCGGCCCAGCAATTTAGCATGCTTAGCTGGAGATGCAGTCAGTCTATATAATAGCGGTGCGTTATCAGCATTGCCACAAACCATTATTCATTATCTCTGCGGCTTGCTGAACCACGGAGTCTTCTCCTGCATCCAGCTGTATTTTAATCAGTGGCGTTATGGGGGAAGGGGAAATGTCCCCCGGAGAAAATTGTGGCGTCACTCCACGTGCCGGCCAGCTGGCAGATCGGAATAGGGATGTTCCAAGGTGCCGTGATGTCATGTGACATTGTTCAAGTTAATCTGCAGAAAAATTAAACATGCAGCGAAATGGAGCGAGGGAGCTAAGTGGGGCTGGCTTCGTTTCAGACGCTACTGAGACGGCCTCGGGGCGTGGAAACGTTTGCAGGGATTCATGGTAGCACTGACTCCCTCAAAGGAGACAGAACACCGGTGAGAGCTGCCCCCACCACAGGAGTCTCCGTGGATTGTAGGGAGTTATGGGGTCTCGGGGGGGGGGCAGAATCTTTCTCATCTATACATGTTTCCTGAGCCCTTTCCACGGTGGCCTTCACCTCGAGGGAAAGAAGGGCAGGTACCCAGGCCTGGGAAGATGGCTCCGCTGGTAAAGAGCTTCCCACACAAGCATTCAGACCTGAGTTGGCATCCCCAGTGTCTGTGTCAGAAGCCAGGGTGATGGCATGTGTCTGTAATCCCAGCACTAGGGAGTCGGAGACAGGAACCTCTCTGGAGCTCACTGGCCAGTTAGTCCAGCTTCCAGTGCAGGGACAGGCTGTGTGGAGAAATAAGAGGCAGAGCAATTGAGGAAGGCACAGGTACCCTCACTCACCCACCTGCATTCCCTCCAGAAGAGGGAATGGTTGTCTTCTGGGTCTGTTAGCACACACCTGCAGGTTCCACACTCAGGAGGCCGAGGCAGAAGGATCATCAGTTTGAGATTAGCCTCAGCTACATAGTGAGAGCCTGTCTCAAAACCCCAAGAGCCAATGATAACAATAATAATAATACAAATGGTTGTCTTAAGTCATGAAGCTGGGGCTGTTTGTTATGCAGCATTGTCGGGGTGGTGGCTGTGATCAGCTACTGTCCCGTTTTCCATTTGACTTCTTGCTTGCTTTTTCTTGCTTTTAGCCGCAGTCTGGGAGGCCCTTCTACACCCATCTTGGCTTAAGAGGACCTCTGCAAGGTCCTTTCTCCGACATCTAGAAAGCCATTGTCTATCCTGCATTCGGAGAGGAGAATTGCAGCAGGTGCAGGGCAGGGCAGGCCAGGGGATGCAGGTTGTCGACATGCCAGGGCCTGGGGCGCGTCTCCTCACCCCCTGCCACTCCTTGAGGCCCATCACTGACCTCTCAGGGTCACCTGCTATTTGCACTGAGCTGGAAGCTGGGCTGCAGACAGTCTCCTTCCCGATTAAACTTTCCCAACAGAGCCTCGTGTTAGTCGGCCGGTAGGTAAGACGGAACTGCACGCGGGTCCGTGCTCTGGAATTTAAACAGCCGCTGCCACCTCCCTGAAAACACTGTGTTTTCTAAGTAGCCAGCCCGTATTTTAATTTCAGCGTCTCTGTTCTTTCCAGCTTTTATCACGCACCAGAGATTTCTGTGCAAACACAACTACATCTCTGACACATCTCTGACAGACTCGACAATCCCTCTGCTTCCTCGCCTGGTGCTGATGGAGGCCTTCCTTATCCCTGCCTCCTCATGAGTCTATAAATAGAGATCACACACACACACACACACACACACACACACACACACACACACACACACACACAGGCTCAGTGCTGTAGAACCGCTCAGCCTCAGGGAGCTCTGGGAGTATCTTCCCAGACTTCGGGTTCGCTTGCCCCCGTGCAGCAGCTGGCAGTTGCTTGTCTCTTCTGTCAGTGACCTCCTACCACCCTGGACCATGGAGGGGCAGAGGCAGGTCCTGCTGTGCAAACTCAACCCTGAGGTGCACACTGGGCTTCTCCTTAGACTGTTCAAGCAGGAGTAGAGGCCAGCTCTTGGGAGTCGGGGTACGAAGGGTTAACCCATCCTTCGGCAGATGTTGGCTGTCCATGCCCCGAGAGGCCTACTGTGTGGACAGGAAGCTTGGCTTTGGGCCTGTGGCAACCGCGTGGGCAAGGGGCTCAGCCTGCCCTGTGATTGGGCGCAGCCTCTTGCAGATCTGCCTGCCACAGGGAACAGGAAGCTCCAAGGAACTCTGGGTCCGGTGAGGAGCAGGCCTGGACTCCAGCTATAGTTTGAGGATTGCTCCAGATAATTTCACTCCAGAGAGGATTAGATAAAGACTCCCTGGCCCAGACCGATGACTGGCAAGTGAAGAGAAAGGCTCACTGTTGTGTGAGCCTTCCTCGAGTTTGGGGTCGTCTGTGTGCTGGTGTTTTGACACAGTAGGTTCACCTGGGAAGATGTAACCTCAATTGAGACAAATGCTCTATCAGATAGGCCTGTAGGCAAGTGTGTGTGTTGGGGGGGGGGGGTTCTTGATTAATGATCGATGTGGGCAGGCCCAGCCCACTGTGGGCAGTGCCATCCTGGGAGGTGGTCCTGCCTGGTCTAAGAAAACAGGCTGAGAAAGCCATGGAGAACAAGCCAGTAAGCAGCCTTCTTCTGTGGCTTCTACTTCAGTTCCTGCCTTGAGTTCCCTTCATGACGGACTGCAAGCTGCAGGTGAAATAAACTCTCTCGTTCCTAAGTTGCTTTTGGCCATGGTAGAAAGCAAGCAAGAACAGCTGGCCAGCTCAAGGGGGCAAGCGCCTAGGCTTATTCTCCCGAGCTGTTCTTTGGATGGAAAACTAACCGACAGGGGCATTGCTGGCCCTCCTTAAAGAAGACCATGAACTCGGAGTAGCTTTACGGGAGTGAGAGTTCTGTTTCCCTACTTTTCCCAAGATCCCCAACAAAGAAGCACCTTCACCCCTATCCGTGTGATAATAGGAGGCCGGGCACAGAGCTCAGTGTGTAGGTGCTTGTCGATTGAGCACAAGGCCCTGGGTTCCATCCCTAGCACCCAATAAAACAGGCGTGGCAATGCATACATTCAATCTCCACTTGGGAATTGGAGGCAGGAGGATCAAAACTTCAAGGTCATTCCCAACTATCATAGTAAATTCTAGGTCTGTGGGGAATACATAAAACCTCGAGCCGGGTTAGTTTTACTGTCAACCTAACCAAAGCCAAACTAACCTGGAAAGAGGCAACCTCAATTGAATAATTGCCTCAATCAGATTGGCCTGCAGCCTTTGGTGACAGGTGATTGATGTGGGAGGGTCCAGCTTCCCTTGGGCAGCAACCTCCCTATGCTGGTGGTCCTGAGCTGTGTCAGAAAGCACGAGTCTGTGAGCAAGCCAGGAAGCAGAGTTCCTGCGTCGTTTCTGTGTCTGTTCCTACCCTGACTTCCCGCAATGATGGACTGGGACCGGAAGTGCAAGCTGAAAGGAACCTTTTCCTCCCCTAAGTCACTTTTGGTCACAGTGTCTATCACAGCACAGAAAGCGAACTAGAACATCCTGACTCCATAGAGAAAGGCTAGCCTAGAACACACCCTTTCTCAATAGAGTGAGGCTAGTCAAAACATCCAGTCTCAATAGAGTGAGGCTAGCCCAGAACACACCCAGTCTCAATAGAGTGAGACTAGCCCAGAGCACAGCAAGTTTCAATAAAGTGAAGCTAACCCAGAACACCCAGTCTCAATACAGTGAGGCTAGCCCAGAACACCTTGTCTCAATAGAGTGAGGCTAGCCCAGCTGCTGAAGTCAACTGATCAGTGACAGGCTCAAGGCTGAGGCTCTGGCCTCAACACCTGCTAGCAGGTGAGACCCTCCCAGCACCCTAGGGGACAGTGACATAGAAACCCATCCTCAGAAGCCTGGTCCAACTGTGGAGGTGCTGAATCAAGGCTAGTTTGGAAAGAGGAGCTAGAAGCCTGAGTATCTGGGCCTCCCCAAGGGTATGTGGGTACATAGCATATATATATACACACATATATATCCAGTGAGTGGAATCCTCGAACGACCCAGATAATCAATATTCAACTACTGTGTTCCAGAGCAAGGCATCGACTCCCTGCCAGCCATTGCTAGGCAACCAGAAACGTATACACCATCCTCACCCGAGACAGCAGGGCATCCCATGAGGCAGGTCCTGAAGGAAAGGCATGTGGCGCCAGGGAAACATTGGAATGTGCTTCATCTAGTACGCTGACTTGAAGCAAACGGCTTGATTAAAAATCCTTTTTATTGTAGACAATTTCTCGTTGATGCACACAGAGATATTATGACAAGTGCCCATGGACTCATCTCCCGTGAGTGTAGACTCTTGATGGCTAGGTTTCATTCCACACCCTCTGTGCCACCCTCGGCCTAGCCATATCTGGTCAATCTTCCTATCTGGTCAGCACCTGGCTGTTAACAAATTAATTAATAAAAGAGAGAGATTTTTTTAAAATAGTTTTTCTTTTTAAGATTTATTTATTAATAGTACTCTTCCTGCATGTGCACCAGCAGGCCAGAAGGGGGCACCAGATCTCATTATAGATGGTTGTGGGCCATCATACGGTTGCTGGGAATTGAACTCAGGAACTCTGGAAGAGTGGAGCATGCTCTTAACCTCTGAGCCATCTCTCCAGCCTGAGAGAGACAATTTAACTGAAGGAGAGACTCAACCTGGATGTTGGTGACTGTAGCCAGAGTTTTCCACTACCTTGTGGGTTCTCTCTTCCACCCTTCTACACTTTTCTTCCACCCTTTCAACCCCCTAACACTAGATGAAAGAGAAAAGAACATGGAGAGAAAAGGAAAGAGATCCCTGAATCAAGTCAGGGGTCGGAAAGGCTTGACATTATTGTTGGACCACTCCCTGCTGATCAGGTCTGCGAGCTCCTTGATCCAAGGGGCAAGCTTGATCTCCCTGCAGACTATCTAATCTCCTCTTCTTGTTTCTTCCTTGTGCATGACTACTTAACAAATTGGGACCAGCTGGAACCAACAGCGACCAACAACCAACAAGCCACCACGCCTCTTGGGACCCTAGCATGTATATACCCTCTGAAAAGTCCCCAGAAACCACACACTCCCAGAAACTATCTGCAGCTGGCCAAACCATGCCTCTGCTGGAGCACAAGGCAAATCCTAGCCAGCTGCTGCAAAGCAGCCCTGTGTCCCCACACCTGGGATTAAAATGAAAACATATGCTTATACTTTTGTGTTTTTTAAAGAAACCAAAATTCTAGAATTCTCACTACAGGTAACACCATTCAGTGGGTTGGAGGCATGAATGGAGCAAAAGGAGGGAAAGAGCCTCCTGGTATAGGTGTCTTAGTAACTGTTCTATTGCTGTGAAGAGACACCATGACCAAGGCAACCTGTTTTTCTGTGTGTGTGTGGGGGGGGGGGGTGTTGAGACAGGGTTTCTTTGTGTAGCCCTGGCTGTCCTGGACTCACTTTGTAGACCAGACTGGCCTTGAATTCACAGAGATCCGTCTGCCTCTGCCTCCCAGAGTGCTGGGATTATGGGCGTGCACCCCATTACCCAGCTGACCAAGGCGATTTTTAATACAAGCATTTAGCTGGGGGCCTGCTCACTGTTTCTGAGTCTGTGGTGAGGAGCCTGCCAGCAGGCATGTGGCTCGGTGCTGGACCTGCGGCTAAGAGTCTACATCTGAGAGAGCGAGAGAGACAGACACAGAGAGACAGAGAGAGACAGGGCCTGGCCTGAGCCTCTTGAAAGCTCAAAGCCCACCCCACGTGACACACCCCTCCAACAAGGCCACGCTTCCTGATCATTTTCAAACAGTCCGCCAACTAGGGACCAAACGTTCAAATACATGAGCCTGTGGGGGCCGGGCCTCTCACACTACCTCAATGGCGTGCTCTCTGCTGCCATGAGATGGATGAACAGCTTTGCTTTGCCCCGCTCTGCCTCACCCTGACTCAGCAACAATGGGGCCGCCAACTGTCAGCCGAGCCTCTGAGACCAGGGGCTGAAAGAGACCTTAAGAGCGTGTGTGCGTGCATGAGTGCGTGTGCATGCGTGTAGAGGTCAAGAATGGACGAGAGTGTCTTCTGTTGCTCCCCGCCTTGTTTTGTTGAGTGAGGCTCTCACTGACCCTGGAGCTCACCCTTCGACAGCCGACTGGCCAGTGAGCCCCAAGGACTTTCAAGTGCCCGCTTCCCCAGTGCTGGGATCCCAGTGGTGGAAGTGCTGGCTTCTTCCAGGAATGCTGAGGACCTGATCTCAGGTCTGCATGCTCAGGCGGCAGGCACTTCACCGACTGCGCCATTCCTCAGCCCCGCAGCTGAGAACACACTGTCCTTAGAGAGGCTCCCTCGGCCTGGACCTCATGACCTCAGAGTGGTTCTCCATCCTGCCCATTTCTGTGGGCTGGGAGGAGGTCAAGGAGCTTGGCCAGATTCGTGTCCACCTGTAGTAAGACTCCTTCCTCAGAACTCCTCCCAGCAGCTTGCCGTGCCCGGCCGTCTCTTCTTTTTCTAATCGGCTGTTGGTGAGCTAGGGGTTGGCAGCCAGGGGAGACAAGCAAACATGGATTGACAAACACATCATAGGTGGGTAACGTTGCAGAGGGACCCTGACTGCTCACACTTACTAGGGACAACAAACACTGGTTTTGCTTTTTTTTTTTTTTTAATATTTTTTCTTTTCTGCTAATTTAATTTTTATTATTTTTATTTGCATGCATGTGTGTTTGTCACATGTGTGCGGATTCCCTCGGAGGCCAGAAAACAGTACCAGAGCTCCTGGAGCCGGAGTTACAGGCTGTTTGTGAGGTGCCCGACAAGGGTTCAGGGACCCAAACTCAGACCCCCTGGAAGAGCACTAAGTGCCCTTGACCTGGGACTCATCTCCCCAACTGTGAACCACCGAGTTTTGCTTGTTTTGGTTTGGTTTCTTAGTGCTGATTTGTCGGTTTTTTTATTTGCCTGTTTGGCTTCTTCGGGTGGGTCTCAGTACAGAGCCCAGGACTGGAACTCACTGGCCCAGGATGTTCTTGAACTCTCCCACCACACCCCTGCTTCCCAGATATACCAGGATTACAGCTGTGTCCCATCACTCCTGTCACCCAGACACCAGCTTTACATTTTTTAAGTAAAGATTTGTTTTATTACTCTTATTTATGTGAGTGCATGCCATGTGTGTGCAGGTACTTGAGGAGGCCAGAAGAGGGCACCAGGCCCAGCGGGGCTGGAGTTACAAGCTGTTGTGAAGCCTTCTCACGTCAGCGATTTAAGGTCCTGTGGAAGAACAGTAAGTGGTCTTAACCACTGAACCATCTCTCCAGCCCTCCAAACCAATATGGTTGTCATTATTGCTCCTCCTCCTCCTCCTCCCCCTCCTTCTCCTCCTCTCAGGGAGCCTGGGCTGGACTTGAATTTACCCTGTAGCTAAGGGTGTCCTTGAACTTCTGAATCTCCAGCTTTTCCTCCTGAGTGCTGCGTGACAGGCGTGTGCCAACACACCCAGATCAAACTACTGCTTTTTGAATGCTCGAGCTCTCATCTCCCCATCCTGGAACTGACGAAAACATGAATATCAGTGAAAGCCCCCCCTCCCCCTGGGAGAGGGTAAGAGATATTCACACACACAATGGCTCACCCGCAACTTACTTTGACCACAGAGAGGGGCTCCTTTGAAGAAATTAAGGCATCAGTTCCCCAAGTCTGATGAGACAGTTGGCCCAGAATCGCTGAGGGACACTCTGATGACAAAGAAAAACAAAGTTAACATTTCTCCTGGGGTCCCCTTGCTGCAGTCAGAGACAGGAGAGAGCCCCTCAGCCCTATTGCCCCCTCCCCCACTCATCCTCCAGGACCACCCTGGGACAAAACACGTAAACATTAGCACATTACTTCAGAGCTTCCCCCCTCTCTCTTTTTTTAATTAACTGAAGTAATTTTGTAATAATCCCCACAGCTTGTGTCTTCAAACGGCAGCCAGTTAAGGACAGAGCCCCTCTTCCCTCGGAGTCCTGGGGCTTGAGCCAGAGAACCCTGCCCCACAGAGGACCCCAATAAAACCCACAGAACTCTCAGATTGTGCTTCAGATGGCAACAGTGACAAGAGCATTTAATTAGCCCCTGCATTAGCTGCTGATTTAATGGGCCTCAGCTAGCCCAGTACCTGTGATATGTGGATCTACAGAGGCATAAACTTCTGAAGGGCTATAAAAAGCTTTTTGAGAATGATGGCTTGGAGAGCTCTAGGTTCCCGGGCTCACATAAAAGACGAAGGCCAGGCTTCCCGCTCCGTTGCCTCCTTTGCTCCTCTGCTCAGCACGAGCTTCCTCTCCACAGCACGCACACAGTGCACTCGGAGCGTCCACGGGCAATTAAATTCACAGTGTCCAACCCCACAGGGGCGCAGGGGCCATGCACAGCATCACCACCGTTCCTCTGAGCCTGTGGGTCAGTGCTGCACATAAACCCCAGTGTTTACGTGTCTCTCAAAGCCGATCCTGTCCCATCAGCGTGTTTCAGCCTCACAAACCCCAGCTGGTCTGGTACTTGTCGGTGAGGGCCCCAAAGCAGCACTGTCACCATCCAGGGGCTGAGGTGGCCCTGCAGTGCCTGCCCCTCGTGCCATCCATTCAGGAAAAGCAAATCTGATAGTGTGGGAGGGGACCAGCCTGGACCATCCTCCCCATGAAGGTTGAGAAAGAAAACCAAACCCTACTGCTTAGCCCTAAGCTTGGTCCTTTGGGGTCCTGGAGGCGACTGACTGGATGCCTAACCCCTTTGTGGCGGCCTCTGCACTTCTGGAGTGAGCAGATCGTATCCAGTAAGGGCTCCTGGATCCATGCTGCTCCCCTCAGTCTCTGTCTTCCACTATGAAGCATCTGCCGCCATTCGTGGTGGGGGTCTGTCTCCATCTTGCTAAGTCATCCCATTCCCAGCTGGTCTCTGTGCAGTTGGTGGAGCACTGTGTTCCCTGAGCGTCCTTCCCAGCTTTTCCCCAGTCCACCACCCCCCTGCTTTGCCAAGGCTGGCTTCTGTCACACAGCTGTCCTGAGTTTTCTGAAGTCTTGTGTATCTTCATCCGAAGGGGTGGTGACAGGAAATGGCTTAGAAAGAAATGTCAACTCCAGCTGCGGAGCCAGAGCCGACAGTAGAGAAGGGCATCAGCTCACTCGACTCTCCAGGCAAAGCTCCAGGGATCCCATGGCCCCTAGCCACTCTCAGCCTGGTGGCCAGGAGCCTGGAGGCACACAGCCATGGGCCCCCTACCCTCGAGCACCTTGGGCCATCTGCACTGCTTGTGCCCTGTCTTAGGGACACTATTGTAGTCAGTGTTTATACCCGCTGAACCATCTTTCCAGAGACCATACTCCAACCAAGGACCATGCTTGGAGAGGAGCTAGACCCCTACTCAAAGGAAGCCCATAGGCTGCTCGGTTTTCAAGTGAGGTCCCTAGTAAGGGGGGCACGGGCTGTTTCTGACATGGAGTCAGGGGCTGACTCTTTGATCACCTTCCCCTGGGGGAGGGGGTGCAGCCTGACCAGGCCACAGAGGAAGGTGATGCAGCCAGCCTTGATGAGACCTGATAGGCTAGGATCAGATAGAAGGGGAGGAGGGCCTCCCCTATCAGAGGACTAGGAGAAGGGCATAGGAGGAGAAGAGGGAGAGTGGGTGGGACTGGAAGGAGATGAGGGAGGGGGCTGCAGCGGGAATACAAAGTGAATAAATTGTAATAAATAAATAAATAAATAAATATTTTTAAAGTGGGAAAGATATTTTAAAACAAAACTAAGGGAGACAGTGGGCCATGAAGCCAGTATCTCACAGGAGACCCCGGCTCTGGCTCTGGTTAACTGCAGCAGCAGGAAGGAAGGCTGGGGCACCCCTCACTCTACCAAGGGCGCCTGGCAGCTGTCCCCACCCCCTTCCTCGTTTGTGCTCCTACACAAGCCATTTGTCATAATGTCATTTCCCAAGTATCTGTGGTATTTGAGATCTTTCTGAAACATCTCAAGAAAACAAACAAAAACAGGAATTGGAGGTGGGCATGCTAGCCCACTCCTTCCATCTCAGCATTTGGGAAGCAGAGGCAGGAGGCAAGTTCAAGGCCTCAAGTTCCTACAAGTCTGAGGACAGCTTAGCCACACCACGAGACCCAGGCTAGCCAGGGCAACATAAAGAGACCCAGCTGTGCTTTTATATCAAGACTCAGCTCGCTCAGCAGTGACAGCAGCAATGGGGTTCTACCCTCCTACCCTCCACCATTTTCCCACACCTGTGGGCTGTGGGCTGCCTCCCTGTCCTGGCAGACCACGTGTTTTAAAATGCCCAGGCATCTAGGGACTTAGGCCCACTGCCCAACACACACAGCACCCCCAGTTTCTGTAGGCAGAGGCCCCCTCTCATTTGCTTGGTGGACTTTCTTGGTTTCAGGTCCCTCTCCACAGACCATGAGAGCCTTAAGATGGCCAGGCACTTCCTGTCCACTTCTCTACCTTACCACCCAGCTCCCACCTCTCCTCCTGTCTCCAGCACTGTGGCCAGGGGCCTTCTGGACAGTGTCTACCTCAATCACTTTCTCTTCACCCTGCAGACAAGAAGGGATTTCCATTCCAGGGTTGTGGGGCAGCTGAACCCATACCTGATGCTGGGCAGACTCAATGAGTTGTTGGTCACACCCACTGTGATCTCCCAGGGATAAGAACGCCTCGTGCCCCAAAGAGGAGCACGTGGGTGGTGTGTCGGAATGGAGCAAACCACCAAGCTTTGCAGATCACGGAGGCAAGGGGAGGGCTGGCTCAGTGGATAAAGGGCTTGCCCCCAGGGTCTGAGTCTGGTGCGCAGACCCTCATGGTGTCCTGCAGGCTGTGCTCTGGCCCACACCCCCCGAGCAGAACCTGTGTACACACACACTCATCTACATAAACAAAGATTTCTTAAAACAAATCAAGTAACGAAATAACAAGGCAAAACACACACACAAAGAGGCAAAGTGTGTGAGCCCTGCTTCAAGCAGTCGGCTTGTTTGAATAATCCCCAAATTAGCAGGAAAACTGAGGCCAAGCACAGGGCTAGCCAGCGACAGCTCAGCCCCTTTGATGAGGAGGCAGCTCAGTTTCTACCCACAGGAGCAGAGCCAGAGCGGCTGGAGTGGGAGGCTGTTTGTGGGAGGCTCCTGGCTACCACAGCATCTACATGGCCTGTCTCTGAGCTTCATCCCAGCCTTTCCCCAACAATGGATCTGCCTCCTCCTGGGCAGAAAGGGTGCCCTGAGGCTTGCTTTATTTTAAGTGTCAATTTTGCTCTTCCCAACACCAGGGAACATTTGGTTTCCAAGGTGCTGAGGCTGGCAAAGCGTGGGGAGGGAGGTGTCCATCTGTGGCTGTCCCTCCCCTGCTGGGACAGCTTCCTGGAGCCCACAGCAGAAATCCAAACTCTTCTTCAGCATGGCGTTCTAGTCCTCCCTCCCCCACAGCTCCTGTCCCCACCACCATCGGCTGCTAATTAATGCCAATTTTATCCTAGAAGCTTCTCGAGTCCCAGTCTGGAAGTGGGGAAGTGAGTTCTAGACTAGCCTGGGCTACAGAGTGAGATCCCGTCTTAAAACAAAGCAAAACAAAACAAAAATCCAAGCGATACCCCCCACAGTAATGATAGTGTCCTGCTCACTTGTATGAGAACAGGGAAGGACAAATCCGGCATCCGGAATGAAATCGGTGAGAGTGAGCAATGTCTCTCCCCTGCCGCCTCACACACACACACACACACACACACACACATTGCCTCCACCACCCTGCACAGTGGTCCACACTGAACATGGCAGGGCAGGGACGGGACCGGGCTGCTCTGCTCTTGCTGCTGTGTGGTCTTGGCCGCAGGACAGATCCGAGGGTTGCTTGGGGACTGGCCGTCCAGGGATGCAAGCAATTTTCCAACACTCTGCAGAGCTGAAGGTGAGGCAGGGAAGAGGGTGAATCTAGTGAGGATCTTCCTGATGGACTGACCGTCCTGTGGTGGACAGCAGACAGTTCAGGGAGGGAGGGAGCAAGTGCTAACAGGAGCGCACATGCTGAACTTACCCACACTCCTTTGGGAGGACCCCACTCTGGCCACACAGTGCTCAGGGCCTGCTCATCTCTTAGCTGTCCCAGCTCATGGACTTTGGGGGTGCGGAACACATATGTGTGCACAGAGAAAGCCCATGAGAAACGGCGGAGGAGGAGTGTCCAGGCCTAGAGACCTGGGTTCTGAAGAAATGAAGGGGACAGGGCTGGAAGCGCCCCAAGGAGCCAGGCCCGTGGTTCACCAGGAGCGGTGCCTGGCTTAGAAGCGCAGAAGCCAAGCCACGCAGCAGCTTCCGGGGGAAACCCACGGCACCTGGGCGGAAACAGCAGCCTCCCAGCCTTCTTCTGAACTCAAAAGGTCACAGAGCAGAGCCAGGCTCAGAGGCGCTCGGTGCGTCCGGGCAGAGGTAGGGCCAAAGAGCTGGCCACCTGAGTCACGAGCATCAACTGTCCCTTGTGCCACCATCCTGAGCAGCTACCCGAACTTTCCCAGCTGTGCCAGAGCCCCCAGCCATTCACCTGGCATCCACCAGGGCCTTGCAGGGCTGTGTCCCTCTCCTCTTCTGCCGGAAAAACCTGGCACCACCACAGAGCAGCTGACACACAGGGTCGTGGGGTCGGCAGCAAAGTGCAGCTTTTCTGTGTAGGTCCTGACTCCGGAGGTGATTATGGGTAACCTCCGGTGGCGGAGCTTGGCTTGGGGGCCGTGGGGATTTAGGGTTAGCTCTGTGGTACCCGGTCACGGCGCAGAAAATTAGGAAAAGGTTCTGTGCATGCACTCCTCTCTCAGTGTGTATGTGCCGCGGCGTGTCTGAGTCTCCAGGTGCACCTGTGCCTGTCTGCATGCACATATGTACATGTGTATAGCTCTAGCCACAAAGGCTGAGGCCATGTGTGAACTCAGAAAACCCAGAGCGGAAACACTCAGCACACCTTTCTGACTGCAGTCACACGTCATGCACACGTACACGCAAGCTCGTGTGTTTTCTGCAGCCACGAGGGCCCTCTGCATACAGTCCTGGCCACACACAAACTCAGGCATGCATGCACACATACACGCAAGCTCATGGTCTCTAGTCTTCAGAAGTAGGGGACCTGCAAATCCCAGATCACCCAAGCCCCACAGTTTCCCAGCAACCCCAGGAGCAGCTGCCCCCCCATTGCCCCCTGCTACCCCCGACAGTCCCCTCCTGCTGACTGCCCCCCCTGCTGACTTTTCCCCCCTGCTGACTGACCTCTGGGTGCCCCCAGGCAGCAGGGCTGAGGAGTTGGCCGGAGGCACCCCAGTCTCAGCTCCTGCCTCCTAGAGCCTGCATCCCCCCCCCAAGGTCAGCAGCTCTCTCTCAGGGAGAGCAGGTGTCCTCTGCAGAACTGTCCCCGGAGCCTGTCCAGGCAAAGCAAAATTATCCCAGGGTCCCTCCTCACCCCCTCCTCTGCCCGCCTGAGGGGGTCACTGTGGCCCTCTTCGTGGTCTCCTTTCTTCTCTTCCACACACTGAAGGGCCTGGAGGTGTTCAGAGCGCCCCCTTGTGTCCAATAGGCATAAACACAGCACCAGGGACACCCGAAGTGTGTGTGAGGGGGTGTCTTCCTAACACCTAAAAGAGGGATGGGAAGCTGCCACAGAAGTCCCCCTCCTCCCCTAGGCCGGCCTCCTCCTTCCTCCTGAGCCCTGTGGATGAGGGAGGACGCCTGAATCTAGGTCCCCTTGGACAGCAGCGGCTTTCACAGCAGCCGCCCTCTGGGGCACCCCAAGGCCTCGAGGCAGGATGTGTATACTGGAAGGATTCTGCCCCACCCAGGGTTTAGCCCAGAGCAAGGAGGAGTGTGGTCCACCCTACACCCCACACCCAGCCCTCCCAGCCTGTGAAGGACAGAAGGATTTCCGGATTTCCCTTTTTCCATTCTCAATTGTACTCTCCAGCGCGTGCGTGCGTGCGTGTGTGTGTGTGTGTGTGTGTGTGTGTGTGTGCGTGCGTGCGTGCGTGTGTGTGTGTGTGTGTGTGCGTGTGTGTGTGTGTGTGTGTGTGTGTGTGTGCGTGCGTGCGTGCGTGTGTGTGTGTGTGTGTGTGCGTGTGTGTGTGTGCGTGTGTGTTTTACCTCTGTGGGCATACAGCATGCACAGACAGATGGGCACATGTAAGGAATGTCAGGAATCACCCTATGCTGCCGTAGTGTTCATTGAGGCAGGACATCCCAATCAAACCCAGAGCTCGTTGATGTGGCTCCTCTCGCTGGCCAGCTTGCCCTGGGGACCCGTTACCTGTCACCTCATGAAGCTTGAGCCGGCTCTCCAGCATCTTCCAGCATCTTAAAGAGCCCATTCTGTTTTACCCCGAGCTTCTCCGACCTTTGTGGCGAGCATCTGCTTTTAAGCCAGTCTGAGTGATGGGAACCACATGAACTACCTTCATGCCCCGTCTTCCCGATGTGTCTTAGAGAGGGGCCTGAGACCTGTTTTCCCAAGACCCACCTCTGCTGTCTCACACCTGTCCACATGCTGGGTGGTGCCTGAGGGCTCCTGTCTTGAAATTTTCCCAGTGAGAACACAAACTTCCTGGGAAAACAAATATGGGGAGAGGGCAGGGACTACAGCTCAGTCAGTCAGGGGCTGAGTCCAGACCCCCAGCACTAAGTAAAAAGCTGAGCACGGCAGCACTGCGTGTTTGCAGCTTGGGCTCGGCAGTCTGGGCGTGTTATCCTGGTGCTGGGGAGGCAGAGGCAAGCAGATCCCTGGAGAAGCAGAAGCCGAGAGTGTCCGGTCAGTGAGTGAGCCTGTCTCAAAACCGAAGGCAGGGTTCAAAGGTTGAGAGCACTGCTGCTCTTCCAGTTCAATTCCCAGCACCCTCATGGTGGCTCACAGCCATCTACAGTGAGATCTGGTGCCCTCCTCTGGTGTGCACTCACACGTGTAAACAAAGCACTCACATACATTAATAAATAAATATTCCTTAAAATATGAAAGCAGTTGAGGAAGACATACTCTAGCCCCTGGCCTCCACATGTATGAATGTGCCCCTACACACCCACACATTCACACACAGATTAAACATGTACATACACATGTACCCCCGCTCATACTCATAGCAAGTACATGGACAGGCATGTTCACAACAGCATCTTCACAGTGGGCAAAGGAGCCATTAACAGATGAACGGATGGATCCGTGCAGCGCAGCACCCACAGAGAGGAAGGAGATATAGCTCCGGTGACAGGTGCCGACCCAGTACGCATGAGGCCCTGGGTCCAATGCAGCACAGCATAGACCAGTGTGGTGGGGCAGCCTAGCACTCAGGAGGAGAAGGCAAGAGGATCGGGTTCAAGGTCATCCTTAGTTACATACTGCATTAGAGGCCAGCCTGGGCTACACCAAACCCTGTCCCAAAAAGCAAAAATCAAACTATCGCACCAACAAAAGAACCCAACTGCTTGTTTGTTTTTGAGGGGTTTGGGGAAGGGGAATGGCCGCTGGACAGAAGTGAAAGTCATGCGACATCACCGCTAGCTCGGGCTGCTCCATCCTGCTGGGGCTTTGAGACGGCTAATTCAGCCGGGCAGGCAGTGCCTGTGATCCCAGAGCTTGGAAAACTGAGTCAGAAAACACAAAGTCCAAGGCTAGCCCGAGAGACAAAATGACCCCCTTCGGAAAGATATTTAATTTTACGTTTCATGAGTTTTCCTTCAGTGAAAAGCCTCTCGTGTCAAGATTTCATACAAATTACCCCTGCTTGCTCTAATTTCCCGTCTCCCTGCTCATTCGGAGACCCAGGCGCCCGAGGCTCTGGCTATGATTTAGATGGGCCGTCATGGTCCCCACCTGCCTCCCCAGCCAGCCCTCCCTCCTTGCTTCGCTTTGTGCCTGGACCTATATTTGTCTGGAAAATGACTCCAGTCACCACGTGAGTCGGAACGGCTTTCGCTGAGGGCTTTGGACCTTATTTTTATTTTTAGATAATGTCCAAGAGGAACAAAGAGCCCAGACGGCCTCGGCGAGGGTTGGAGCACTGCCAAGCTCTTTGGAGATCCTCCTGCCAGAGATGAAAGGAGAGTGGGCGCCGTCCACGGCCCCTCCAATAACGAGGCTGTGTTTGTCTTCTTAAGTCACAGGCAGGAGAGGAAATCTCTTTCTGTCCCACCTCTTTCAACCCCACTCCACGGGTCCTTGTAGGAGGTGGAGGGTCCCCCACTCTCTTCGCACCCACCGCTCCCCTCAAGTCACCCAAGAATTCAGGGACACCACCGACAGGAAGGAAAGTCTTAAAAGCCCACGGCCTCAGCGCTGGGCCTCCCGGTGCATCACAGCGGCTTGCTCATCCCTAACATTGGCGGTCAAAGGGTCCCACGCTGACCTTGAAGCTTGCATCCAGGGGCAAAGGTCAGAGTTTGCTTTTTCACAGAGAGAGACACGCAGACAGACAGACACAAAGCACACCCCTGTTTGCTGGGGTGACCTCGCGGGCAGAACTGAGGGTGCAGGCCAGACTAGGCATAAACGGCCTCCACGCCCCAACCGTGCGGCTTGGCCCTTGCTTACAGGCCGCTCTGCTTAGGAGCTGACTCCCTTCCACTTTCCAGTAAGGGTTTTACTGCCTCACGAACAAGGAACAGAGGAGGAAGGGCAACACGCTCGCTACCACCCAATGCCTCCTGCCTGCTCTGTCTCCTCAGGGTGCCCGGCTGCGGCCTGAGATGGGTCTCCTTGGCGTTTCTGCCCAGGTCATTCTGAGCATCCAACCCAGACTCAGGAGCATCCCTGGGAAGGGAAGCTGTGGAAACCACGGTCCTACACTCTCCTCGGCACTCATTGGAGAGAATGGGGTCACCTGACCAGTCATGGCCCAATCACTGGCCTTACAGAGGCCCTGTCAGTTCCCACCAGGGGCTGGTGCTCTCACCACAGAGAAAGTATCGCTTGAGATGGCAATAGAAATATAAATCCTTGGGTGCCAGAGTCACTCAACCAGAAACCCAGGAGTGGATCTCAGCAAACTGGGGCTTCAGTGATTTGCTTGCTGGTTTAAAAGGGAGATTTGATTTGGCTCAGGATTTTAGTCCATAGCCATTTATTTTTGTATTTCTGGACTCATGTGAGGCAGGGCATTACGGTGAGGGAGCATGTGGTACAGGCTCCATTACTACATATAATATATATAATACATTTATATAAAGATTATTTTGTGTAGGTGCAACATGTCTATGCAGTACCAGCAGTGGCCACAAGAGGGTGTGTGAGAACCCCTGGAACTAGAGATACAGGCTCTAGTGAGCCGCAAGTGGGTGCTGGGAACTGAACTTGGGTCCTCTGCTGCAGCAGCCAGTGCTTTTAACCCGAGACATCTCTCCAGCCCCGGGCCATATTTTATTTGCTAGAATAATCACGGTGGCCGGACCACTGTTTGACATAACTAGACCTAATATAAGTCCTTCGTGTGACACGTAAGAGTGATTTTCCAAAATCAAGATCCAGGTGAGGGGCTGGCTCCGTGGATAAGAGTGCTTGCTGTAGAAGACAAGGGGACGTGAGTTCAGGTCTCCAGCAGCTGTGTAAAAGCCAGCACGGCCCCTTGTGCACGGGTGGAAGCAACTACAACTGCGTAGCTACCTACACACATACAGTGGAGGACAGATGCACCACCCATGTTAAAAAAACAGAAAAGCACACAATTTGGGCTGGAGAGATGGCTCAGAGGCTAAGAGCACTGGCTGTTCTTCCAAATGTCCTGAGGTCAACTCCCAGCAACCACATGATGGCTCACAACCATCCATCTCTAATGAGATCTGGAGTCTGGCGAGCAGGCACACACGCAGGAAGACTACTGTATAAATAAATAAATCTCTTTTAAAAGCCACATCATTTTACATACATTTTATTGACGGAAGCTTGCTGGGATATTGGTCCCCATCTCTAATTGCATGTCATTACTATACAGGCAGTTACAGTCCTGGACTGTGTAGGGAGTTAGGATTTTTTTTTTTCCTGACTACTTTTGAACTGAGATTGGTTGAATCTGCGGACGTGGGACTCAAGACACAGAGGGCTGACCATTCAGCGAGTTCCTGAATTCTGTGAGTTGCCGAAGGGAACTGTTGAGCCTGAGGGTCCTGGGAACCCCTAAGTCTGTAGTCTGCCTGTTGGGTGTGAGGGTGGTTCTGGGGACCCAGAGCTTGCGGACGGCATGTGGAAGCCAGAGCTGTCTTGGAGGGGGATGAGCCTGCATTCACACCAAGCAGCTTGCCGGAGCACAGCACATGTTGCCTCTGCCACCTTCTATTGGGTAAAGCAAGGCAGGAGGCCCAGCCATGCCCAAGGGTGCAGAGGGGCTCCCATCTCCGTAAAGGGGTGCACAGGTCGGCACTGGGGCTCATCACAGAGACCATCTCCTGGGCTGGCCTCTGCTGATGGTGTCTGAAAATGCTCAGAGTCTTCCTCAGTCTGCTTCGGACTCCTGGGTCAGAGCGAGGACCTGGCACATCGCAGACCTCGTTGGTGTCTGATGGAAGCGTAAAAGTCAGAATTAATGAGTTGATGTGAGTCACACCTCATGCCTGGCTGCACCTAAGAGTCACGTGGGAGCTTTGAAGAAGCCCAGGGCTAGCTCACTAGAAGTGAGTGGTTCCAAATCTGAGGAGGAGGTGGGCTCAGGCCTCTACACTTTAAAAGGATTTCATTATTTTTTTAATTGTACTTATTTTTATTTCACGTGTGTGTGGTTTTGCCTGTATGTATGTATGTGTACCTCATGTGTGCCTGGTGCTCACAGAGGTCAGAAGAGGCTGTCAGAACTGGCGAAGTTACAGGTGATTGTGAGCCACCGTGTGGGTGCTGGGAACCAAACCCAGGTCCTCTGCAAGAGCAGCCAGTTCTCTAAACCACTGAGCCCTCCGCCCTCCAGCCCCTGTGTGGCGTGGGGTGGGTACGTACCTTTGGGTGTAGTGCACTAAAAGTTCAAAGGAGGGCAGTAGCTCTTCTGGAAGTAGAGTTATGGGCAGTTGTGCTTGGCCTGATGTGGGGCAGGGAACAGAAGATGGGTCCTTTTCAAAAGCGCTGCAGGCCCTTGGCTGCTGAACCCTCACTCCAGCGGCGGCCCCATGCCCTGCATTTTTAAAAAGCTTCCCAGGCG
This sequence comes from Meriones unguiculatus, assembly GCF_030254825.1. Taxonomy (NCBI): domain Eukaryota; kingdom Metazoa; phylum Chordata; class Mammalia; order Rodentia; family Muridae; genus Meriones; species Meriones unguiculatus. The sequence goes on along the minus strand of NC_083355.1, from coordinate 5,389,676 downwards.
ATCCTAATATTCAGGTAAGAACCTGGAGCCATGGACCTAGACTTGACTGGAATCCGGGCAGTGGGCATCAGACCAGTGCAACAGTCAGGAAAAGTATGAGTAGCACAGACACTGTCAGTCAGGGAGTGAGAAGCGAACCATGAATTCAATCATGGAGAGGCAGTGCCCGACCCAAGGCCAGGGCCAGCACTGCCCTGAGCCCACATTCCTGAGGGCCTGTTCTGTTTCTGCCACCCAGGGCCTGTACGATCTCAGGGGAAAGAGCGTGCAGTAATCTCACTCATGGGCCAGCAAAGTGGTTCAGCTGGTGAAGACACGAGCTGCCAAGCCTGAGGCCTGCACTGGATCCCGGGATCTGCAATACAGAAGGAAGGAGGTGATTGCCGCCAGTCCTCTTACCGTCACGTGGACACCCACATGTCACACACGCACACAAAATACACAGGTGCAGTGGGGAAAAAGAATTAACAGCTCTAACTTTTCAGGCTGGGCACACCTTTAATTTCAGCACTCAGGAGGCAGAGACAGGCAGATCTCTGTGAGTTCGAGGCCAGCCTGGTCTACAAAGACAGCCAGGGCTACCCAGAGAAACCCTGTCTCGAAAAGCACACCCAGCTTATTTTTTTCCTCAATGTGCTGGGTGTTTCGTTTTGTTTGAGACAGGGTCTCATGTAGCCCAGGCTGGCCTTGAAGGGAACTTGGAATTTCTGATCCCCCCTTCCTCCTTCTCCCCAGGGCTGAGATTCCAGGTATGCACTTCACACCATCTGTGCAGGGCTTGGGATGCCGGCCGGGGCTGTGTGCTAGGGAAGCCCCTCTCCTGAGCCGCACCCCCTGCTATGCCACTGAGGCACAGGCTGACACGCACACAGCTAAAGGTCTGACAAATGCTTATCCAACGCCTCTGTCAAAACACAGAGGGCTCCTCCAGCCCTGGAAAGTTCTCTCTCGCCTCTTCCACATCGATGCTTCGCCACCACCCCAGAGGAGACCGCCCTTCCACTGTTGGTCACCGCAGGTTACATTTGCTGTCTGTGGAATTCCTCAGAAATGGAATCACGCAGAATGCGCTCTTTGACATCCGGCGTCTTTAACTCAGCATAAAGCCGAATAATGAGTTTTAAGCAACTTTGGCTTTCCGTGATGCGTCGTGCTGAAAAACACAGCAGCTTTTGCTTTCCGTGACAAGTCGTGCTGAGGAACGCATCTAGATTTGGGAACTTTATGTTCAGTTCAGAATAGCTTCACTTGAGCCAAGCAAATCTTCCCTGACTGCTTCCTCTCCCGGTTGATGTGGAGAACTTGAGAAGAGTCTCTGGGAGGTTCGGGAGGTGGTTCGGCAGGTGGTTCGGCAGGTAAAATTCTTGCTGCGTAAGCTTGGAAACCTGAGTTCAGATCCCAGCACCCATGTAAAAGCTGAGCGTGGCCGCACACATCTGTGACTCCAGTTTGGGGGTGTGAGGAGGCACAGACAGATCCCAGGAGAGCACCAACCAGCCCATCTGTCTGAGTGAGTGAGCTGTGTGTCCAGTGGGAGACTATGGAGCCCGGTGTGTTGGTGTATGCCTTTAATCACAGCGTCCAGAGGCAGAGGCAGAGGCAGAGGCAGAGGCAGAGGCAGGTGGCTCTCTGTGAATTTGAAGCCAGCCTGGTCTACAGAATGAATTATTTCCCGGACAGCCAGAGATACAAAGTGAGACAACAATAATAATACTAAAATAATAAGGTGGAGAGCGGTGTCAACATTGACCTCTGTGCTCACCAGCTTACGCCAACTTGACGCAAATGAGGGGTATCTAAAAGGAGGGAGCCTCGATTGAGAAAACACCTCCATAAGATCCAGCTGTAAGGCATTTTCTTAACTGGTGATGAGGAGGAGGGCCCAGCCCATTGTGGGCAGGGCCATCCCTGGGCTGGTGGTCCTGTGTTCTGTAAGAAAGCAGGCTGAGCACACCCTAGGGAGCAAGGCAGTAAGCAGCCCCCTCCATGGCCTCTGAGTCAGTTCCTGCTTCCAGGTGCCTGTCTTGTTTGAGTTCCTGTCTGACTCCTTCAGTGATGAACAGTGACGGTGTGGAAGCCAAAGAAACGTTTTACTCCCCAGGGAGGAAGTGTCAGCCAGGCTGGGCTCTCAGCCCAAAGTCCTGGAAACAATCCATTTCTTATGTCACCAGGTTATTATCAAATTCAGTCCTTGAATCCAGACAGCTGAGGTCTCTCTGCGCTGGCTGGGAACTGGGAGCTCGCCCCCAAGGGTTCTGCCTGCTCCTGCAGAATGACCCTGAGGCCGGCTGTGCCAGCGACAAGCAAAGCTCCTGTCACAGAGCAAAACCTCTGCTTCCCTCTTTGGAGTTCACTGTGGAAACGTTCTCTACTTAAGAAATGATTTGTTTATGTTTACGTATGAGTATTTGCCAGGAAAAAAAGAGAACACAACAAAGGACACACAGGCTTGCACCCTAACCCAGTAAGCACACCTCCCCAAGCCCCAGAGGTCCCTCGGTGACCTGCCCTCCTCCCCATGAGCCCCCCTAGCTAGGTAACCACTCCCTTCCTCCCTTCCCCGTAAAAGCTGGTTCAAAAAGGTGAGTTGTAATAGTGAGCTTTAACCACCAACTTGATGCTATCAGGTTGGCCTGTGGGCATGGGGCGTGTCTTAATTAATTGATGTAGGAGACCCAACCACTGTGGGCAGCACTTGCTGTGGGCAGCGCCATTCCCTAGGGATTCCAAACTGTATAAAAGTGGAGGAATCAGACTGAGGGCGAGCGAGCGAGCACATGTGCATTTATTTCTCCTGCTCTTAACTGTGGGTCTGGTGTGACCTGCCGATTGAAGTTCCCGCCTCCTTGACTCCCACAGAGTGGCACAGGGCAACCTGAAATCACAAGCTGCTATAATCCCCTTTCTCTCCTAAGCTGTTTATCGTCCAGGTATTTACCACAGCAGCAGAAATGAGACCAGAGTGTAGATGAACCCTAGTCCCTTCAAGAAATGTTATTCTTTTGTGTGCACCAGGACTTGAACCCAGGCCTGTGCATTCTCTGAGAGGCCTTTCCTGTGCCGGTCAGAGCCAGCTAAGATACACGGAGATTTCAGCTCTCCAGTGAGGTTCCCAGCCATCCTGGCCACAATCGGCCCTGGGAGTGTGCTAACGGGGGCATCCTATCCCTCCTTCCCCGAGGATGACAGCATCTTTATCCCCAAGATTTTCGGGTCTTCCTCCCATCACTGCCCTTCAGAGGATCAGCCCTCTTTAGCCTCGGTCTTTACTGCCATCTAGTGGCGCCAAGGCTCCCTGCAAGGAGGAGGACTTAGAGTGGCGAGGTTCCTGGGACAAAGCCACCTCTGCTAGGATTCAAGGCACCAGGGTGGGTGTGGAAGCCTAGGGGAGCGACTGGCCCAGCCTTCCCAGCCCAGCCTAGAGGTCTCTGGGCCCGGCGCCAGGGGCTCTGCCTCCCCATAGAACCTGCTCCAACCCACTCTGTGCTCATGCCCTCAGTGCCAAGTCTGGCGTGGCTTTAGTATTGAACACTCTCCAGGAGAGGACGTAATCCTGTTCCCAAGGAGAAGTGGACTCGGGAGGCAGGGAGCTAATCAGACAGTTCGCGCAGCCGTCCTTTCAGAAAGCATTAAGCTGGGACCCAGGGAAAAGGCTCAATCTATAAAAGGGCTCGCTGCACAGACGCCTGAGTTTGATCCCAGCACCCACCCACTAAGCCAGCCCTTCTGGCCGCGCTCGGAACCCCAGCCCCAGGCTGCTTGGGGAATCTCACAGATGTGAGCGCAAAGGCCTGGCTTGTGGCTGGCCCTGAGTCTGTCTCCTGGCACACACTGTCTTACCAGAAGGTAGTAGCAGAACAGCTTAAAGCAACAGAATGTATTGTCTCATGGTTCTGGGGACCAGAAGTCCAAACTCAAGGTGCCAGCAGAATGGCACCGTCTGGAGGCTGCGATGGTGGAGCGCTGACTTTCCAGTACTCATGGCAACCCTGAGTCTCCTTGTCATGTCACCCTATGCATGACCCCATGCAGATGCTGGGTCCGCCCACTCCATCAGAGCCTCCTGTCCAGGCTGGCTTGATGTCTAGTTGATGACACAAACTAGATTCATCTGAAAGGAGGGAACCTGAACCTCAATTGAGAAAACGCCTCCCTAAGATCCAGCTGGTGGAGAGGGCTCAGCCCACTGAGGGCGGGCCATCCCTGGGCCAGTGGTCCTGGCTTCTATAAGCAAGTAGGCTGAGCAAGTCACCAGGAGAAAACCAGTAAGCAGCACCCCTCTGTGGCCTCTGCATCAGCCCCTGCCTTCAGGTTCCTGCCCTGCTTGAGTTCTTGTTCTGACCTCCTTCATTAAGAGTGATATGGACATGTAAGTCAAATAAGCTCTTTCCTCTTGAGTGCTTGATTTATTTGTTTATCTATCTATCTATCTATCTATCTATCTATTTATTTATTTCGCTTTTTTGAGTCAGGGTCTCTCTACATAGTCCTGGCTGTCCTGAACTAGCTCTGTAGCCCAGGCTGGCCTCAAACTCAGAGATCCACCTGCCTCTGCCTCCCAGGTGCTGGGATTAAAGGCATACTCCACCACATCCTGGCCCTGAGTGGCTTTTTTATCTTGCTGTTTCATGGAAGCACTAGAAATCCTGACTAAGACCCTCCCCTTAGCTTGACTCTATCTGCAAAGAGCTTCTCCAAATAAGGGTCCCATACTCAAGATGCAGGGGTTAGAATTGGACATTTTGTTTTTAAGGTGTTTTTAAAACATTAGGGGTGTGTGTGTATGTGTGTGTGTGTGTTTGTGTGTATGTGTGTTTGTGTGTATGTGTGTTTGTGTGTGTGTGTGTGTTTGTGTGTGTGTGTTGGTGTGTGTGTGTGTTGGTGTGTGTTGGTGTGTGTGTTTGTGTGTGTGTTTGTGGGTGTGTGTGTTGGTGTGTGTGTGTTTATGGGTGTGTGTGTTGGTGTGTGTGTTTGTGTGTGTTGGTGTGTGTGTGTGTTGGTGTGTGTGTGTGTTTGTGTGTGTGTGTGTTGGTGTGTGTGTGTTGGTGTGTGTGTGTGTTTGTGTGTGTGTTTGTGTGTGTGTAGAGAACACTTACAGGAGTTGGTGCTCTTATTCCACTACGTGGAACCATTTTGCCACCAAATGGACCTTTTGGAAAACAGATATTTGATCCCATTGTGATCCCCGAGATTGTGAACTGTGAAAACCTGTCTTTTGTTTGGTGTGGCTCAGCCCTATCACACACCTTTAATCCTAGGCTTTCTGTACACAGGATTTAATAAAGTTAACCCTAGGTCAAAAAGGAGCTTTAAGGAAGTGCTCACCGCGTATGATAAGTGTTCAACCTACGTGAAGCAGCTTAGAAGTTCACAGTCAGCTCAGAGCAGGATTATCCCCCACGACCGGAAAGATTTGACAACGGCAATATTGGAACCTGGTCCTCAGTCACAATGGTGAACAAGGAAAGAGGAAGCAAAGGCCGGAGGTATTGATATTTCCCAGGGTCAGTTGCTAGGTGAAGATCAACATGCTGATTTACAAAGGCAGTTTTTACTGGGACACTAATAGAGAGATGGGTTGCAGAGAGAAAGAGAGAGAACTCAGGTGAAGACTGAATGAGCCAGAATGAGAAGGAGCCAGGCTGTTAGAGCAGATTGCTTGTTAGTTTGAGGGCAAGCAGAACAATTCAGAGTCCAAGAGAGAAGCCAGATTGAATAAGTCAGCTGGGAGATGAGTTTGAGCCCGAACAGCTGAGTCGAACCAGCGAGCCCAGAGCTCAGTCAGAACAAGAGCAGGGTGAGCTTACTAAGCAGTACATCTCAGAGGCTGAGAACATTCTGGCCTTAGGTTGGATTGTATGGAGGCTAGACGCTTCTGGAACTGGGCCTAGGTTATCAGAGGGAGGCAGTAATCCTCTGAGACACTGCAGCAGGCTGGGCCGGCCCTCGGAGTGAATGCTCTTCTCTTGGGAAGCCTACCATCTTCTGCGGTGTTCTCCAGCCCAGCCCTGACCTGAGACCCAGTGTGGATTCCCTGTCACGCACCCTTAGTCACAGCCAGGAAGCCCACTTTGGGACTTCCACACGGAGTGGGGTTGCTCCTACCTGGGAAGATAGATGATGATATGCCAGATCCGGGCAGGATGCTACCCAGGACCAGCCCCCAGACTCCTGACATCCCTTAGGCTGGCCACCAGCTGCAGGGGCACAGACATGCCCCCGTGGAACGTCCTCATTGGCAGTGGCCAGCTCCCCAGGGACCAGTGTCTGGACCACTGCTCCGACAATGTTCTAGAAACCCAGGCTTTCTTGGCTCTAGTCCATGCTTTTAGTAACTCAAGAAAACCCTCCCCAGGTGGTAACTTTAGATGGTTAAGGTATTTGTGGTGTCCAGTGTACCCGGGTGGAAGGATATGTGGCTCAGTGGACACCAGAGGAAAAGCTGTTCTCTCCTTACCTGGTGGCAGCTGATATGACCCCCAGCAGAGAGTCAGGTGGTTGAAGAGACACTGGGAGATGCTGGAGTGCTCTTACAGAGTGAGGTCCCCTGAGCAAAACACTGGCTGTCTCCGGATCAGCTGTGCCTGCTTGCAAAGTCTATCATCACGGGCCTGGAGGCTGCTGGCATTCCCTCACAGAAGGGGTGGGGAGGGAGCACCTTCACCTGCAGTGCCACTGCTCCCTGCCACTCCTATGTAAACCTACTGGCATGGAGGGCCTCTCTCAGGACGAGCTAGAGGACACAGGCTTGGCGAAGTGACCTGAAGGAGACGCCATCATCCATGCTGGGTGAAGACTTCCCAGTGTGGCTGCTCTGGAGTCACCACGTTCCTGCCAGCAATGCCCCACCCATGCTCTGTAAGTAATCCCAGTGAACTCCCTGGCTCCCCAGAGGGGGGTATCTCTGCTGGACTCACAATTTCATTTGTCATGGGACCTTAGAGGAGGGGTGGAGGTTGTTTATAACTCCCCAAAAAGAGTTCTCACAGGAGATATGAGGACTGAATGCAGGATTGAAGCCATCTCTGCAACCTCATCCATGCTCAGCTAAGCTGGGGAAACTGAGGCAGCTTTCTGCTCTCTCCAGCCAACCAGCTTTTCCGGTGACTGTTTAGTGTCCTGTGGCTGTCATGGCGAAGTCTCATGATTGAGTTTAAACAACTGATACTGATTTTCTCAGGATTCTGGAATCCAGAAGTCCAAAGTTGGGGTCTGAGGAGGGCCAGCTCCCTAGACCCACCACATTCTGCTCCTAAGAACAGCAGTCTCAGGGTGAGGCCTGCCCCAAGACTTCTTCACTTGGTCACCTCTGCAAAGACTCCACTTCCAGGGCTGGAGAGACACAGCAGAGGACCCGAGGTGAGTGCCAGCACCCATGAAAGGCAGATCACAAGCCTCAGGCGCCTGCATTCTCATGCACACATCCATGAGCACACACATAATTAAAAAGAAAATAAACCTTATTTTTTTTAAAGATGTATTTATTTACTATATACACAATGTTCTGTCTGCATGTACACCTGCACACCAGAAGAGGGCACCAGATCTCATTATAGATGGTTGTGAGCCACCATGTGGTTGCTGGGAACTGAATTTAGGGCCTCTGGGAGAGCAGCTTAACCTCTGAGCCTCTCCATCCCTTAAGCCCTTATTTTAAACTAAGGACACCATTCAAGTGGACTGGCAGGTAGGACTTCAGCCTGTGCATGTTTGGTGGGCAAGGACACGATTAGCCTATAATCTTAGTGGCGTCGTCTTTTCCCTAAAGCCAGGAGCTGCTGGAGCTGCCAGGGCCATGCTGCCTCCCTCCTGCTGCACCAGGCTCTCCGAATCGCTGATCCCAGGAACGCTGCCGTCAAGTGAAACACAGTGTCCCAGAAGCCAAGTGGCTTGGAAAATGCATTTAGGCTTAAACAAAAGACAGCAATTGGACAAGCCAGCAAGACACGGGGCTAATTGGCAACTGCACTCTGTTTCCTCCCTCCAGCTGCCTCTCGGAATCGGAAAACAACCTATGTGTGAAAGCCATGAAATTAAACACTTAAAAAAAAAACAGGCTAATGTTTCCGGAGACCGTGTTTCCAAGACCACCTTTGTTCCGCATTCCCGGCTTTCTCATCAGCAGAAAACACCGCCTGGGACTGACAGGGGCAAGAGGAGATAAGCGGCAGGCGCAGCCCGGAACACGTCTCCAGCAATTTTCTCTCCTATCTTATCGCAACCTCCAAGACACATTATTTTCATCTGAAGTGTAGTTCCAATTTGGGGAAGAAAAAGGCCTTTCATCTCTTCCCTTCCATTTTTCCTCTCCCTCTCCCAGTCCTTCGGGAAGCTTTTGGGGATGCGCATTCCTCTACTTTGCCAGGGCTTTGGAACCCCAAACTCATGCCAACAGTCATGCTGCAGAGCGATAACCCTCTTCCAGGCTGAAACTCGGCTTCCGCACAAGGGATTGTCAAAGTACAAACCGGTGAGTGGGGCCATCACGGTCTGACGAGAAGCAGGCAGGGGAGGGGGGACCCCTCTGCCACCCACTTTCACCCACCACTTCCCAGGAGCTAAGAGTGCTGGGGTGGGGGCCGAGATACACCTCAGAGCACTTAACCGCTGAACGGCTGCGCCTGAGCCTGGCTCAGCCCGAACCTGGCTCAGCCCGGTCGCGGTGACTGCTGGCCCCTCAGAGCTGTGATTAAGAAGCCTTTCCAGTGTGAAGATGGATGGCCCCGAGGCTACACCGTTCTGCCCTTATGGGAGGACCTCTCACAGGCAGTCTAACCTCAGGGACAGGCCAAGCCACGGAGACCTCAGGGGTCACCCAGGCTATTTGGGCAAGTGAGAGAAAAGAGCAAACACTTGGGGTAAGATGGGAGGGTTGGGGGGGGGATGACAATGACCATCAGCAAGGTGTCCTTCTGGGACACTGTTTGCACCAAGTTGACTGGCACACTGTGACATTCCAGCTCTCCCCTATGCTGCCTTGGCCATGATGCACACAGCTTGAAAGGTACAACCAACCAGATATTACCTTCATGGAAATCTGCGAGGGAGCCAGGACACAGGCTGCACCACGACAGTGGCCGACGTGTGAGTTCACATGTTGCAAAGGATACTGACGTGGCTCCTTGTAGCATCCTCTCCCACTCCTGTAGAGAGCCCTGGTCCAGGGTGGAGGGTGGCCTCTAGTGACCTATCTCTGGACTCAGTGTCCCTTCTCCCCAGCCCCACCACAGTCTTTCTCAGAGGAAATGGCATGTACCAGGCAGGAGTGTGGCTTTAGTGACCCTTCCCCTTCCAACCATGACAAATATGAGGCAGAGACTGAGTGAGGAAAACAAGCGGCTGGCCCGCTGTCACACACTGGCTGCCACTAGCCCCTGAGCTGGCCTGAGCACTGACCTTCATGGTGGCAGCTTGGAAAATGACAGCCTCTGGGGTGACAAGAACGGGACTTTGAATTATTTCATTGTCTGGACAATCTTTGTCTTTCTGGCCCTCCCTCCACCCCTCTCCGCCTCCCCGGGTCATCCCTGTGAGATGGCTCTGATCTTAGCCTGTCACCGTGTCTATCTGCTCATCCCTGCCTGAGCTCAGGGCTGTATCACCATGTGACCGCTCTCTGTCAGGTGCCGAACGAAGCTGCCTCGGGGGACACCTCCCTCTCCTGCTCACATTAGCTCCATTTGTATCATAGATATCAACACGAAAAGCCAAACTATTCTAATCCTGGGCTGACTGCAGGGTAAATATTGTGATGTTCTCAAAGCGGAGAAAGCTGTGTAGGAGAATATGGCTCCTTTTGTGCCTGTGACTTCATTTGCATTTTAAGCAGGCTGTGGGGCTCCAGCTGGGCCTTGACTCCTGATCCTGAGAGGGCACTGGCAGAGGGGTAGTCTGGAGGACCCCTCCCTCGGCACCACCCCAGTAGCCGGGTTCTCGTCCCACCCCACCATGGGGCTGATCCCAGCTGCATCCTGCCCCGTGACAAACACCACTACCAGCAGAACTAAGGGGAGAAAGATTTGGCTTAGACTTTCAGGTCACAGTTGATTGTTGGGAAGACAAGGGTAGGAAGCCAAGCAGGAGCCCGGAGGCGGGCCTGCTTGCTGTTCATACAGCATCGCCTCTGACCTGGGAACTCCTGCCAGAAGATGCAGCAGCAGCTGCTGTGAGACCGCAGCTTAGCCAGCTTTCTTCTACAGCTCAGGACCACGGCCCAGGGAATGGAGCCGCCCACAGTGGGCTGGGCCCTTCGGCATCAGTTAGCGGTCAAGACAGTCCTGTAGACACACCAGAGGTCAGTCAGCACTGAGTACTTCGTTGAGACTCCCTTCTCCAGTGACTCGTTTGAAGCTGACAGCTAAAGCTCACTAGGGCAGCAGTACTGTGCTTGGTGGCACACGCCTAAAATTCCAGCACTTGGGAGGCAGAGGCAGGCGGATCTCAGTGAGTTGGGGGCCAGCCTCGTCTACAGAGTAAGTCCAGGACAGCCAAGGCTACACAGAGAAACCCTGTCTCTAAATAAATATAAATAAATAAAAATCTGTTAAAAAGGGAATGAACTCACTCGGCTGCTGCCTCCTTGGGGACCCAGGTCTCACTCTGGCTTCCTCCATCTCTCAACGACCTGGTCCTCACTAACATCAGGCAGAATGTACACACACACACACACACACACACACACACACACACACACACAGAACGTACCTGGTGCCAGCCAGAGGGGGAACTTTGTCTCCCAGCAAGAGATTGCACGTAGTTCCGATGGCTCAGTCCACCCTGTGGGACTGCAGCCGAGGCAGTAATGATGGATCAGCCCACACCCCGCACCTCGCATCTAGCACCCGGGGCCACACTGCTGAGCTAAGCCCACCTCCCACCCACTGTCTGTTCGCTTTGTGTATGTGCCTGTATCCATGCACCCAGAGACCTCAGGAGGACGCCGTGTGTCCCACTCTGTCACTCTGTCACTCTGTCTTACTCCTCGTGTCAGGGTCTCTCTCTGAACCTGAGTCAGCTGCTGACGATCCTACAGATCCTGCTTCTGCCCCGCACAGTGCTGGGGCTGGATTCGAACTGCCAAGCCCGAGGTGTGGGGAGTCAGACTCCTGCCTGCACAGCAAGCATGTGCTCTCGCCCACTGCGCCATCTCCCCGGCCCCTTGCCCTCTCTCTAAATCTAAACCTCATGTCAAGACCCTGAAGACAAGCCTGGAGGTGATGCTGGGGTCACGGGGCCTCGTTATTCGTTCCTCTCCTCGCTGCAGCTGCACTGAACAAATCCCCGTCCTCCTCTTCACCACGAGGTGTCTTTAATTGCAGTATTGAGAAGGATGGCGCAGCCCAGCTTGCTAGGGCCACCAGGGCCCAGGCTTCTACCTTAAACTTTCAGCAATAGTCAATCCCGGCCCACAACTGTCTCCAGCTAGCCTAGCAAGCCAGCGACCCTGAACAAGGTCAGCCGGAGATGTGCAGTCCCCACATAAGGGCGGCCCTTCCGGTATGAGCAACTGTCAACAGGCAAAGACATGGGCAGGACACAGCAAAGCTTTAGGAGACCATTGCTTCAGGCACTCAGAAGGCCTCTTAGACCTACTGCTTTTAATCAGGACCCAAGTGGGTTATGAGGTGAGGGCGCACAGAGGCACAAGAGCAGGACAGGTAAGGAGGATTCCCCCTCCTCCTTTTCTGGTTCTTGGTTCTTCCCAAGCTCTGGAAGGATTCAGGGCTCAGAGCCTCCGGGCTCTGAAGTATTTGCCGTGCTGACTGAGGAGGCTGGAAGCAGTGGGAGAAGGAAAATGGATAACTCACAGGCTGTCACAGCGACTGGATGAGCCCCTGAGGCCTGCCGCCGACTCTCTATCATAAGGAAAGCAGACATTTGTCGATAAATCCACAAAAGGGAGGGCGGTCACATCTGTGGCTCTGCGCTCAGGAAGACAGGGCGGAATCAGGGTGGTGAATAACAACGTGCATTCCTGCTGACCCGGTGTGGAAAATGCTGGGATGTTTCCCCAGAGCATTCACCAACAACCCAAGAGACTGAAACAGAGGCCTTGGTGTCCTTTAAGAGCCATTTCCTCAGTGTGTTGGTTGGTGCGATTTCTGGACTCCAAGCCGTGTGTGCTCTTCTGAATGATGCTCCAGATAAAGTCACTTTCTTACTCTAGGCAAATGTCTAGGAATAAAAAGGGTCATTCAGGGGCTGGACAGCTGACTCAGCAGTTGAGAGCACTATGGCTCTTGCAGAGGACCGGGGTTCCGTTCCCAGCACCCACACTGCAGCTCACAGACATCTGTAACTCCAGTTCCAAGAAACTGACACTCCCTTCTGGCCTCTATGAGCACTGCATACAAGTACACACACAGAGACACACACACGAGAGAGAGAGAGAGAGAGAGAGAGAGAGAGAGCTTGCTATGTAGGCACCAGGACCTCAGTTCAATCCCTGAAACCCACATAGGGAGGAGAAACTGATTCCCCAAAGTTGACCTCTTCTTGAGCACTGTAGCTCATGCACATATGCTCGCGTGCACACACACACACACACACACACACACACACACACACACACACACACATACACACGGGCATGAGGAGCAGGTGTGGTGGTCCATACTCTCTTGGTCGTTGTGGTTTTTTTTGAGACAAGCTCTCACTGCGCAGACCAGGCTGGTGGAAACTCACAGAGACCCACCTGCCGTTGCCTCCTTTTGGCACTGTAGGCCTGCACCACCACGCCAGGCAGTGCCGGGCACTGTGCAAGTCCAGTCTCAGTGCTGGAGGGGCAGAAATGGAACCCTCGGGCTTCCTGGCCAGTTCTCCTACTTACTAATACCCAGGCCCATGAGGGATGCTGGGTCAACACAGGCGGGTAGCTTTTAAAGCACACCCGAGGCTGCCCTCGGGGCACAGGTACACGCCCACACATAGGAGCACACACGCGTGAACACACACCCAGGCTTACGCAAAGGAATAAAGAGGGTCATCTTAAGAACTTCCGTGACCGAGCACGGAATTCTGTCGCCTGGTGAAAGGAGAGAAACGATGCCTTCAGGATGTGCTCTGAGCTCCACACATGCACCAGGACATGTGTGCTCACGAGCACGTGCACACCAACTTCGTAAGATGTGAGCGAATAAATGCTGAACCATTTCCAACTGGTACTGCCAGCTTATGAGTTTGTTGGAAGGTGACGTCACTGCACGACTGCACGGTGCGTGATGACAGGTGGGAACCCTGAGATTGATTTTATCACTGTAATTGTGTTTGCCGGCATGTATGTGGCATGTATGTGCCAGAGAGGGTGTCCAGCCCTTGAAGCCAGAGCTACAGAGGGCTGTGAGGAGGCACTCTGTGGGTGCTGGGGGCCTGACTTGGCTCTTCCACGAGGGCAATTAAGTGCTCTTAACTACTGGGCCATCTCTCTAGCCTCAACAAACAAGAATATCAACTTAAAAAGAGAGCCCACTAACAATGAGACAAAAGAAAATAGTCACAGTAAAACCCCTCAAAGCTCCGCCATGCCCACGGGGGCAGGGAGGGGGGCCAGGACATCAATGCCTCGCTGAAGGATGTAAGTGAAAGGGTGCTCCATATTCTCGCATGAAAGAGAAGACTCAACACTATAGGAATGTCAGCTCCCCTAAATGATGTTCAAATTTGATGCAGTTCCAATCAAAATGTCAATAGAACTCACGAAACAAGGTGGCGATAAAAATGTTTAAAGAAAAGGGAAAGACTAAGAATAATGAAGATATTTCAAAGACACAGAATAATCAGAGAGGCCCAAGAACAGCCTCCCAGGGTAGCAGCTGGGTGCGACCTGCTCTCTCCACCAAGGCCTCAGGGGTGTAAAACCAGGGGAGGGAGGTCTCCATACAGCCTGGACAGAGGGACCCCACTCTGGATCTCCATCTCCTCCCCAGGACACCAACACCTCTGAGTTGGCTTTATAATCCCAGCACTCGGGAGGTAGAGGTAGAGGTAGATGGGTCTCTGTGAGCTCAAGGCCAGCCTGGTCTACAGAATGATTCCAGGACAGCCAGGGCTGTTATACAGAGAAACCCTGTCTGGAAGAAAACACACACACACACACACACACACACACACACCAACCAAAACACAAATCTGTGTGGGATACTCAAGCCATAAAAATGGGAATGGACCCAGACATCCCACATAAAATGACAGGGATGAAGGAAGCTTTCGCTTTTTGCCTGCTTACCCTTGCTCGCACTGGCTCGTTCATCCATCCTGTGTCTCAGGCATCCCTTCTCTGGTATTAGAACCTGCTTCTTCAGGATTCCAGCGTATACTGAGACCAGCTGAGACATCCAGCCTCATGGACAGAACGACTGTGGGACTCCTAGCCTTTCCATCAGGACACCGCCATCGCTGGACCACAGCCAGCAATCCCCACCCTGACTAACACGTGGTTCACACGTGAGTTCCCCTCATGAGTGCTTCAGACTGTCCGTCTTTTCTTGGGAATGCCCATCGACCCCATCAGGATATTCTGAGGCACTCTCTAGGGTGACTCCAGTGTGACTTCAGATGGACAGAACCCCCTTTTGCCAAACTCCTTAGAGCTGGCTGTGATCAGCCAAGGTTTTGGCTGTCCAGGGGCCTCTTTCAGCCTCTCTGGGCTGCCAACACTCCGTGTTGGCGGTCCCTTCCTCCACCTTCAAACCCAGCAAACTTCCCCGTCTTTCTAAGCCGATAAAGTCCACACAGATTCCTCTTTCTAACACACCTTTCCGTGTGCTGTCTAACGTATTCCTGGGGGATGTGGTAGGCTGGGTTTTGTTTTTTTCTAATGAGGTTGAAGCGGGCCACAAGGCCAGGATTGGACTCCGGTCCTGTTTCTGACCTGGCCAACACGGCACGGCAGGCTGCACTACTCAGAGAGGCCACCAGATGGCGCACGGGACCGTGGAATGAGCTTCTTGTTAGCAGCTTTCTCTGCTGCTGGCTGCCTCGCCCTGCTAACTTTGGGGACTGTCTCTCTTGTCTACACGTGGCAGAAACAGTTCTGCCGATCCGGGCGCCAGCACAGGGCACCTGTAGTCCCAGATACTTGGGAGGCTCAGGGAGGAGATCCGCTTCAGCCCAGCAGCTCTCAGCCAGCCAGTCTGCACAACACAGCGAGGGAAAATTCTGTCCCTCTGGATGGCTCACTGGCCAGTGTGTCCCAGGAACACACACAGGAGGCTGGAGTTTCCTCTCCAGGATGACCTGTCTTCAACCCCAGTCACAGAGAGCCCAACGCCGGCCACCGAAAGCCACTGTTCCCAAACCTGTTTGTGTGGTTGAGCTTGTTTTTAATACTGTTCTGTTGTTGTTGTTTCTTTACTTTTTTTTGGGGGGGGGGGGTAAGGGGTTCAAGACAGGGTTTCTCTGTGTAGCCATGCCTGTCCTGGAACTCACTTTGTAGACTAGGCTGGCCTCGAACTCACAGAGATCTGCCTGCCTCTGTCTCCCCAGTGCTGGGATCAAAGGTGTGCACCACCACTGCCTGGCTTCTTAAATAGCCATTCCTCATTCCTCACCCACCTCTGGGTCAGTGCAAAACCCCTTTGAGAATCTCTTAACGTCATAGACCACGAACTTCCACCAATCCCCAAGCTATGAACGTCATCAGACAGCACCTGGGCCCATGAGACTCCCTTGTCCTAGCTGCCTCTCTTGTGTTTCTGCCAACGTGTTTACATTTTTTCATTTCTCCTGTCTGTGAGTGTTTTTGCCTGTGTGTGTGCCTGGGGCCCAGAGGGGCCAGAAGAGGGCTCTGGATCTCCTGGGACTGGTCGTACAGATGAGTCGGAGCCGACGTGTAGGTGCCAGGAATTGAACCCAGGTCTTCGAAGAACAGCCAGTGCTCTTAGCTGCTGAGCCAACGACATGTTTTTATAAAGTGCCTTGTTTTAAGACTTTCATCGTTCTGCCACTATAAAAGCCCCACGAAACCACTCCCATGGAGGCCTGGGACCTGAGGTTTCCTGATCCTGTGTTTCCTGGAACCCGGTCACTCAAACTTGGCTCCGGAATAAGTGATCTCCTATTTCCTTTCAGGCAAAGAGTTGTGTTTTTACATCAACAAGACCCACCTCAATAAATAAATAAATACCCTTGAAGCAGATGTGTGTACTCAGTGGTTGGGTTTCCATCACAGCGAAATATGCAAAACCCTTCCTTTCATATCAAATATGTGAGCTGTAGAAGGGCTTGATTCCACTGGAGCACACTGGTTAGAAGGAGCCTCTGTAAAATGACCCCAGCCACAGCGGCCAGTGCTGTGTGACACTTTTTCTAGGAGGATGAGACCATCCCTGTCTACTCCAACAGGGTCTCGATGGCAGGCCAAAGGAGCAAACCACTAAAATCCACCCAGAGACGCCACGTCTCAGAGTCCACCTCTTTGATGGCCCACAGTAGGATGTCCCTCAGAAGCCCTCAGTTGAAGGCTTGAGGCGTGGCTTTGGGGAGCCCTCGGGTCGCACTGACGGATTCATACTGTGACGGAGGGAAAGTCACTTGACCCCCTTGGAGCGTCAGGGTTTTGGTCCTAGCCCAATGTCCTGCACACGCTGCGTGGGTGGTAAAGGGACAGTGGCCAGCTCTTGGCGCCCAGGGGTAGGAAGTCCCTCCCGCTTGTGCCCCTATAGACAATTTCCAATAGGCCCGGGGAGCCTCGGCCGCTCTAAGCGCGGCGGCCCCTTTAAGACCGCCTTGGATGACCCAAAGGCCAGAGCGACCTTTTTAGCAGCAGTCTCGATGGTATGTCCTCACTTCCGGCCGGAAGTGCGTTTGCGGAGCTGCTTCCCCCCGGGGGGCGAGCCCGCGTGCTCCGTCCCGAGGGGAGCGGAGTTTAGGTGGCGCGGCCGGGAGGCGCCGCGGAGCCCCCAGTTAGGGCTCCAGCCGTTAAACGTCTCTCCCGGGGCTCCCGCCGGCGGCGGCTGGGCCCAGCCGGCGTGCAGCGCGGGGTGGGCGGGGTGGGCGGGGTGGAGGGGTGCAGGCTGGCGCTGGGCCCGGCCTCCGCCGGTGGGAGCCCCGGCTTCGGTGTGCGAGCACCACACGAGGCCATCCGCGCAAACTGAGTTGTATTGCTCTTTTTTTTCCCCCCTACCCAGAAAATGAAACACAGCCGCCAGCGGCTGGACGAAAGCACCTGATAACTCCTTTCTCCTCTGAGGAGAGTTTCAACCGACTTCAGCTTGAGTGATCCAGGTATGTCAAGCCTGGACTACGGTGTCCTAAGATGCTCGGTCTGGGGAAAGGCTCCTGTGTGGTTGAGCCTACCCGAGGTGGGCGCAGCCTCGTACCAGAAAGCCCGACCTTGACCTAAAGTAAATTCCCAGAGGAAAATCTTCCCTGGGGCGAGAATTTGCAGTACCAGGTGTGGACATCCTAGCAGCAGTTTGGTGATCATGTATGATACTGCAAACAGGCCTCTTGCTGCGCTTGATGCTGTTTGTTATTTGATCCTTACTCCAGCCTCTCGTAGATTTTTATGTGTACAAATGTTTGCCTAGTGCCCTCAGACGGTCACAAGAGGGTGCCAGAGCGCCTGGAAGTGTGATCACCGAAGGTTGTGAGCCCCCAGTGTGGATGCTGGGAACAACCCAGGTCCTTTGCAAGAGCAGCAAGTGCTCTTAACTGCCGAGCCCTCCCTGCAGCAACAGCACCACCCCCCCTCTAAGATGGGGTTTCAGTTAGCCAGGCTGCCCTTGAACTCCTGTAGCTGAGGATGGCCTTTGCACTTGCAGTCCTCCCTCCTCTGCTTCTGGACTGCAGGGTTACAGGCAGCCTCTACCACACCTGGCTTAATGTGGTGCTGGGGATCAAACACAGGGCTTTGTGGGCGCAAGGCAGTGCTCTGCTCCCTCCCTCCTTCCTTCCTGGAGTGCCCTGCTCTCCTGGAGCTTGAACAAAGAGACGCATGCCTTTGTGATTCCAGGTATCACTGGATAAGACCCCAGGACAACCCAAACCACCTGAGGACGGAAATAGTTCCCCTGGACTCCCCTGAGCGGCCACCGGCCCACGAGGCTGTCTCTGCCGCGGTTGAGGGACTGGAATGTATATTTTAAGTAGCCACAGGGGCCAGTAGTCACCGTGTTGGAGGTTCTGGGTCAGGCTTGCATCAGAAAGAGCGGTGACAGGAATCTTCGGTGGTTAAGGCACGTTCTCTTGCCTTTCGGGGGCATGTGGGCCTGGCTGGCGTGTGGCTCCGTGACCGGGTATGTGCTTGGTATGTCTGAGGTCCTGCTCGTTAAAGGGACGTGGCCTCCGTCCAAGTAGAGGTAATGTGAGGCTGTACACACAGGGCCTTGTCAGGTGTGGTCCTGTGAGGGAAATACAGATGGGCAGGAAGCACAGGTGTGCTAGACCGGTCACATGGCTGGGGGGACGGGGACGGGGCGGGGACAGTCGAGTAGGAATGAATTCCAGCTGATGCTGAGCTGTAGCGGCCTCGGCCACCAGAGACCTGGCTTGTGGCTCTGTTGACCAGCAGATTTCTAAGGAAAGCCCACAGTTAAGCCTAGAGAAAGACCCTCAGGGAGTCACCGACCAGGGTAGGCGGCCAGCCCCAGGTGCCAGCAATTTCGGTACATTTGGAAGTACAAGCAGAGGGAGAGGCCCTGCACCCTGTACCCCCATCTAGGGGATGTCTTATAGACTGGTGGTTTTAAGTAAATGCTGAGCTGTGAGGCGGGATGAAGGCTGCTGGCATATGCTTTCTTTTTTTCAGGTCATTTGACTAGAAGATTTGCCTGTGCACTGAATGAGAACCTAGCCCTGCCGTGTGTACCTGGACCTGGTGGGTGGACTCTGACACGCCTTTCGGGCCTTCAGTGGCTGAAGGCCGCCCTGCGTGGCGGCCGTGAATAAAAGGAGCTCCCCACACCTGACCGAAAGACACGTGTTTCGGTCAGGTGTGGGGAGCTCCTTTTATTCACGGCCGTGTCTTGATTGATTGTTAGCCAGTGCCTCACTGTGTAGCCCTAGCTGTCCTGCAGCTCAGACCTGCCTACCTCTGCCTCCCAGGTGTTGGTGAAAGGCAGGCGCCACCGGGCCAATTTCTTCCCACTCGTGGTGGTTTCTGTGCTTGACGCGGTGTCAAGGGTGGGTTTGTATGGCCAGCATTTGTTAAGTGGCCCGTTCCCAGCTGACTTGGACACAGAGCTCGCCGCTATCCAAAGAGTTCTTCAGGGAGTGTAGGAGCCAGGCGGACGGTGTCCTCACAGAAAAACGTTTTATGTGTGTGGATGTTTACCTTAATGTATGTGTCTTGGGAGGGCATTGAATCCCCTAGAACGGGGGTTACAGGTAGTTGTGAGGTGCCATGTGGGTGTGGCTCTAGAACCTTGGTCTGCAAGAGCAGCTAGTGGGCTTAACCAATGAGCCATCTCCAGGCCTCGCTGGTGTACCTCTCAAACCCACATGGCCCCATTTCTTGCTGGCTGGAGTACTGCACTGTATTTCCTGTAGGGGTGAGCTGCTTCCATTTGAGAGCCTTACAGTCATGGCCATCTGGGGGTCACCCTTTGTGCTACCCTCTTGTGCATCCTTGCTCCCTCTGGCCCAGTGAACTTAGCAGGAGCAGAACTACTATCCCCTCTGTTCGACTGCTGGCACACCTCGGGGACCTTGTCAGAGATGAGGTGCCCTGCTGCCAGTGAGTGGCCTATAAGAACCAGTGTGGCTTGCTTCCGTGTCTGCGTGTGGTGTGGAAGGCTGTCTTGAGCTTCGACCTTGCTGTGCCAGGGCCTTGACCGTTTGGCTTACATTACGTCTCTTCGTGGTCTTGACACCCCAGTCATTATCCAGCTAACTCTGGAGGACCTGCCCGCTGACTGCAGGGCTGTCGTTTCTGTCCTGGGATGTAAGGTCTCCAGTGTTTGCGTGTGGAGGACTCAGTGCTGTGTGGGGTCACCATGGAGGTTTCTGGTGTACAGCAGTCCTGTAGGCGACCTAGGGCGGGCTCACCGAGGAGATGGAAACCTAGCCCCCCCCCCTAGCACCGGCCAGCCCTGTGGTGTTGGACATGTCACTTCCTTCTTTGTACCTGGGGGTGCCTCGATATGGGGATGCTAATGGTGGCTCCTTAGGGTAATGGAGTGCATTCCAAAGGAGCCCAGGAGCTCCCAAAGCTGGGAGCTGTAATCGCTGCAGGCTCCTGGCATTGCCTCAACAGTCACATTTGGGCCTCACGAAGGCGGCACCGTTGTCCACGTGCTGTCTAAAAAAAAAGACTGTGCTGCCTAAATTAATGTGTTAAGATGCAGTGTACACTGGAAAAAATAGTCTGTGCCTATCTTCGTGTAGTAGACTGTTTTGGTGGTGGGTTCCTGACTCATCCTGGTGTGGGGTGTTTTTCCTGCCCACAGAAGGCAGTGTCTTCACGGTGTCTGCTATGTGCTCTCAGAACTTGTCTGGGCAGCAGGGGTTGGGGTGGAGCTCTTTTCACAGGTCTTTGGGGGCCAGTGCAGTCCTGCTGTAACACTTCACTCAGAACATCAGCTCCTGGGCTTCTGAGCACGTGTGTGATTGACAGGCTGCAGAAAGCCCAAGGAGGCTGCTGGAGCTTCCCTGCCTGGCCTGGGACCTTGAGACAGGGTCTCACACGCAATTCTGAATGACTCGGTACGTACTCTGTAATTCAGGCTGGACTCAGACACCCCCCAACCCTGCCTCAGCCTCCCAGGTGCTGGGCTTACAGGCGAGCGCCTCCATACTGTCCCAATGAGTTTAAAGATGATCTCAGTCTGGTCTCAAGTTTCATGGTCATGCCGCAGCGTCCATGCTGAGTGTGCGCCGGGACTTATTAGGCGGAAGTTTGCCCAGAGCAGGGAAAGGGTTAGTGGAGAGATGATCAGCCCGCAGGGTGTCCTGAACTGAAGTACCACGGAAATGCCCCAGGCGGCTTCTTCCTCGGTATTTATTGACTGCTCAGCAGTAGGCTCCCCTGATGAGTTTGCTGGCCGCCTTTGGAGCTCAGAGGGGAATACAGATTCCGCTGAAGCCTGGGTTTTTTTCATGTGACTGCAAGAGTTCCAGCCAAGCCCTGATCCCTCCTGTCTCCAACACAGATCTCCCGACCCCAGACCTGCCCACAGATGGTTACAGCCGACTGGTGGACGCCAGACAGCACAGGCATGCTTAAGATGAGGGAGGCCCTGGCTTGTCCCAGGCTGGCCCAAGCCTCTTATGGATTATTTGAGGATTAGAGCGGCTCCGTGCTGGAGAAATAGCTCAGTTTGTAAATACTTGCGTCTGTGTGATCCCCAGAACCAAGTGAAAAAGCTGGATATGGTGGCATGTGTTTAATCCCAGCCCAGGAGTGTCAGAGGCAGACAGGCCCCTGGTCTAACTAACTTGGTAAATTCCAGGCCAGCAAGAGAACATGTCTCAAAAGCAAGGTGGACAGCACCTGAGGAAAAATACCTGCAGCACACATGCAGAAAGTCCTTAAATGCTGAAAGCCTCTGTGAAGTAGGAGTCTGAAACTTCTTCCTTTGTCCACTAGAGGGCGCAATCCCGCATCAGGCAATGGTACTGCAAAGTTGAGGATTAGTTTTGGTTTTAAAGCCAAGACCTTTTTCACCAGAAAGCTATGCAGGAGGTGCAGCTGCAGGGTGAGGCTCTTGCCTAGGAATCTGTCAGTTGGTCCCAGTTGTGCTCAGTTCCTAGGAAATGCTTGTCCTGGGACATCTGACCCCAGTCTGGGCTTGTGCAGTTGGGGCAGGGGCATGTTCTCATAGGCCGTGCAGAGACGCTCCTCGGGATTGTCATACCACACATACCAATATGTGGGTGGGTTCCCCAGCGTTACAGCCTCCACAGTAGTTCTCAACCCGCAACCCTTCCAGTGAATCTCCATCTCCAAAGATATTATGTTACAGCTCAAAACAGTAGCAAAATTATAGTTATGAAGTAGCAACGAAAATAATGTTATGGTTGGGGGGCTCACCACAACATGAGGTATTTCTTAAAGGGTTGCAGCATCAGGAAGGTTGAGAACCACTGTTTCAGAAGCATCCAAGGCAGGGACATCCTGTACTAGACGCTGAAAAACACATGTTGGATTTTGCTGATTGCCATCCCCTGGAAAACGGATGTTGGATGGGCGGGAAGAGTCAGGATTCCAGAAATGCAATCCTCTGAGCCTGGTTACCGCCTTTCTGAGGGACCAGACCCATTTAATTGAGCTTTCTGATGGATCCCAGTGAAGTTTAATGGAGCGCTAACAGCTGGCCTCTAGAGCTGAAGACGCCCTCCGGGAAATTGTAGTCCCTGGGGGAGGACAGGAACTATATCTGGGAAGGTGTGGGAAAGGAAAGGAATTAGGCTGACGAGGATGGGCATTGGGGTCTTCAGTCCTAGGTGAGGAAACGCCAGAGATGTCTGTGACCTTGAGCAAAACCTAAGGTCAGAGTAAGTGGAGAGAGGCAGGAAGAGCCCCTTGCAGAGGAGAGCTCAGCAATCTAGGTTCTGGGGTTGCTGGCCAGTCTGCTAAGGCCCAATGGCTGGGAAAGAGGGAGGCTTTAGCTTCCTGGAAAATGGTGTCAGGAGCTAGGATTCAGCCATGCTTTCTTCTTGAGAGGGTGTGGGAAAGCCTACCCCTCATAAAGGAGCTTACGTGGGGAGCTACAGCACTCTATAGCCTAGCTTGCCAGTCCTTGGGTCTGTGGCAAGCCTGTCAGGGCCTCCAGGAGTAGCTGAAATTACAGGCCTGCACCTCCAAATCCAGCTCCCCTGAGCTCCCTTGCTCATTCCTACCCCTGCCCCAGCTGCTGGGGGCGTGGGGTGGGTGAGTAGCCCTTAGGCATGGCTTTTCAACAAAGCCTGGGTATGTTTGTTTTGTTTAAGTCGCTGTTTAAACTGCTAACAGGAAGACTACAGAAGAGTGTTCTCCTATAATCTTTACAAGTAGAAGCCTGTCTGGCTTTGGATGGCTCACACAGAACAACTATTTGTTCTGGTTTTAGTTTCCAGACCAATCATGCAGCTACAGCAGAAAACGGCCTCTGTCCTTGCCTGTATAAGTCACTGGAAGGTCATTTGTCCCCAGATTGTCAGCTGGGAGAATTATGTAATGGTTATGCAATGCCGATAGGATGCAGCCGCCGTTAGCCACCTCTGGCCAAGTGACTCAGTGAAAGCCGGACTCCGACTCTCTTCCTTTCTCCTGCAGTGAGGTTTGAACCAGGGCCTGGAACGTGCTGAGCAAGGCTCCACCACCAAGCCCCACCCCAGCCCTGTGGATCCTTCTCACCCACGTCTGAACTTGTGCTTTCACATCACTTCGAAGTTGTTCATCTTCTGACACAAGCTGTGGAAAGCTTAGATGCTGAGTTACGGGAACTTCCTCTGATGAATGTCCCATCTTTCTACCAGAATTATTCACCTTTTGAAAGTTAGTGTGGGAAATAGGAAGGCAACATGAGAGGGTCAGACTGAAGTAAAAGCTTCGTTCCGGACATGGCCTCTCTTCTTAGGTTCCGGATCCCCTTTCTGTTTCCAAGAAAGGAAGACAGACCCACTTGTAGACATCCTCTTTGTCACCGCCCCTTCCCCGGAACACCGTCCTTAGGACTCTAGACTTGACCACGTGCTGAGCTGCCTTCCGGGTTAGGCTGCCAAGCATGTGTCAAAATACCCACCACCTGCCATAGCAGGCAGCAAAGACCTGTGCTGTCCAGCTTCCTCAGTTTCCCTCATTGTCCCCTTGGCTGCTCTGTTTGTCCCTTGCCCAGGCGGCCTCTGACCTTCTTGTTAAGTGCTCCCCTACTTCACAACTGTATTCCAGGATAATCGCATTACATGACCTGTCCCATTTTTTTTTTTTTCTCGGAAGTGTTGAAACTCACTGTGATAATTTAGTTTAATATGTTAAAGTTCTGTGGGAGATCTGGAGATTTCTCAGACAACTGGGAATAGCGCCACCTCAAGACCCAGCTATACCACTCCTGGCCGTATATCCGAAAGATGCTCTATCATATAACAAGGTCATTTGCCCAACTATGTTTATAGTAGCTTTACTCAGAATAGCCAGAAACTGGAAACAATTTAGATGTCCTTCAACCGAAGAATGGATACAGAAATTGTGGTACATTTACACAATACTGCTCAGGTATTAAAGACAAGAAAAATCATGAAATTTGCAGGCAAATGGATGGAACTAGAAAAGATCACCCTGGGTGAGGTAACAAGAAAGACACACATGGAATTTACTCACTTATAAGCAGATAATAACCATATAATACTGGATAACCCTACTACAGGCCACAGACCCAAAGAAGCTAAATAACAAGGGTGCTTAATTCTCATTCAGAAGGGCAAATAGAATAGACACCAGAAGCGGCTGAAGAGAAGGAACAGGATGGAAGCCTACCATAGATGTCCTCTGAAAGATTCCACTCAACAGGAGATCGAAGCAGATGCTAAGATTCACAGCCCAACTTTGGGCAGAGTGCAGGGAGTCTTAGGAAAGAGTAGGGAAATAGAAGGACCCAGAGCAGACAGGAGCTCCGTAAGAAGATCAACAAAGCCAACAAATCTGGGCCCTTGGGGGCCTGCAGAGACTGATGAATCAACCAAGGACCATGCATGAAGAGGACCTAGAGCCGCTGATCAGATGTAGCCAATAGGCAGCTCAGTCTTCATCTGGGCACCCAAGTAAGGGGAGCAGGGGCTGTCTCTGACATGGACTCTGTTGCCCGATCTTTGACCACTTCCCCCTGGTGGGGGTCCCTTGCCAGGCCACAGAGGAGGAGGATGCAAGCAATCCTCATGAGACTTGATAGGCTGGGGTCAGATGGTAGGGCAGAAGGGCTTCCCCTCTCTGAGAAATGCAGGAGGAGACGAGGGAGGGGTACAATTGGGATGTAGAGTGAAAAAATTATTTAAAATGAAGTTAAATAAAAACCTGTGAGAGGAGCAGGAAATGGCTCCGTGGCTTGAAGCACTTGATGATCATCTAAGGAAAGTGGGTCGGGATGCCTGTATACACATGATGTAGCTCTAGGGGACCCAGCACTCTCGTCTCCATAGGCACCTGCGTGCACAAGTGTGCACGCACACACACAAATACAAAGTAAAAGAAAAACAAAAAAACATTAAAGCAACAGAAAGTGTTCAGTGACACCTTTTTACGCAAGGGTCATGGTCCTGAGAAACCAGAGCAGAAATTTATGTCATTATGGATTTTTTTGGTTTTCCGAGACAGGTTTTTTCTGTGTAGCCTTGGCTGTCCTGGACTTACTTTGTAGACCAGGCTGGCCTCAAACTCACAGTGATCCCCCTGCCTCTGCCTCCTGAGTGCTGGGATTAAAGGAGTGTGCCGCCGTGGTGGGCAGTAACTATGGCTCTTATGGGGGGAATCTAGGGACTGGATTATCACTCTCTAGCTAACCACAAGAGAATCTCCCGCCTGGTGGGTGTTCACGAGGGAAGGGCTGCCCAGCACTGGCTGCTCACCCAGGCTTCTACATGATACATGGCGACTTTCCAGGCCTCTGCTCTCCTCTGATGTCACAGAGGCTGAGCATCCCAAGCTCTGTGGTTTGCTGAATAAAGCCAGAGTACATGGGGGGGGGGAGGTTTAGAATTAACAATAAAATTTCTTCCCAGTCCAGAAAACCGCACCACTAGGGTCAAAGAGGAAGGACTTTCATGGACAGCTGCTGGTGGGTGAGGACTGGGGTCAGTCTCCCTCCCTGTGGCCGTGATTCTGGCACACCACAGAATCCGTATGTGTGGCCTGTGGCACACCACAGAGTCTGAATGTGTGGCCTGCTCCGTGGTCATGGCTGTCCAACACCTGTAGATACGTGGACACTGAAGCTGAACCCTTCTCCCAGGAGAAAGTTTCCTGAATGGTGGCAGTTGGGAGGGGGAGCCAGGGTTCTGGGAAAATGCTACTGAGTGGGTGGGGCACCTACCTGGAGGAGGCCTTCTTCAGCCCACTCGTAAAAGGCAAAGGCATTGGGACAGAGAAGAGAGTAAGAAGGGCCTTTTCCTTTTTGTTCAACAGGGAGAAGTACCTCAGTTCTTTGCCCTCACAGGATAGCCAAACTGCTAGCTTCCGCCTGGACAGTTCTAGAAGACGCCAGGCCAACGGTTCTGTCCTAAACCCTCTCCTGGCTGCCTTCGTCCTATGTTCTCTGAGACCTCGAACCAAAGACAGCCCGCGTCGGCCCTGGTCACAGCTGAGCTGGCCTGCCGGATGTAATGTGACCGGTCTGTCTGGCCAGACCGAGTGGCTCGTCATGTCATGTAAGCACAGTCCCGGCGCTGGAGTGGCACTTCCGCCACAGACAAGATCATGGATTAGATGTACCTAACTGTATCCTGGAGGGGGAGGGCAGCCCCCAGGGGCCTCTGCAAGCAGCTGTTTACCAGAAAGGGCAGAGGGACCGCAGAGACCGTGTGACTGCCGCTCACCTTCAGCACTTCCAGCAGTACCGAGCTCTGTGATTTATCTTGACTGAGTATTTATCTTTGTAAGTTCCAGTCTTCCATTTTGCTTTAGTTCTGGCTGGGGAGCCCTGTGGTCCCACGGCTCAGGTTCTATATCCTCTCTGGGGAGGTGGATTCCACAGCTCCTTTGCAGTTATCTCAAAAGCCTCATGAGCTAAAACATGAAGGGCGCTAACAGAAGGGGGGAAAGCAAAAAGCAAGGTGGTGGGCTGCATCTCTCAGGAGCAGAGCAGACAGTCGCTCAGGACCGACAAGGCCCTGTATTCTCCCCCCCCCTGTCTCTCTGTCTCTGTCTCCCTCATCTACATACACATATGCACTCACACACATATGTGCACACGAAAAACAGAGCAGTACACTTTGCACTGAAGCCAGGCACGGTGCCTCAAGCCTAGAATCCCAGCATGTAGAAAGCAAAAGCAAGAAGATCAGGAGTTCAAAGTCATCTCCCTTCCCCTAGAAAGTCCCAGGCCAGCCTAGGAACAGGAGACCTTATCTCAAAACAAAACAGAAAGCCCTTTCTTCCAGAAAGGAGTGCCAGTCCCTCCCTGGCTTATGAGTCATGAGAAAGGGGTGCAGGGGTCAGAGGATGGGGAGAGCTGGAGGCCTTGGTGGGGCAGGACACCTAATGAAGGGTAGGGCTTTCAGGAAAGAAAAAGGTAAAAAATGTATTTTAGGGGGACTTCTAAAATGACATTTATCTCTATTTCATGTACATTAGTGTTCTGCCTGCGTGTATGTCTGTGTGAGGGCATCAGATACCCCGGAACAGGAGTTGCAGAGAGTTGTGAGCTGCCATGAGGGTGCTGAGGCTAGAACCAGGGTCCCCGGGAAGAACAGCCAATGCTCCCAACCGCCGAGCCATCTCTCCAGCCCATAGGGAAATATTGAGCCCCACATGCAGATTTAACAAATAAAGGTAGAGGACATGGGGCTGGAGATATGGCTCAGCAGTTAAGAGTCCAGGTTCAATTCCCAGCACCCACATGGCAGCTCACAACTGTCTGTAGCTCCAGTGCCAGGAGAGCCCTCATACAGACATACTTTCAGACATACATGAAAGCAAAACATTAATGTACATAAATTAAAAAAAGTACGGGACACACAGTTGAACAATGATTAAATATTGCACGAGGCAGCCTGCGTTTAAAAAGTTTAGCTGAGTTCGTGTAGAATTGTTTGTTTCTGTGTTTCAGCTGGCGTCGGTTACTCAGAAGACAAAAGGGATTTTCAAGATGGCTGAGAGAATGTACCTTTGGCTTCTTCACCACTGACAGTGCTCTGAACTGACAAAGTGAGTTGTTTTTATCTGCTGCTGAATTCCAGAAAAGGGGCCGTGGCTTAGAAACAGCCCTTGGATTAGACACCCTGCTGCTGTCACTGGATCCTGACAAGGCGTAACTTAAGGGGCAGACGGCTCGGGGGCTAAGAGGGGGCTAAGAGCACTTGCTGCTCTTTCAGAGAACAATCACTCAGTTCCTGGCACCCACAACACGTGGCTCACAACCATGCTAGCTCCAGAGGACTTCACACCCTCTTTTGGACTCCACACACACACACACACACACACACACACACACACTTTTTTTTTCCCCCTCATAATTTTAAAGAAATTTAAAGGAGGAAGGGTTTATCAGGGCTCATGACCTGAGTCTTGTCCGCCATGTCGGAGAGGCTGCCAGAGCGTGAAGCAGCAGTCACAGGGATCCCGGTGAAGTGGTGCCCCGCTTGCTTTCCCCTTTTTAGCCATTCGGGGTGGTCTTCCCTGTTTTGTCAAACTTCTCTGGGAACCCCCGTAATGGACACAACTGGAGGTGTGTCCCCTGGCTGGTTCCAGGTCCAATTAAGCTGGCCATGAGAACTGGCCCTCCACCCTCTGAGCTCACAGAGACCGTTCTGGCGAAGGCAGGTTTGGAAGAGACCTTCCTCTCCCCCGAAGATGCCCTTCGGCATTGGTTTGCTTTTGACTGGGCATGCTCTTCTTGGTCTCAGTGATTTGTAGACTTGCTTGTCCCCATCGCTGGGGCTAAAGTATTTATTAATGAGAGGGATGTGGGGTTTCTCTCCATCCCCTAGGCCCCAAGAGACCCAGCACGCAGCCCCTCTGAGAGGCTCTTACAGGGACCCTCTGGCCTGCCGCCTCCCTCTTCAGGCTCCTCCCCACCCTGGTCATTTCCAGCCCGTCTTCATCAAGAAGTGTCTTTCTAGGCTGAGCATAGTGGTGCGTGTCTGTAGTCCTCCCATACACAGCAAGCTGGAGGCCGGCCTGGGCTACCTTTGGCCTTGTTTGGAAGGGCCAATGCACAGTCACCAACCCTGAGGACGCGAGTTCGAGTCCTGGAACGCATAGTAGAAAGAGAGAACCACCTCCTGCAAGTTCCCTCTGACCTCTGGGCATGTGTGTGCCATTTGTTCTTTTGGTAAGGTGGGGAGGTGTAGTGGTTGCTGGGGTCAAGTCTAGGGCCTTGCACATCCTAGGCAAGAGCCCTGTCTGAGCCTCAACCATGTTTGTTTTCTAGCACAGCAGCAAAAGGGACTAATTCTGTTGTGTGGCCACCACCCTCCCCATAGGGAGGCCAGGCAGGCGGCCCCAGCTGGAGTCTGAGACTCCACAGCTCAGCAGCATAGGGGTCAGAGCTGGGAGGAAGCAGAAGGCAATGGCAGCCAGGATAAGCAGAGCGGCTTTACTCTGTGAAGGTCAAAGCTCAGGGATCCGGGGCCCAAGCTCAGGCTGGGCTCCGTTTGTCTCTCTCACTTCCCTGAAGGTCAGACAACAACTTAGGTTTGGCCTGGTGACAGACACTTCAGTGTAGGTGACTTGGGGCAGAATACAAAGCTGAGATACATCAGTGCCTTCCATCTCTCTCATTTACCAGAAGGAAACCCAGTCCTGACAGCCAGAGCTTGCTTCCTTCCTTCCTTCCTTCCTTCCTTCCTTCCTTCCTTCCTTCCTTTCTTCCCTCTTCCTCCTCCTCCTTCTTCTGGTCTCTCCTCAGCTAGGAGCTCCACTCCAGCTTGTGGTGACCATCTTAAGCCACTGATGAGCCATTGGTACCCAGCACAGAGCCTGAGTGTAGACCACAGTATGGGTGAGTGGCCGTGGGCAGTCACTGGCCCTGAACGAGCCTATTCTCCTGCAGCAAATGAAGGGTTTAAGTAGGGAATGTTGGCAAAATTTTTGACATTTAGTATATAAATTACTCTACTGAATTATGCTGGGTGGGGGGGTGTGGTCAGTTGGCATTAGCCTAGTAAGCCCTGGTCTGCCTAGCCCCCTGAATAAATACATTACAATCTCCTTTCTATTTCTTGCTCCCTCCCCCCCAATTGGCAGGCTCCTGTGGTGAGGCCCTTCACACCACCTCACCTGCCCTGTTTAGGTGATTTCTTTCCCTCTAGTGATAAGTATCAGGAAGTGAGGAGACCTGCAACCAGATGGCTCAGAGGTTAAGAGCACTATCTGCTCTTCCAAAGGTCCCGAATTCAATTCCCAGCAACCACATGATGGGTCACAACCATCTATAGTGAGATCTGGAACTGTCTTCTGGTATGCAGGCAGAATACTATATAAATAATAAATAAATCTGTAAAAAAGAAAAGAAAATTTAAACTCCTGAAAGGGGCTGAAGACGGGTAAGGTTTTCTTCCAATAAGGAAGGCAGGAAGGAAGGTTGAGGGGTTTTTGTTTTGTTTTGTTTTGTTTTTATGGTGGGGATCAAACTTAAGATCTTAAATGTGCCAAACTATATCCAGGCTTTTCAAAATATATGTAACTTAGTTGGGAATCAAAAAAGCCACCTCCAAGCCAGGCATGGTGGCACACACCTATAATCCCAGCACTCTGGGAGACAGAGGCAGGCGAATCTATGTGAGTTTGAGGCCAGCCTGGTCTACAAAGTGAGTTTAGGACAGCCAAGGCCACATAGAGGAACCCTGACTCAAACAAGCAGAGAGAGATTCAGAGCTGAGAGCACCACTCCGCAGCCCATCACCTCCTGCTGTGCCCCACCCCCACCCCATCCTTTGATGTAAACTTGGTCCAACCCCGTCTGGCCCACAGCTTCATGCTGTGTACAAGAGCAGGTAATGCATGCAGCCCAGAAAGCTCTCCCGGGGCAGGTAATCTCCCTCAGAGTGGGCGAACGCTGGAGAAAACCAGCTGATGGCGGAGAGTTCTAGTGACTTGACCCCTGGGCAAAGAGCCGTGTTTACTCAGCCACTCACTGACACCCACTGGAAGGGCACAGAGCTCCAGCTGGGTTGGACCACTCAGCCCTGGCCAGCTTTCCTGAGCCTCACCTTTCTTCAGCTGCTCCTGGGTGAGGAGGACGCAGGCCCAGGGGCGGTCACTTAGCGGTCACCCAGCCATGGAGAGCCCGATTGACTGCGGGTCACACCGACTCTCAGGGATAAAGTGAGAAGTCTCATTTAACTGATTTGGTTTGTTTGGTTTTGTGTTTCAAGCCCAGCTCTTCCTCCGTAGCTCTGGCTGGCCCGGAATGTGCTCTGTAGACCAGGCTGGCCTCTACTTCACAGAGATCTGTCTGCCTCTGCCTCCAGTGCTGGGATTAAAGGGATGTGCCACCACACAGACGTATCTGCACGATTTTAATTGAAAGAAAATTGCACAAATGTTAAAGACACAGATACATGCACACACACCAGCACACAGACACACATGGAAACTAAACACATCGCTGCCCCACCCCCACCAGTATGCACCAGAACACGCGTGGAAATACACTACACGCTGCACAATATATGCTGCATGCCTACCCAGAGACACACATCACAAGCACATGAATACACCACACACCACACACACAAGTTCTATAGATTTCCATTCTGCTTCTTCACTCAGTTTAAGGAAGTCAAGAGAAGAAGAAAGAAACGCTGAAAAAACCCACAAAGTGGAAAGAAACTGAAGTCCTTCTGTAGCCACATCAGAACATATGAGGACGGAAGGGGAAAAATCAAGCATTGTGAGAAGGTCATGATCTTCTCACATGGAGGAGGGCCTGTCTCACCATCCTCGGGGCTTCACCAGCGGGGCGGGGCTAGGCTTCTGGCTGACACAGCTTTTTCTTAGGGTTACTTCTACAGGGCTAATGGCGCAGCGCCAGCACCACCCCCTGCACCTGCACAGGCCTTTGAATAGCGGACTTGATCTGTTGGCTGCATCATGATCTCTGAGTGTGACTATGTGGGCCTGACATTTGTGTTGTGGTTTATAGCTGCCTTATTTCTGTCACACCTCAGAGGCACACCCCCATCCACAGCCCTGTGTCCCATTCAGCAGTCATTTTCCAGCCCAGCAGGTAACAACTAAACCTCTCTCTCTCTCTCTCCCTCTTTTTTTCTCTCCATCTCTCTCTCTCTTTCTCTCTCTCTCTCTCTCTCTCGCTCTTTCCTTCCCTCTCCCTCTCTCTGTCTCTCCCTGTCCCTCATCCTCTCTCTCTCTGTCCCTCCCTCTCCCTCTCTTTGTCCCTCTCTTTCCCTCTCCCTTTCCCTTTTCCTCTCTCTCTCTCTCTTCCTCTCTCTGTCCCTCCCTCTCCCTCTCTCTGTCCCTCTCTCTCCCTCTCCCTTTCCCTCTTCCTCTCTCTCTCTCCCTCTCTCTGTCCCTCTTTCTCCCTCTCCCCCTCCCCCTCTTCCCTTTTCTCTCTCCTCCTCTTTCCCTCCCTCTCCCTCCTCCCTGCTCCCCCCCCACCCCGACTCTCTTTGCAGAGTCTGGTTAGAGTAGTCCAGGCTGGTCTCCAATACTTGATGCCCCTGCCTCAGCCTCCAGTGCTCTGATTACAGGCATGTACCATCTCACTCTGACTAAATCCATTCAATGAAGTCTGTGTGGTGCAAAGCACAGTGAGCTCTTGCACTGTCCTCAGCCAGTGTCCTGTGATCTGTGCTGCTAGCAAAGGTCACCACAACCCAAACTGGGCACATGAGAGGCCCCTTGGCAAAGGAACGCGGGTCAGGAGGCTTCCATTAGGCTATTGGGAGATATCCTGACCCCACATGCTCCCAGATCCTTCTCTCTTATGTATAAAATAAAACAGAGGGACAGTCTCATACAGCTACATGATATTTCATGATCTCTCAGTTCTGTTTACATTGTGGCTCACACCTACAATCCTAGCACTCAAGAAGCTGAGGCAGGAGGGTCACAGGTTTGAGGCCAACATGGGCTACATAAAAAGACTCCCATTATAAGGCATATTTATTGCTTTTGTGTATGTGCATGGAGTATGCGGGCACATGATCAAAACACACATGTGGAAGTCAAGAGAGCACTCTATGGAGTCAGTTCTCTCCTCCCACCTTTATACAGATTCCTAGGATCAAACTCAGACAGCCTGTGTGACAAATGCCTTGAACCATACAGCCATCTTGCCAGCTCCTGCAGTGAATGCTTCTGTTTGGGGAGAGCTTGGGGGGTGTCTGGGATTGGCTGAGGAAGCAAGGCTTACTCTCAAAGGATTAAAATGCCCAGCACTCTCCTGGAAAAGATCTTCCTTTGGTCTTAAAGACAGGGGCAAGCCAGGCATAATGGCAGTTGCCTTAATTCCAGCAGGGAGGCAGAGGCAGGTGGATCTCTTGAGTTTGAGGCTAGCCTTGTCTACAGAGTGAGTTCCAGGACAGCCAGGGCTGCACAGAGAGAACCTGTTTCAAAGAACTTATATAAACATACACTCACACACACACATATATATACACACGCACATATGTGTGTATATATATATATATATATATATATATACACACACACATGTATATAGATACACACATATATGTGTATATATATCACATGTGCATATGTATATGTGTATATACGTATATACTCACACACACATGTGTGAATGACAGGGTCTATGAAGCCTTGGCTGGCTCTGAACTTGCTATGTAGTTGAGGATGACCTTGAATTTCTGATCTTCCTGCCTCTACCTTCCTAGTTCTGGGATTATAGTTGTCCTGCTTGTTTGGTAAGAAAGATACCTGAAAGGTCACTGGCTCTGGTCTTGGCCCCTTATCTAATATTGGACTCTGTTTGACAAGCGTTCACAGAACATATCTCCTCTTCTTCCCTTTTGCACATGACTTGGAGATTGACCATATCTTTGGGCTTTTTGCATTTTAGGGGCCCCCAGTGAAGCCAGGCATCACCCAGCTCCCTGACTGTAGGAGCAGCTTCCCCGAGTGGCCCTGGTGGAGACTGGGGAGGAACGGGGCTGGAAGAGTACCCAGTGCAGAGCCAGAGGTCAGCGCGCCCTGTCTCATAACAAAACAAAACAAGCCGAGATCCCCACAGGGCTCTTTTGGGGAAGCGGCGTCATCACGCCTCAGGATGTGTGAGCTCAGGAACATTTTCCTTGGAATAAACTGTGTCCTCTGGGCCTTCCTAATGAGCCCTTTTTTGTGGAAACAGCACAATGGTTGGAACCGACTGCCCGTTTTCCCTCGGCTGTGTTGTGCAGAACAGAGGAATGTCTTGTTGACTTTGTTTTCATTGAGGGACACTCTTTGTCCTCCGAGGGATACATAAGAGTTCCTATCTTAGAACATGTGAAGCCCTGAAAGGTGGCTTTTCCACGGAAGCCGTTAGGCTGAATCACTGAGCTCCACGCTGTAGAGGAAACAGACCTGGCTGGCTGCCAGGTCTGAGCGGCAGCCAGTGCCCGTATTTGGGATTGCGATGGAGCTGTTTCTGAAGGCCGAGGCCCTCCACGCCCTTTTGAGAGCGTTGATGCTTTGGTGATGGCTGTTAGAGACAACTTGTGGTGGACACTTGCCTGGGGTGATATGACAGCAGGCTGTGGATGGAGTTGCCCCCCCTTGGCAGACCCATTGCCATGCGTAAAGAAAGCCTGGTGCATCTTGGAAATTTAATTCTCCAAATGGCCCCAAACTGGAAGCAACCAAAGATAATCAATTAAAGAAATTTGGATACAGTTGTATAGTGGAAAGACGATTAAGCTATTTTGTTGAGTAAGGGGTGGGAAGCAGGCTTCAATACACTATATGAGTCTATTTATGGAATAACAGAATGTGCTGGTTAGTTTTCTGTCAACTTGACACAGCATGAGTCATTTGGGAAGAGAGAACCTTAGTTAAAAAGATACCTTCTTCTTTTGATTAGTGACTGACACGGAGGGCCCAGGCCACTGTGGGCTGTTACACCCTTGAGCAGGTCCTGGCAGCTGAGTGAGCCATGGGGAGCAAGGCACTGAGCCACATTCCTCCATGGCCTCTGCCCCAGTCCCTGCCTTGGCTTCCCCCGGTGATGGACTGTGGCTGCGACACGTAAGCCAAACAAACCTTTTCTTCCCGAGCTGCTTCTGGTCATGGTCCTCATCCCAGGGATAAACACCTGACTAGGACACAGAATCAGATTGCTTCGACCCAGTGCTAGCCCTGCATGCACAAAGCCCTGGGTTCCATCCCCATCACCATGGAAATAACACACAGTGCCACAGGCCTGACATCCCAGCACTTGGGAGGTGGAGGCAGGAGGTTCCAGTGTTCAAGGTCATCCTCAGCTACCCAGTGAGCTCAAGGCTAGCTTGGGTTACAGGAAATCCTGAATAATAATAATAATAATAATAATAATAAAAGGAATTCTTTCTAGGCATTCCATCATTTCCTGTATCCCCACTGTAACAACTCACCACGCATTTAGTGGTAAACAACACTCAGTTTGGGAGGTAGGAAATCCGACTTGGATCTCAGTGAGCCATGGTCACTGAGGTAGGTAGAACTGTGGTCACTTAGGGTGAGTTCATAGATCCTCAGTTCCACCTGCAAACCTAACTTCCCTTTGCCTGGTGCCCATAGTCGTGGATCCTCAGGGTTAGGAAGCATCCTTGGGAGATGGTCAGTAAAAGTTACAGGAGCCCACTGTTTGGGCTACAGAACACAAAACTCAAATTCAAAATGGAGTCGCTGGTGCTAATGTCTGACATCACCATGTCAGAGCTAGGGTTCAGGAGAGTGCAACAAGGGAAGTTTCTCAGCAGCAGGAAAGTAGGAAGTGAAGATCCTTCAGCTGCCATCCAGGTACCCCCTAAATCCTTACAGAAAGGCAGCCTGGTTAGCCACCAGCTGTGTTTACATTGCCCCGACTCTTGTTTTTGTTTTATAAGGGAAGTACCTTTGAAGGCTTACTTTCTGCATTAGGAGTTTTGCCTGCACCTCTGTTGTGCCTGGTTCCCTGCGAAGGTCAGAAGAGAGTGCCCGGTCCCCTGGCACTGGAGTTACAGATGATGGTGAGCTGCCACATGGGTGCTGGGAGCTGAACCTGGGCCCTTTACAACAGCAGCAAGTGCTCTGAGCCCCTGAGCTGAGCCAGCTCTCCAGCCTGAGAAAGCAATTTTGAAATGATCACCTTCACATGCATCTTCTCTTTCTTTTTCTCTGTGGCCCTGGAGACAGAACCTAGGGCCCTGTGCATGCTGAGCAGCACCCTCCGCCTTCTGAGTCTTCTTCTGCCTTCTTCAGCCTATCCTTGTCTGGAAGGCCGGCCTCCCGTGCTCAGCTCCCTGGAATATTCATTCTGCCTTTGAGGTGAAGTGCTGGGGGACTTCAAACTTGCATAGCAAACGTGATGGTGTACACCTAGAACCCCAGCATTCAAGAAGATGAGGCAGGAGGATGTCTGTGAGATGGTGGCCAGTCTGGTCTACATGTGACCCTTTTTAAAAAACAAACAACCCCTAGCACTTGGGAGGCAGAGGCAGGCAGATCTCTCAGTTCGAGGCTAGCCTGCTCTACAGAGTGAGTTTCAGGACAGCCAGAGCTACATAGAGAAACCCTGAACAGAACAAAACAAACAGAACAGAACAACCCTTCCTCCCCCCAAAACCCTTTGACTATATTGTTGTGACATTTGTTTTTGGACAGGGACATTATTCTGCAAACAACAGACAGGTATACAAGTTAAGAATAATAATTTCGCCAGGTATAGTGGCCCATGCCTTTAATTCCAGCAGTCAGGAGGCAGAGGCAGCTGGATCTGTGTGAATTCAAGGCCAGCCTGATCTATAAAGTAAGCTCCAGGACAGCCAAGGCTCCACAGAGAAACCCTGTCTTCAAAAGCCAAATAATAACAATAAAATAATCTCTAATTGTTCGTGTTTTTCCCTACTCTCCCCCACTTTTTTATTTTCAGAAGTTTTCCTGGAAGTTCAGAGCCTGCTTTTGTGATGAAAAAGTTGACTCTCAGTTATGCACCCTGGTGATGTCTTTATAAAGTGTGTTGGTACCTATTGGGCAGCTAGTGGTGAGTCTCAGAACTGTTTAAGGCTTTTCTTTAGGGGTCAAAGAAAGAACACTTACCCAGCATGCCCAGGACCATGTGCTCATCCCGGCACTGTGGAGAATAACAGTAAACTATAAAAAGCCTTCAGTCTTGACAGGAAGATCATCGCCATCCTGAGAAATTGGTTCCGGAAACTCAGGGCCATCTCCTTATCCTTCTAGAACATAACATCTTTAACTTTAAACCATGAGATAAGAGGGTAACTTATGACAGAAGATTAAATTTAGGTTCTCTTTGGGAAACAGAATATTGGTTATCTGTCTATGATATCTTTTTTAATTTTAATTTAAATTTTTTTTTTTTTAGACAGGTTCTCATACAGGCCAGGCTAGCCTCCAAGTTGCTGAGAATGACCTCGAACTTCTGACCTTTTTGCCTCTACCTCCAGAATACTGGATCCTTGGCACCCAATGCAGCCTGAACTGTAATTCCAGCACTGGGGCAATTCCCCTGGGTTTGTTGATAGCCAGTCTCCCCAAATGTGTGTGCCCCAGGTTCAGTGAAAGCTCTTGTCTCAAAAAACAAGGTGGACAGCGGTAGAGGAAGAAAGCAGAATTGACCTGTGGCCTTCACACGCGCACACTGCAAGTAACCCCGAGGTTGAAAAGAAGCATCAGCAAAAGCGGGCACATCTTTCTGACACCCCCTGAGTGCTGCTGGGATGCGTGTGTATGACAAGCTATTCCAGGCAGGTCGGGCCCTCCAGGCTCCAGGCTGGAGGTTAAACATACCACAGTCAGTATTTTCCTACCCAATGCAGTTTCTTCCTGTCTCTGCTGGGAGCACAAACGCTTCACCTGCTCACCGGCCTCAGGACTCCCCCAGTGCCCCTCACTGCCCCTCAGTGCCCTTATTACCCCTTGGTACTCCTTGTGTCCCTCAGGATCCCTGAGACGGATGCTGGCTGCTAAGAATAGCTGCAGATCCGCAGGCAAGCGGCAGGCAGCTGGGAAGGAGGGGAGGTCAGCCTGCAAGCCCACTGGAGTGGAGATCTTTTCTACAACACAATCACATGGCCACCTGGGTCTCAAGTGACTGTGTGGCCAGCTCTTCTAGACTTCAAAGGCACCGTGCAGTCTCGAGGGTGCCTCTCAAGGGTAAAGGGACCCCATCCCCAGCTACCCTCTTCCTCACTGTTCCTGACTGTAGAGGTTTTTCTTGCTCTGTCTTCATTCATTGCGATTGTGCCGTCCAGAAACTGCCCCAAGTCCTGCTCCTTTTGGGGCCAACAACCGGTCTTGCACACAGACACTGGTGAGTGCGGGCATGGGGTCTCTGCTTTGAAAACCCCAGGCGGTGGGTGGACCTTCAGTTTAAGTTCTGGATGTAGCCCCGGCAGCTGGGCAAGGGCATTTCTGTCCATGACCGTATTTGGTCCGGGCCCTTTGTGGGGCCAATGCTTTGTTTTCAGTGATGGGGGTGGGGTTGGGGTAAAGGAGAGGATCGATGTTTTCATCCTGGGTGGCTCCTTCCTGCCTGAGCTGCCCCCTCCCCGCCCCCCCCCAAAGGGATGTGCTCAGCTCAGGAGTCCCTGAAACCAAAGCAGCATGTTCTCTGGCTTTCAAAACACAGGAAAGAAATTGTCTCCAAAATGGAAAGGCACGAAGTCAGCCATGGAGAGGTCGTGGGAGATACTTCCCAAGTACCTCAGCATCCTTGGCAGAGTGAAGCAAGAACATTTTCGTGTTTAAATATGCCTTGTCAAGGCTTATTTTGGTAGATCATTGTGTGGTAACGAAGATTAAAGGAATGAAGGCATAGCCTTCAAAAATAAAAATTAAAAAAAAAAAAATCACACCAGGACTGAGGGGGTGTGTTGATAAAGCACTTGCCTAGAATGCCTGAGGCCCTGAGTTCCATTGCCAAATCGCCAAAAGAAACCACATCCCTTGAAGCACGGGGGTGGTGGGATAAATCAGTTAGAGGAACTGCTACATAGGGTGAGCTCTCTGAAAGCTGTCAGAGCAGCCTAAGCCAGACCCACAACCAGCCTCACACGGAAGAGGAACTGACTTCTCTTAGGTCAGGGAGCTGAGGGAGAGACTTCAGACAGCCAAGAGGGAGGGGACCAGGGACCCATGCTCTGAGCTGACTGCAGCCTGTGCTCTGCAGGGTGGCAGATGGCTGAGATCTCAGTTTGCATCTCCCTTTCAGACTGAGCACTGCCTATATAGCAAGTGATGCAGACACACCTGCTAGAAACCTAGGGCCTTCAATCTAAGAATCAAGGGGCTGTCTCCCCACTCCCGCAGCTGCCCCCCATTTCTCTTCTTTCTCTCCTCCTCCTCTCTTTTCTTCCCCCCTCCCTTACCTTCCTCTCCCTTCCTCTTTTTCTTCCTTCCCCCTCCCTCTTTCTTCTCTTCTCTTTCCCTCCACCTCCTTTTCTCTCTCTCATCCATCTTTTCCTACCCCCTCTCCTTTGCATCACTAGGCACAGACCCACACCCAAACCCATGTTCTATCTCAGCCACACTGACAGCCCAGTGAGGGAATATTTGCTTGCTTGCTTGCTTATTTATTTATTTATGTATTTAGTGACAGGGTGTTTCAACAGTCTTGGAATGTCACAGTCCCCTCCCATCCCTCGTGGGGCCGGTCTTGCAGGATATTTAATGGGTCTCCCACCCAGCCTCATGGACTGCTGCAGATGTGAACAGGGATTGGGCTATGAGTGAGTGTTAGCCTGTGATCCTAGGCTAAGATGGATCTTCTCCATCTCCTTGCCCGCACCCCCCCACCTTTGTGTTGCTAGGCTTTGACTCAGGACCAAGCCCATGCTCTATCTCAGCCCCACCCCCACCTCATTGAGAGAATATTTATTTGTTTATTTATTTATTTGTTCCATTTGGAGTGTGTATATGTGTACACACATGTATGCCTCTGTGTGTGTATGTGTGTGTGCGCGTGTGTGTACACCCAGGCCTTGACCATGCTAAGCAAGCACTCTGCTGCTGAGCCAGCCACGCTGCTAATGCATGGCTTGTTCTGTTTGTTGTTTTGTGTGTCTGTGCCTGCTCATGTACAGGCCAGTGTGTGCAGGCCACAGGCTGGAAGTCAGATGTCTTCCTCAACACTCTCCATCTTGTTTTCTCTTGAGATAGGCAGGGAACTCACTGCTGCTGCTGGGTAGACTGACCAGCACACCCGGGGGTCCTCCTGCTGCCTTCCCCGGCACCGAGTGCAGCACACTATAACTGACTTCTTACACGGGGCGGGGAATCCAAACTCAGGTTTTCACGCTTTCAGGTAAGCACTGTACCGACCAAACCATCTCTCCACCCCGCCCCAAACTTTTTTTATTTATTTACTTCTTTCTTCCTCCCTCCCTCCCTCCCTCCCTGTCTCTCTCTTTCTTCTTCCCTTCCTCCCTTCCTCCCTCTCTCCCTCTCTCTCTCTCTTCCTCCCTCCCTCTCTTTCTTTCTTTTTCTTTCTTCAGTCTTTCTGCGTAGCCCAGGCTGACCTGGAACTCACAGCCACCTCTTGCTCGGCTCCTGAGCGCTGAGACTGTGCATCGCTGCGCCCTGCTGCCACACCCCATCTGTACAAAGTTGGAGCTGAAGCACCCTCTTGGGTATCTCTTCAGGGCATCCACCAGTGGCTTCTGTCTTTCCCCATCTTCCCGGGTTAAAGACCTGTGTGTGGGGGCACTTTTGAAGACTTGCAGAGACCCAGCTGCCAACTCCATCAGGCACTGCTGGGTTTGTGGTTTTGCGTGCTGCTTCTCTGTTACATTGTTTCTTTCATGCAGACTCTCACTGCATGGAAGGCCAACCTGGGGCTAACTCACTGTCCACAGGAGCAGCATGAGAGATTTCCAGCAGAGCCCATGAGTTATTCAGAACCTCGCGGGTCAAGCCTGTGACAAGCACTTTCCCTGTGGAATGGGTCTGTCACTGGGGAATTGCTCAAGAGAGCTGGCCTCTTAGTGACCCTGGGTCTCTCCTTCAGAAAGAAGCGCTGGATAGATCGGGGGAACATGAAAGCCTTTGGTTACTGCACAGCTCGGGGAGAGGGCCCGGCTTGAGGGTATCGTAGTTCAGCTCCACTGTCAAGCTGACTGGGTTTAGAATCACCCAGAAGATGGAGGCACTCCCCGGAGCTGTCCCTGGGAGACATTTCCACAGAGTTAACTGGGGAGAAAGACTCATCCTGAATGCAAGCAGTGCGATGCCATGGGCTGGAGCAGTGGCTCTCAACCTTCCTAATGCTACAACCCTTTAACACAGTTCCCCAATCATAAAATTATTTTTATTGCTACTTCATAGCTGTAATTTTGCTACTGTTATGAATTGTAATGTAAATATCTGATGTGCAGGATATTATCTGATATGCGACAGCTGTGAAAGAGCTGTTTGGGCATCGACCCTCAGGTTGAGAACCCCTGGAACTAGAGGCACGGAGGGGGTAAAGGGGGCAGGGGGGAAAGCCGGCAGTGGTGGTTAGTGTTGACTGTCGGTTTAGCAGGACCTAGAGTCACCCAGGAGAAGAACTCCGGGCACTAGGCTGTGAGGTGGGAGGCCCTCTGCACCATCCCACAGGCTGAGAATTGAAAGGAGAAAGGAGCTGTGAGCGTCCTGCTCATCAGTCTCTGCTTCCTGACTGTGGACACGCGTGACCTGCTGCCTCAAGCTCCTGCCACCGTGGCTTCTCCACCCATGCTGTGAGGTTGTCATAGCAACAAGACAAACCCCCAAGTGAGTATATTCACATGTCTGCTTCCTGTCCATCATGGTATCTCTGTTTCCTATCCACTATGGAACCTGCTTGCTGTCCACCCCAGTGGCACCGCTGCTTCCTGTTCACCATGGCGCCTGTTTCCTGTCTACCACAGCATCTCTGTTTTCTGTCCACATGGCACCTAGTTCCTGTCTACCAAGGCACCTGCTTCCTGTTCACCATGGCACCTCTCCTTCCTCTTCACCATGTCTCCTTTGCTTTCTGTCCACATGGCAGGTCCTCTGCTGCTGCTGGCCACTGCCACAATGTTCTGCCAAGTACAAAGAGCCAAGGGAACACCGCAAACCCTCCAAAAATGAGACAAAATAAATCCTTCCTCCCTTGAGCCATTCTGTCATACTTTCACCCCAGGGACGGGAAGAGTACCTGATGCAGCTCTCTGGGTCCTCCCTCAGACTGTCAGCGTTCTCGAGTAGAACAGCCAGCTTTTTACAGTGCCACTCAGGAGAACACAGCATGGGAGGACCCTACAGACAAGGCTGCTCTGACACCATTTCACCCCTGCACAAGGCCGACCTGAACGTTCCTTTCAGCCTAGAGCCGGGAACCAAAGGCTTGCAGGTGGGGAGTAAAACTGTGTCATTGGGGCAGCTCGGTGGCAGGAAGAACCTGATTTTTCCAGGCTTGGCTCATGATGGCCGTGCTGATGCCCATGTGACTGGAGGTATGAGGCACTCAGAGCCATGAAGGGTGAATACAGCAAACAGCTGCTCAAGACCCTGAAGAAAGTTGGTTCTCCTCCCGCCCTCCCCCTTGTCCTCTTCTTCACCCTAACGCTCTCTCCCCATAGTGCTCCACAGCTTGTCTCTCTCCTTCTCCCTGAAGACCTAAGTCAGTCAGCCTCAACTGTCCATGCAACCAGCTCCCTCAGAACAGGAAAGGGGGTGCTGTGAATAAGTGCCTTCAGTCAGCAGGCATGCAGCAAGCATGTCCCATGCCAGCACGGCTCTATGTCACCCTAATTACAAGGAGTGGAGAAGGAAGGCATGTGACTCATTAATGAGGCTTCTAATCTCCACCCAGCATGGGACTGTCTCCTGAGCCTCCCACGCTCCCAGGAGGATGGACATTTTCTGTTATGTAATTTGCTCCCGGGTGCCACCAAGAACAAAGGTAACGAAAGCTCAGACCATTTCCAGCTTCGGATCCAAGAATGCTGCTCAACCTGGGGAGAGCTTTGGCCCCTACCGAGTCTGAGATAAGACATGCTTCCTAAGTCAAGGTTATAATTATGCCTCCTTCCTGTAATTGTACTAATGCGCATGCCGGCACGCCCACAGGCTGGCCACCTAAAGCCACCATCTATATTTGGTCAGTATCACACATAGTGCCTGCCTTATCATGCAGGGCGTGCAGGCTTTGACTGGCACGTTAATCCCAGGGGACTTCAGAGAGGATAGAAATAACTAGTACCTTCCAAGAGCCATCCCACTCTGCCAACAAGACGAAGGCAGGCCTGGATTCGCCAGCTTCGCAGGCCGGGTCCCCCAGAGCTACTCACCAAGAACAAACCACTCTCCGCACTGAGGCAGGCAGGAGAATCCAGAGGCTACCCATCTTTAGGGTCATGATTGAATGCACGCGGGAAGAAGCTGGAAGGATGAGCCTCAAGCCCTCAGTAATGAACAAGAAAGTCAGCGCAGAGGGCAGTCCCTAGGAAGCAGGAGCTGTCGGGGAGACTAGACAGGTGTGGCTGAGGAAGCAAGTGCTTGGGCCAGCAAGATGGCTCAGCGTTTGCCACCAAGCCTGATCACCAAAGTTCAATACTCAGGACTTGCATCGTGAAAAGAGAGAACAAGTCCGGCCACTTGTCCTCTGACTTCCACACTTGTATGCACGCACGCATGCATGCATGCACACACGCACACACACACACACACACACACACACATGCACACACACACACACACTAAAATATTATAAAAAAAGGAGTGCATGTCTCAAGTACGGCAATAGTCGACATTTCTTTTATCCACTCATGGGATTTTTTTAAATGTATTTGATGACATAATGTAAGCTGAGGGAACAGGAAAGCACCATCCAGAGCATAATTACAGGCAACTAATGGCGTCTTCACCCTTACATTCCAACAGTGCATACTTCTGTTATGCACGTCATCCCTGGATTACATAAACCGGCAGGCTTACACCTACAGGTGCCAGCCACCCCTGCAAAGGCTGTGATGATTAGAAGAAAGGAAGGCTTTGCAGACACATTGAGATCCCACGCCAAGGAAAGGCAGCAGCTTGGAACGTGAAGAATCTGACCTCGGCCTAACCCTCCCTCTGGATTAGTTGACCACGTCTTTGATAGGACATTCATTTTCCTGAGCAGAGGGTCATCAATCAGAGACCCCTTTTTTGAAAAACATCTTGAAAAGTGAACTTTGAAGGGCCATGGAGAAAGAGACCACTGTGGGGGGAACTTTTCAATGCCCCTGCCCCCTGGGTGCTGGGATTACAAGTGTGCCTGGTTTATTCTGTTTATTTTTGAGCCACACCCCTGGCCCATTCTATTTCATTATTCTATTTGTTGAGGATGAACCCCCAAGGCCTTCTACATGCTAGGCGAATGCTCTACCACTGAGCTACATTTCCAGCCTTGGCCCAAGCTCTTGGACTTCCTCACCAAATTATTCTAAGTATTAGCTTACAGCGTGGACATCTGAAACCTTAAGTGTGTGAAGTAGAGTTAAGCGATCAAGTACTCCTACAGGAGACTCCACCTTGGAGCTTGCTCTTGTGAGGAGGAGGCAGGGACAAGGGGTCAATTGGGCGGACACAGACTGTGGTGGGGGGAGCTGGGTCCCGAAGAGATGCTGAGGCTGAGCTTGGGCAGCTTCCTGGGTGAACCAAAAGTTCCCCAGTGTGACTAGGCCAGAGGTTGTCCCTGGCACCACCCAGGGCCTGCACCTCCAGCCTTCCCAGAATTCCATGAGCTCTCCATTACATCATCAAACCCACACTTGAGCTATCAGGACTGAATTCTGCTGTCTGCAGCTTTCATCCCCACTGCCCTGGCTTCAGTTCAGAGTACAGGTATCAGAAGGCAGGGAAAACAGACTTGCAGGAGTGAAGGGAGAGTCCCCATAGCAATGATGAGGTTGGCAGGGGTTTTTGGATAATCGCCACCATCTTCTGAGCTCACCTGGTTTATATACATCATTCCCAACCCTTCTTGTCTACA
The DNA here is from genome assembly GCF_030254825.1 of Meriones unguiculatus. Classification (NCBI taxonomy): domain Eukaryota; kingdom Metazoa; phylum Chordata; class Mammalia; order Rodentia; family Muridae; genus Meriones; species Meriones unguiculatus. The sequence goes on along the minus strand of NC_083355.1, from coordinate 5,344,962 downwards.
GCTGTAGTGGACCATGTTACAGGGAAGGAAATAAACCCAGAACAGTCGCTTGACCAAAGGCCACGCAGCCCCTAATGGTGTGCTCAGACTCGGACCCAGAGCCTTGGTGCTCAGACCCTTTTCTCCACACTGCCACTGTGCACGGGCTGAGTCTGCCTGCAGAAAGGCTTGGAAACTGCTTGCCCACTCTCAGAGCCCATGCATCATCCAGATAGACTGGAGATATCACAGTGTTTGTGGCTTGCCAGGTTAAGGCACTGGATAGCCAATACCCTTAGAAAATAGACACACTGGGCAGGTTTCTCAGGCGAGGGAAAGCTGTAGAGACTCCGTCGCCGCGACGGCTCGCGGGAGCTACTTAATGTGCGCTCAAACACTGCGCTGGTTGTGTTTTTGTTTTGTTTCTAGCAATTGTAGGTGTGTTGCTTTTATACTTAAGAATCCCATTTCATGCTTCAGTACTTGCCTTGTTTAAAAGAGATGAAAAAGCAAGTAGGTCTGACTGCATGGGAGGCTGTGGGTGGCGTTCCTTCTTTCCTCCGTGCGTCTCTGCTTTCAGCACATTTCTACAAGGGGCCTCTACACATGCTGCTTCTCGCTACAAAGAACAGAAAACCTGGGCTGCAGAGATGGCTCAGAGGTTAAGAGCACTTGGCTACTCTTCCAGGGGTCCTGAGTTCAATTCCCAGCACCCACATGGTGGCTCACAACCATCTATATTGAGATCTGATGACCTCTTCTGGCATGTAAGGTATACATGAAGATAGAGCATTCATATAAATAAATAATGTTAAAAAACACAAGCAAACAAACAGAAGACCTGGACCCTGGACTCTGAGTGGGCTCTGACGGTTCGTGTGACCTGTAGTCTGATGAAGGCGAGCCCTGAGCACAGTGGGAACAGCACTGTTACCAAGGGCCTCCTTTGTCCCTCTGGGCCTTCCCTTGTGAACACAGGCTGCCCCAGTACAGGAATCAGAGTGGGAGAGACAGTGTACCTGCGTCACAGTAAAAGGCCTTCCTTTGGCTCTCCCCACCTCCCTAAGTGCCTTCCAGCACCCCTGCAGTGGGTCACATGCTCACTTCTAAGTGAGTCCCTGGTAGGGATCACTTTAAACTCGGGCTTCTGTGCTGGAGTCACCCACATGTAAAGGAGGGTCAATGCCTTGTGGCCAAAATTGTAGCCTTGAGTGGGAGATACATGTGAGTAAGTGCCTTGGAGAGGGTCTGTGCTCCTGATGCCCTTGACTGTGGTTGGTTTTGGTTGTCGTTTCTGAGACAGGCTGACCTTGAGCTGATCCTCCTGCTTCCGTCTCCCCAGTGGATGCAGCTCAGTTGGGAGGGTGCTTGCTTAACCTCTGTAGTAGGGTCCTGGGATCCCTCCTCAGCACCACCGGAACTGGCCGTGGTGGTGCGCAGCTGTAGGCTTTTAGGGAGAGGCAGGAGAATCAGAAGTTCAAGGTTGTGTTCAAGGCCAGCCCCATACACATGAGATCCTTCCTCCAGTTAAGTCAGGGTTACTCTAGAAGCTGGTCCCCTGTCTCCTCGGGAGAGAATGTATTTTTGCTGCTCTGAGCCATCATCAGGTTTACGGTTCCATGTCGGGCAGCAAGAGGAAACCGGCTCACCCACCACAGTGAGTCTCCAAGGCTGCGTGTCACCCGCTGCCTGCTGTGTGGAGTTCAAAGCGGTCCTCTGTGTCCCAGGGGCATGGAGGAAGGTCAGGAAGGCTCTTGGCTTTACGTCAGTGTGGTTACACGTTTCTGGGAAAGAGTGGAGTCCCTTGCTAATGAATGTCCCACAGGAAGTTGGAGGTCACAGGTTAGTGGCGGCCCAGTGCCAGACCAGAGGCTCGGACACCAGGGCCTGGTAGTTTAATGTTGAGTGAGCTTTTGACCTTGGAGAAGGTGGGAGAGTGACTTTGTGCCTAGCCAGGCAAGAGAACAATCTCTCTGTGAACCCCAAATAGCCTTCAAGTTCAGATAGCCCATAATTAACAGGAAGCAGTTCACAGAGCAGGACCCCAGTATTTCTTCCCAAGCTCTCTGTAGTGAGAGTTGCAAGCTCTGGTCTTTCCATCTCAATCCCTTACTGGTCTCTGGAACATTTTTCATATTGTTTTTCTGTTTGGGAGAAATTTAAGATGGAGAAAGGGTTTATTTAAATGTGGAGGGCGTTGTTAGTAACCAGCTAGAACAGTAGGCAGGGTGATAATAATAACCTCTCCGAACAGAACATTCTGGAGGCAGAGCCGCGGGGTGTGTGGCTGTGGGATGTATTTACAAAGCGGGGTTTGTGGGTTTGTTATTCAAACACTTTCTTTTCTTTAAAAAATTTTTTTAAAGAAATTAAATCTTTAAAAAATTAAATGAGAGCCTAGCAGTGGTGGTACAGGCCTTTAATCCTAGCACTCAGGAGGCAAAGGCAGGCAGATCTGTGAGTTCGAGGCCAGCCTGGACTATAGAGGGGGTCAAGGACAGCCAGGGCCACACAGAGAAACCCTGTCTCGGAAAATCAAAAACAAACCATTTTTTTTTTTCCTGTCTGAGATTACCCTGTGGGTAAAGGCTCCTGCTTCCAGGCCTGAGGACTGGAGCTCACTCCCAAGTAGAAGGCCAGAACTGACTCCTGCAAGTTGCCTTCTGACCTCTGCAAGCTCACCACAACATGTGTGCAAACACACACACAAGTAAACATGTAACATATAAACAATTTTGAAGTAGTCGCAAATATATGAAAGGTGAGGAGGCGGCTGGTGGGACTTAGTTCTCTCATTCTGCCATGTAGGCGGAATGTCCGCTGCAGAGGACTGAACTCATGAAGTCAGACTTGTCAGCCAATGCCTTGACCAGCTGTGCCATCTCTCTGTCCCCATTTTCCCCCTTTCTTTTTAATCAGTTGTTATTATTGTGTGAGGCTGTGCATAGGCTGTGGCACACATATGGAGGAGGTCAAAGGTCACCTTTGTGGGGCTGATTTTCTCCTACCTTTCTTTACATGGGAATCAGGCTGTGAGAGCATTCCAGTTATTGGTTCATCTCACCAGCCCCGCAAACTGTGAGATAGTTCCTGACACCAGATTACATTAACATTTAATCAAAGGTTTTTCTTCTTCTTCTTCTTCTTCTTCCTCTTCTTCTTCTTCTTCTCCTCCTCCTCCTCCTCCTCCTCCTCCTTTTCCTCTGGAGGAGAAAAATTCCTAAAAGCTGCCGCCGTGGGCCTCACGGGCCCCACCGAGGTCGGTGTGGAATGAATGGGTGCCACTGTCCTCCAGAACCTAGGATGTGTGAAGGGAACTTTCCAGGGCAGAGCATAGGGGCCTGGCTGTGGCTTGAGCCCTAAATGACCTGAACTGAAACCACACGTGGCCTGCGCTGCTCTGCCATCGTCCGCAGGCAACCTGCAATTTCTCGGAAGAGACAGACCCAGTTCTTTGATGCAAGTGCAAGCCTGTGGGAGGGTGCACCAGAAGTAGTCTGGGGGAGGAAGAGTCAAGAGCTGTTGCAGAAATGGCCAGGCTAAGGTTCAGCTGAGGCTATCCTAGAGCAAAGGCTGAACACCTTGAAAGAAAAGCTGCTGTTATTTTACTTTATTTTTACATTGGTGAGGATCAAACTAAGGTCTTTACAGGAGCTGCAAGCTACTGATGAGCCCCCAAGCCTGTTCTTATGAAACCTGTCTTTGTTTCACTCTCTTTCAATTTTAATTAATTAACTTTCTTCTTGTTCTTCTTCTTCTTGTTCTTCTTCTTCTGTTTCATTTTTCAAGACAGGGTTTCCCTGTGTAGCTCTGGCTGTCCCAGAACTTGCTCTGTACACCAGGCTGGCCTGGAACTCAGAGATCCTCCTGCCTCTGCCTCCTGAGTGCTGGGAATAAAGATGTGCCTGGCTCTCACTTAATTTTTTAGGGATTTAACTTATTTTTACTTATGTGTATTTCATGTATCTATGTGTGTGTATGTAGCATGTATGTGTGTGTCCATGGGGTCTGGTAGAGGCTGTCAGACCCTCTGGAGCTGGAGTTACAGGCAGTTGTAGGCTGCCAGACATTGGTGCTAGGTACCGAACTCCAGAAGAGTGGCAAGAGCTCCTGACTCTCCATCTCTCCATCTCCCATTTCGCTCTTCTCTTTCCTCTTCCTATTCTTTCTTTCTTCCTTTCTTTTCTTTTCTTTCTCTCTCTCTCTCTCTCTCTCTCTCTCTCTCTCTCTCTCTGTCTCTGTCTTTCGAGGCAGCTTTTAGCTTTTTCTGGCCTGGAGTTTTCTATGTAGAATAGGCTTGTCTCACATGGTCTTTCCATTGTTGGCCCCAGGGCCCAGGGATCACAGGTATGCACCGTTGTGTCTGGCTAAGTGCCCATCACATCTTTCTCTGCTCCAGTGTTACCTTGCTGTCTGAATGAATTAAGCTGAGGAGTCCAGGTTTGTTGAATTAACAAAGGACCAACTAAAGGAACAGAACAGTGGAGATGAAAATGAAGTTATTGTGAACAAAGGACAGTCAGGGACAAAATTCATAGCGGGTCACTAAAGGCAGCTTTGAAGGATAAACTGCTTCCCTGGTCAACCTTGCGTTGAGTAAGAGAATGAGTTCATTTGTACTTTTGAAAAAGACTCCTGCTTGCAAAGTCGGGAAAGTATGGCTTCGATGGGGAAAATTCGATATGACAGCTTTGCCTCCTTAGACCGAAATGAAGTATTTTAAAACTATGTGAAGCTGGATGACGCCTTTTGCAGATCTGGCTTCTTGGCCCCAAGTTTTTGCATCTTGGGGATGATGCAATGCATTAGCTCAAGGCTGCTGGGTGGCTGCCAGGGCTCAATTAGGAAATTGTGCCTGTAGGGTAACCTACATTCCCAGTATTTTTCCAGGCTGGAAACTTTGCCAGACAGTCCATGTCGGGAGACTTTTGTCATGCCTTGCAAGGCCGTGTTTAACTCCTTTACCACCAGGTGGAAATTGGGGACTTTTCCAGAAGCGGGTGTTTGATCAATGCAGATGCAAACAGAAATGTTGTTCCCTTGTGTAAGGACACCAGAGTGAGAAAAAATTATCCTGGGACTCCGTGAGAAGCACAGGTCCCTAGGTAACCTTGATTCTTAGCATCCCACCATGGAATTGTTCTTGCCTTTCTTTGGCTGTGAAGAGGTTGGGCCCTGGAGGCTGACCCTGTGGTGACCCTCCCCTAATCACTGCCTCCAGGACTCGAGCCACCAGCTCCTCATGCTTTCATTGAGAGGATTCCTAATGAGGGACATGGAAAAGATGTGGTCTAAAAACCATCAATAGCATCCCTTCCCCTGGTAAGGGTGGGCATCACTTGCCACAGTGATGATACTGTGCCCTATGAGGGTGTGAATGAAGGCTATAAGCCAGAGGAGCCAAGGAATGATAGCCTCACGCCTAGGCTTCTAATGGGAAGAGGTATCTCAGCCCAGCAGCCTGAAGGAGCAAGCACCTTGCCATGGTTGCTAGGACCTGGTACTCCTCAGCCTTTGTCCTATGGGCACCTGTCACAGATGGGGCCTGACACAGCGTCTTTCAGGACATCTGAGGCATTTAGCAATCCTCCCACAATGACAAGAATCTGGTGAGAGGAAGAGAGATGTGTACAGACAGGAGGACAGCAGCTGCCCTCCCTGCACTTGGGGAACTTTGGATTATGGAGGGACTCACACAGCATTAATACTGCCCTTTGCTGGCCCACAGGTGACACTAGTCACTCAGGGAATCTAAAGAAAGGAGAAGTGGCACTGGAGCAACCCTAGAAACCCATAAACAGTCTGGGTGGTTCTTTTCTGGGTTTGTTTTTGTAAGAAGATGATGTGTCATCACATGACTTGAGTCTTTGATCACATCCTGATCCCTATTCCCTCCTTAACCCACTGGAGTCTGTCTCCTGTCCCTGAGTCCTGAAGAATTCCTGACCACTAAGGAGTCATGATCCTATGATGGCCAAAGCCCAAGAACTCTCTCCTATTCTCACCGGCATCTTTGGCTTTTGGTCTGTTGAGGACACATGACTTTTAACTCCTCCTTTGTGACCAGGAGACGGTGACATGTTTTCCTGCTGTTATTTCACTTCTCCAGCTGTTTAACTGTCTTATCTCTGGTTCTTACCCATGATCCAACTCTTTCCCTAAAGGGTTATCTTTTAATTGTGTGTGTGTGTGTGTGTGTGTGTGTGTGTGTGCTCATGAGTGCATGTGCCCATGGGGGCCACAGGCGTTAGATTCCCAGGAAGCTGGTGCTACTGAGAACCATTCTTGTCTTCTGCACAAAGAAGGAGTACTCTTAACCAGCAAGCAATCTCTCCAGGCCCCATGCTCCAACTCTTTTTTTTTTTTTTTTTTTTGTTCTTTGTTTTGCGTTGATTTTTCTATGCAGTCTTAGCTGCCATGGAACTCACTTTGTAGACCAGGCTGGCCTCAAACTCACAGAAATCCTTCCACGTCAGTCTCCTAAGTCCTGGGATTAGAGGCATGAGCTTGAGTTCTTTTGAACTCTGCCCTTGGCCTTCTCTTTGTCTCTGTGTACATACATACTCTTAGGGATAAAAATGGTCCAACCACTAACTTCATCTTGCCCTTGGATAATCCCTATTTCATCGCGTTCCCTCTATGAGGCCTTCCTCAATTCCTCAAGCATGTTTCCAGGGCCTGTCTCTCTCTCTCTTTCTTAATGAAAATGTCTTAAGTAGCCCAAGCTGGCCTTGAACTTGCTGTGTAGCTAAGGATGATCCTCCTGCCTCTACCTCCCACATGCTGAGACTACAGACCTTTGCCACCACATCCTGCTTATGGAATGCCAGGGATGGTATCTAGGGCCAGGCAGGAGCTCTACCAACTGAGCCCCCAGTTCTCCCTTCCTTTTATATTGAACATTTTCGAGCACTGCTGGACCAGACTAGTTTGCTTGTGTCATTAACGAGAGACTGTTAGTTGCCCTCAGCACCCATCCTCTGCTCTTTCAGGTGAAGAGGAACTATTTATTTTTACCTGGATATGTAGCAACTGGGAATGTGGGTTCCATGGCATGTCCAGCCCTCTTGTCAGTCGTGTGTGCCCCATGTGAATAAATTCTGACCAGTGGATATAAACGAAGCCCCCTCCCCCACCCTGCTCCAGGGAAATATATTTCAGGAGGATGTTTGACCTTCACTTCTTCCTCCTGCAGGGTAGTTGGAGGAGGAAGATGCTTTGTAATAATTGCAAGCAGCAAGAGAGTGGGAACCGATGTCCCGAATGGCTTTCCAATTAGACACCTGCATCCACGTGGCTCAACCCCTCCGGACTGAGACCTGAGACTTCCTAGTTTATCGTGGGAACACTTGCTATTTAATATGGCGACAGTGCTGCCTCACAAGATGCATATAGAATCCACTCCAGCACAAGAGTCTCATTTTGGCAAGTAATTCTCTCCACCCTTCACCCCACTCCCAATCGGACTGCTCTCCCGGGCGAGCTGTGCGCTTACCAACAACTGTTTTCAATTTTACTAAGCAGGACTCAGGACCTCACTGGGGCCATGGCTTAACCATTACATCACAAACTCGGCCCCGTCCTATCAGACACCAGCCACAAGACATGCCTTGAACGTTTCAGTGGAGATCGTTAAACCTGGAGACCTCCCTGCCTCTCAGCCAGGCGCCGGTGTGGAGTACACGGCTACAGGTGCCCAGGAAGTTTCGTTGCCTGTGCTCTGGTTCATCTGCAGGGCTCTTGGGCGATCATCTGAAGCGCTGACAGTCAGCTGTGGAGCCTTGCCACTCTGGGCCTTATCCACGTAAGCTGAGACAACAATGCCTCTGATCACACTTTCGCTGTGGGCTTTGGATCACAGGCAGCCAGACTGAGTCACAGCACACTTCCCTCCGTCCTACCCTTGTCACATTCCTCTCTCAGTGTATAGGGAACAAGAACTCACATGCAGAGAATCACAAGCCCCAGGCCATTCATTAACTGTAGTTATACAGAGGTCCTTACAGATTTTTGGCACCTGATCAATAGCATGAATTTCAAAATAATCAAATGGGATGGGTGTGTAAGCTAAATGGCAAAACACCTGCTTGGCCTATGTGAAACTTGGGTTGAACATCAGCACCACAAAACAAACAAACAGAAAAAGCAAACCACACCCTCTCTTAAATATACCATGTTATAATCTAAACAAATGTTTTTATTTAAAATTGTTACTTCAGTAGGGCCTGGTAAGATGGCTCAGCTGTTTTGTTTTGTAGACAGGGTTTATTTGTATAGCCCTGGCTGTCCTTTTCTCTTTCTTCTTTCTTTCTCTCCCTCTTTCTTTTTCTTTCTTTTGCGCTCTCTCTCTCTCTCTCTCTCTCTCTCTCTCTCTCTCTCTCATGCATTAGTGTTTTCTTTTTGAGTTGGGATCTCACTAGGTAGTGCTGGCTGGCCTGAGCCACAGAGATCCACATGTCTCTGCCTGATGTTGGGATTGAAAGCATGTACCACCACTCCGAGGATGAAGGCAGGAAATGCCAGAGGAGGGCAGGAGAGGGCATCAGATTTCTTGGGGCTAGAGTTAGAGTCGGTTGTGACCTGCCAGGCGGGTACTGGGAAGCAAACCCAGGCTCTATGGAAGAGCAGTCAGTAAAGTTAAGAACACAATTGACGGACTAAATGAATCCCTCAGTTCCTCTTAATCCATCAATTAATTTCCCTCATCGTTCTTTAGAAATTATTTGATGAAGAATGTTTGTTTAGCCGGGCACAGTGGCCCACGCCTGTAATCCCAGCTCTCAGGGAGGGAGGGGCAGGCGGATCTCTGTGAGTTCACCAGGACAGACAAGACTACACAGAAAAACCCTGTGTCGAAAAACCAAAGAATACATGGTTTTGTATCCCTAAGGTCGGTGTCCTCTTTTCTCCATTTCCTCTAAATTTGTGGTTGCATGTGTGAGCTCTGGACAAGACCGTCTCAACAGGCGCTGCCATTCGCTCATTGAGGACTCACATTACCAATGTCTCCTCCAAAGCATCTTCTAAAGCAGAAGGTGATCCCTACACGGGGACACAGTCATCATCCGGTCTGAGTAACGTGGGTAAGCTGGAAAACGATGGTTCGCGCTGGAAAACCAGAGTGGGATGCAGCGACGAATGACACGCCCGTGGGGCGGGTAAACAGGTCCCGAAGGAAACTCCCAACCTCTTCTGCGCAAAGGCAACCTTGAAAGTCCAGCCAGCCACCCTGGGTGACTAATGTAAACGGAACAACAGTGACATTGATGGAGAAACTGTGTGTTGCTTCTAAAACCAGCGTGGCTGTGTGGGCGGATGCGCCAGGCGTCCGCCTATCGTCACCCGCCCTTCTCCAGGACCCCGAAAAGTTTCTGTGCGTCGCTCTTAAGCTTTAAAGTTGGAGGTATTGAAAGGCAAGGCACACCTGGCGGGCCACTGAGGTCCCTCGCTTTCGCTCCACCCCAGTCAGACATTCCCCAGCCATCTGCCCGTGCTAACAAGGGTGCCTGGGCTCCTCCCCACCCTGTTTGCACCATCTCCATTAGTAGGCCAGAATGCAGTCGGGGCACTACAGGGATACAGGATGCTTCTGAGCCGTCAAGGAAAAAACGAGGAAGCACATGGGGAAGATCCAGACTGCGCAGGCGCGCGGCGTCCATGCTGGAGGGCCGGCTTAGCTGAAGTCCTGCCGAGGTCCCAGGCCCCGCTCCCTAGAGAGACCCCGGCCGGGATTCGCGTTTCGAATTTCTTCCCTTGGTCCGCAGCCGCTAAACGCGAAGCCCCGCCCACCTCGAGCGCCCCTCCCTTCCCCGTGACGCAAAGAGAAGGAGCCTCCGGGGCTCGTTCCGCGTCGGGGCGGACTTCCGAAGCTCCTCCTACGCACGCGCAGGTCGGCAACTCGCGCCGGCGCAGTTCGGACTCCAGCCGGGCGGCCGCCCCTCCCCCTCCCTAGCAACCGCCTCCCGCTCCTTCCCCCGCCCCCTCGGCCCGCTGTGCGCACGCGCGCCCCCCGGGGCTCGCCCCTCCCTCCCCGTCACCCGTAACAACCACTCGAGCCTTCGCCGCGCCCCTCGGCCCTCCCGCCCCGGCCCCCGTCCCCGGAACCGGCGGTCGAGCGGCGGCAGCCGAGCCTGAGGCACGGCTCTCTCCCCGTGGAGCCGCCGGCATGAACGCATCCCGCCGCCCCGCGTCCCCGACCCGGTCCTTCTGACAAGAGGTAAGCGAGCGTCGCCTTGGAGGGCTGGGAGCGCGCCCGACCCCCCACCCCCGGCGGAGTCCCTCTGCCGCCGCGGCGGGAGGCGCTCGCCCTCTCCGGGACTTCGGAGCCTGCGGGGTCCCTCGGCGCCACCGCCGCCTGGCCCCGGCCCGCCCCCTCCGTCCAGCCCCGGCCTGCAGGGAGGCGCTCCCCCGGGGCCGACCCGGGGTTGATTTTCAAACACCAATTATCATGCAATAGAGACAGCCCCAGCCTCCGGTGCCATTTGGCGGTGGTCACTTCGGATGCCCGCGCAGGGCGTGGATCTGGACCAGTCCCCCAAAGCCGAGATCTGGCCCGAGTTCAGGGAGCTGGCGAACAAGCTGGTCCTTCAGTGTAGTCACTTTGGGTAAGACTTTCTTAATCCAGGCATCACGCAGTGCTTGCATCTTCTCCCCTACCCGTCAGCACCCGGTAATCATTCTCCTTTTATTTGGGAGATACCTGAAAACGAATTTTCTCAATTAAAAAATGTAAACGATTATCAGATTCCCTACCGCGCACCAGCGTTGTAAGGTTTACGAGAGTGAATGGAACGCGGTCTCCGCGCTCCAGGACGCGTCAGCGCCTGAATCAAGATTAATGAAGGCTTGAGTTTGGAGGAGAACTGAGGAGTTTGGCTCACAAGCCTCGTGGTATGAGAGCTGGGAGTGTAAGCTCGCCTCACGGAGATGGAATCAGGAAAGGCGAATGGCATGCTTGAGGTCACCCGGAGTTTGTAGCCTTCGTAGTTTTCCAACTGTTGGAGGGTGGTTTTCCAGCATAACCTACTCCTTCTGAGAGCTGTGTGCTAAGCAAACATACCAGAGAAAGTTCCAGGCCTGTTTAAAGCAATGCAAACATTGTAGAAGTGCAGCTTCGCAGATAGCAGTTCTGAAGTACATCAGATAGGCTTCTTTTGTTTTGTTTTTTTACCGCCAGAATTGGGGATGCTTAGGTCCTCGGTCTTGAACTTTTGAATATCTTTTTGAACATCCTTACTGACTGAGTCTCTGCAGGATTGGTGGGCTCACTGGGGATTTCCTTCCTCCCCTTCCCCCCCCTTTTTCTCCCCCTCTTTTAAGTAGGTGAGTGAACTGTTCCAGATGACTCTGAACACTGGGTGCTTGCAGAGAAAGCCACCCTTGCCAGCACTAGAGTGATTGTGTATGCAAAGGGGGTTCCTTGACCTTAGGCTGGAGCATGGAATTGATTACTTTGCAGGATCACAGCTTCAGGAGGCTGGAGGGTTTTGGAGCCCCTTTAGCTGAAACTGGGCAGCCTCCCTGCCGTTGGTAGACCGTCTCTGAAAATGGAGCATGCAGTTAGAAAACAATCAACAAAGTTCCCTTTGAAGGCAGCTCTTGAGGAGTATTCCATAGTTTGAGAAGCAGTAGTACTCCCCCCTCCCCCCGCCCGCTTTTTATGTTATCTCCAGAGCTTATGCCTTAACATGTTACTATTTTTATTTGGCTCCTTGTAGAAGTTGTTCCAGAGAAAATAGTTAGAATAGTTGAATCCTAGGACTTCATTGCTGCCGAGGACTAGATCTGCTGACCCAGGCTAGAGAGAGACCCAGGTCTCCGATATAAGGGGCAGAGCTGCTGCCCCCTTCCATGTGGGCCTTCTTTGCTTATTCTTAGTGCCTTGTTACTTCCCCCATCAGACTGTTTCAGCATACCTTCGTGTGTGTGTGTGTGTGTGTGTATGTGTGTGTATGTGTGTGTATGTGTATATGTATGTGTGTGTGATTATGACCTGTGGTGGTCTCTAGGATTTGGTATGATGTGTGAATTCAGTCTCACTTTTTCCTGTAATGTGGTTATTTATTATACATATTTTTGTTTTTTAGGAGTAAGAAGATTGCTATTGAATTACAACCATGGTGCAAAAATACCAGTCCCCAGTGCGGGTGTATAAACATCCCTTTGAGTTAATTATGGCTGTAAGTACTTCACATTTCCGTTTACTCTGCTTTTTAAGATTAAACTTGGATGATCTGCAAACAATGTTCTTTGTTATCATTGCTTCACCTGGTCTGCTCTGTTTCTGGTTGGGACCTCTGTCCAGAGTCTGTGATGTTTTTAAAATATAAGCCTCTGAAACTGCAAATCTGGACATTGTGTTTTTGCAGTTTATCTGGGGTGATGTGTAGGCTTCCATCATTCACCCTTGGAGAACACAGAAATGGGACCCTGACCTGTGAATTTGGCTGGTTTTCTTTGTTCAACTAGCTGTTGGACATGGAGTGAGGACTGGGAATAAGGACGGGGAGTGCCGGGGTGAGGATGGTTCTTTCCTTAGGCTGTTTGTTTGGGAGAGAGCGCTGGCCCTGAGGGAATTCACCTCAGTTGATCTCAGGACTGAGCACTGTGGGATGAAGTTTCCCTCGTTTGAATAAGTAGTTCTTTTCAGTAAGTTTTCCCACCAAATAGCAAATCTACAGTTCAAACCAGAATTCCACAAATAGTGTAGCTGCTGTGTCTTTTAGCTACCTGAATGGGGCTGACAGGCATTCTGCTAGATTCAAAACAAGCCAAGTGCTATTTCTGACCTCTTGTAAATTACCGCTGAGCATTCCGTATCTTTTCATTTGTGTTACTGTTACGGTGTGAGGCCCGCATGAAATGTACAACACATCAGGAGAGTGTGTCTATCACATGCACCCAGGGCACACCCATGCCACTGTCACCAGGCTCAGAGCGTGTTAGCCCAGTAGGGAGATGAGCTTTGCTGCATCTGGGGTCCTGTGCCCATTCCTGTCAGAATGAATATCCCAGGCTGGCCTGCAACTCAGGCTCTTCCTGCCTCAGGCTCCCAAGTCTGGCCATCACAGCTGTGCACCATTCTGTTCAGCTGCCGCCTTCACTCTTAGCTCTGGGTGACTATGCCCGTTTCTGTTTTTTTTTTTGTTGTTGTTTGTTTGTTTGTTTGTTTGGTTGGTTGGTTTTTTTTTTGTAGAAAAGCTCAGGTTTTCCTGCCTCGAGATCAGTTAGCTCAGTAGTCTTGAAAAGCAGAATAAACACTCAGAACCCCTCATGTGGCCATTGCTTGCGTTTTCCCCGATTGAGGTATTGCTTATGCGTAGTGGAGAGGCCTCATGTAGCCCTGCAGTTTCCTCAGGTTTAAACAGTCGCCTACACCTCTCTCAGGGAGGGGCATTTGCATCCTTTGCTGTAGACGGTTCCTTGTCAGGTGTGAGGCTTGTCTGTTTTACGGGTGGGGGCTTTTTATCCTAAAAATAGTTCTGTATTTCCCATAAATATTTTGTGTGAGTAGTGAGAAAATGCTTTTGTGTTAGCATGCTGTCTTGGCTTTTGGTTGTATGAAGCAGCCTGTCCTCTCCCCTGCATACCTCTCCTCCCCCAACCTACTTGAAAGGAGTTTTGTTACAGGGACAGGCACACGTGGTGTGATAGGAATCACACAGAAGTTCAGGAATTCCCGCTGGGTCAGGCTGGAGCCTGTTAGTGGAGGGTGGCTCCTGGCAGCAATCTGCTCTCCCTGGAACTTCACCCCTGGGGACCCTGCCTTGCTCCCCCAGGCTGAGGCTGGCCTCAGAGGGTGGCTCCTGGCAGCTGTCCCTGGAGCGTCACCGCAGCCATTCTGTCCCACCACCCACTGATGCTGCTGTCTGTGTTTCCCTCTCCTTTGGCCCCAGCTCATGGGCCTGCTGAGCGGGCCACAAGCCTTTGGGTCTAGTTTAGCTCTGTGGCGTTTCTTGCTGCATCTTTCAGTTTTTGAGCAGCCAGTTCTTGTCACATTTCCTACTTCACATTCTATAGAGAGACCCGGTCATCCTGCTCTTCCTTAGACTGAAGCTCACAGTGGCCACTTGGAAGTCACGTGACCTTTCTTCAGTTTGCAAAAGGCTGTTGGAGTCAGGGAGGAGGTGTGTGGGGAGTCACCAGGATGGGGCTGGCAGGGTATGTTTGCCAAAACTTTGTTTTAAAAAGCTTAATGTGGGCTGGGGAAATGGCTGAGCTGGTGAAGGCACTTGCTGCCCAGCCCAGGGATCTGAGTGTGATACTGAGGCCCACGTGGCAGAGAGAGAGAACTGACATGTTGTCTGTCTTCTGTTCTGACCCCGACACTTGACTGATGGCATGCATACCCGCCCCCTAATAAATGTAAAGAAATAATTGTTTTTTCAAAAATTTTGCTGTGGGTCTGTTCAGAGGCAGACTTTGCCGTATCTAACCCTGGTTATAAAGATGTCAGGGTTGTGGAAGTGTTCAGACTTACTGATGTCCTTTACTATTTTCAAAATTAGGGAGTTTGCTTTGCAAATTTTATGCATGACTTTTGCATAAATTCAAATTGTTAGCCACCCCCAGTTTTTAAAAACAAGCCGCTTGTAAACTGCTTTTGTTTTTGGCACTGGCTTACTTCCTTTTGGATTGTAAACCTTTTCTTAGGTCTGAGAAGAAAATGTATTTCCTTCCTCTTTCCAGAACTAGAATTGTCAGTTGTTCCAGTTTTGTCCGGCATCGCTCACCCTTTTCCTGACTGCGTTCTCAAGGCATAAGATCCTCAGCATTTACTTTGTTTTACTTATTTTTATTAAGGCAGTCAGCAGTGAAGTGCGTGTTCTGTGACCTGGTCACTCTGAGAGCTGCACTGTAGCTCATTCGCACTAAGCAGGTGCATCTGAGTCCCAGGGACAAGGCTGGGAGGCTCCTCCAGCTCACCCCGGTGGGGAGCCAGGGTTTGTGACTATGAGCTGCAGAAAATTGTCGGGTGAGCATAGCCCGGTACACACAGTGGGGTCACATATTTCAGTTGCATTTCTATTGAATTAATGAAAGTACGCTGTTGGCTTGAGCACCAACAACATTTAAAAAATGTTAAAGATTTCTTGAGCTCATTTGAATTAAAAAGTGGTATCTAAGCAAACAGAACTGAAGTGATGGTTTTGGGCAGGCACTTGTGACACTGGGCAGGTGGGCAGGTGATGGGGCAGGTGAGGGACAGAGGGGACAAACTGCCCATCCTGAGCTCTTGTGCCTTAAGTAATAATGACCTAGTTACTTGTTCGTTTTCCTCTCAGTCTTTGAGCCCCTCAGGGTACCTGTGGACCCTGCTCCCATTGGCTCTGGAGGTGATTTCTGTGACCTGCTCTGCTGCCTGCTGTCCCTTCAGGGCCCCTCCTGCCTGTGCCCTGCCCTTCAAGCTCATTCAGTTCTGACCGGTCTGTGGGCCTAGTGCCTCTCTGCCCCTCCGTGTCTTTTTATACTCCTTCGCCTCACATGTCTGCCTTTCCCATCTGTCTCTTCAGATCTGTTCAGCATGTCCTGCCCTGCTTCCCTGATACCTCTCGAGGCATGCTTCATGTTTCCCAGCTTGTTCCCTTTCTCTGCTGAGGGATAAACCCAGGGCCTCATGTGTCCTGGGCACGTGCCCCACTGCTGAGGCTCACTCACACTTCTGACTTGTTCTTAGGTTTATGTCAGTGTTAGAAGCTTGGCTTGTGAGTCTATTTGCTCTTCTTCTCCAAGGCCCTGAGTGTTCCTCAGAGTGGTGGTGTCTCCTGTTGTCTCCCTTTTTGTTGTCCTGAAAACACACAGGTGTACAGGGTCTGAGCAGTGGGTTTCAGCGTCAGCTGGTTCACCTGAACCTGAGGACGAGGCCTTGTTTGGATTTGGTGGGAACTGGGGTCTCACCTGCCACTGTGACCCTGCTGTCACCAGGCTTTGTGTTTCCTTGGGTCCTCAGGTTGTCCAGGACCTCCCCAGAGAAGGGCCCTCGGTGATAATGAAAGCCAGTGCTTTATCGTGTGAGGTGGGCAGAGCTGTTGGTGACTGTAGTAGCAATGAAAGCGTTTGCTGTGTGCTTGACGGACCAGAAGCCTTACTTGCAGTGTCGTTGTCAATTCAGTACCCCACCAAACAAATACACCGATGCCCTCCTCCCTGCATGTTCTTCAGGCTTCTTCCCATTTCCTGTTTTCTATCTCACAGCCTCTCTCGAAAACAGCTGAAAGGACGAAAAAGAGATTTGCTTAGAGTCTAGATGCAAGTTCCACCCCACCCCTCAATTTGGTGCCCTAGTGAATAGCCAGTGATGGACAGCAACACCCTCCTTGGCCCTTTCCTGATACTGCCTTGCCCACCTCCAAGTACCAGACAAAGATGAACCCTTTTACACACACAGATAACCCTGCCTTGAATCTTTGACATCAGTGAGCATGTATATTTAAGTTTTATTCCTCCAGCCAATGTGTAAGGGACCGGAAAGGGGAGCCTGCTGTTTCCTGCTGAGGCCCTGTGACTGGGGCGCTGGGCAGAACTGGAGCTGGAGTTCATCCTGAGGCGGTGGCTCCGCTCCTGAAGATGGGTCGGGTGGACTGCCACCGGAATCTGCCCTGTTGTCATCCAACCTTTTATTACTTTTTGTATTTATTTTATTTTGTGTGTGTGAGTGTTTTGTCTGCATGTATGTATGTGCAACATGTATATGCTTGGTATATACAGACATCAGAAGAGGGTTTCAGATCCACTCTAGATTGGGAGTTACACATGATTGTGAGCCGCCATGTAGGTGCTGGGAATTCAACCTGGGTCCTCTGCAAGTGCAGCCAGTGCTCCTGACCGCTGGACCATCTCTCCAGTGCCCCTTTTATGATCTTGAACTGCATTTTCTTCCCTTTACCTTAGGTTTCATCCCGGGGTCTTTTTCTGGTTCTGATTCTGGTTTTCAGTTTTGTGGTAATTAGACATGACATTGCAGTGCTCATTGTTTGATCTTTAAGCAGCCTGGTGTATGTTGAGCTCCTTTCTCCTTCTTTCTAAGGACCTGGGCTTTAGGCTGGCCTTAGACTCTTGATCTTCTGCCTCCGTATCCCAAGTAGCTGAGACTGTAGGGCAGCACCACTGTGCCTGGCTGGAGTTAATTTCTGCTCTCATGAGTAAACACATGCTCCAGCATATGTGTGTGTGTGGGGGGGGTGGCGGCGCTGTACTCCATTTTCTCTGATGGCGACTAAGGGTCCTGGAGGGTTATTTGGTGCCATGTTGTGCTCTCTCTGATGAGGGTGAGTTCCATGCCTTGTTCCATTCAACACAAGTTGAGGAGACGGGGCCAACTGACTTGCTGTAAAAAATGGGGCATTCTGGTCTGTCTGTGGCAAGCTAGGCCTCTTTCCCTGCTTTCATCCCACTCCCATTTTAGCCCTCCACGTCAGGTCATGTTTACTGTGGGGGCCCAGCTTTGGGTGCTATAGCCAGATTTAACTCCAATAACAGCGAAATCCCCAAATATCCCATTATGGGAATAATCAGGCATACACAAATAAACAAGGAGAATTGCAGGCTGCTGTGTATCCATTGTTCAGTTCAGGAGCATCACCATCTTGCAGTGACCTTCCACTGTTCTCCCTGGCACCCCTCAGATTGTTGGGTTGTTGGTGCGTATTTATACAGCTTTAAACATAGCCATTGCATTAATAGTCATCTTCCTTACTATCACTTAGGCCACCTCGTTTTCCGTTACCTAAACAGAAAAAGGTTTATGGCTTACTTCAGTGCTTCTCAACCTGTGGGTCTCAACCCCTTTAGGGGTCCCGTTTCAGATATCCTGCATATCAGGTATTTACATTATGATTTGTAGTAGCAAATTTACAGTTAGGAAATAGCAATGAAGATAATGTTATGGTTGGGGTCACCACAACATGAGGAGCTGTACTAAAGGATCACAGCGTTAGGAAAGTTGAGAAGCCCTGGCTTACTTGCCTCCTGCTTCCAGTAGAATGGTTTGCATTTGGGTGCTTGTGTCTTGGCCCTGATTCTGGCCTCCTATCCTGAGCTCTCTTCCTCCTGTTTGCATTCTTGCCCCTGATTTGTTAGGGAAACTGGGTCATTTGTCCTGTGTTGTGTTGCCTCTGCAGCCTTTTGCTGATTTAATTGTTTTCTTAAGCCAGGGGCAGAGAGGGCCCTGCCTGAACCCAGTCATTTAACGCTTTCTCCATCCTCCAGAGGCCTGCTGATGGAGGTTAACACATGGATTAAAACTGCTGCTCCCATCCGCTCCCCTGAGGAGTGTGGCTGCTGTGGATGTGCTCGCCAGGTGCCCAGTCTCTTCAGGTTAAACTGGGCCATCCTATTTATAGTTTCTTTTTAACCCAGTGACTCGAGTCGCATGCCTGTGCTGAGCACCAGGGCTTTATTGGCCGGTTTCTGTGGAGTGCTTACAGGGATGTGACCAGGTGTCCACTTGTTCTGGTCGCGCGGGCTCTGCCCTTCCCCACACTCCTTTCGTTCTAGTCCTTTATGGAAGCTACCACTACAGAGAGAGACAAGTTAGGGCAGTTTGGCAGCTGCTACAGCTGGGCTGTAGTTCTTGGTGTTGAACCTGTACAGGGCTGAAGCTGTGTGTGCTGTGGTAAACGTAGCTTGCCAGGTACTGCTGTCACCCTTGGGAAGGGCGTGCTTGGAGGCAGGGCTGGCAGAAAATCGTATGAACTTAGAGTTCCTGTAAGTTCAGTTACTGAGGACGTTTATGCAGGGACTCACTTGAGCCTAGAATTTGAGTACAGACTGGGAATATAGTGAGAGCTCACTTGGAGGAGGGGAGAAGGAAAGAAGCTGTGTCTGTCTTTCACTGATGCATGCTGCCCTGTTTTGCACCCAGGTGTTGGATGGTTACTAAGCCCTGTCTTGCTCTTTATCTTGAATGTCTACTAAACAGATTTATCTTAAGGACGGTTGGTCTTGGGAAGGATGCTGATGTCTCTGTGCTTCTGGTAACGATTTTATCTCTTGTGTTGGGGATTGAAGTACACTGAGCTACATCCCAGCCATTGGTCAAGAAAGTTGGGACGGGTCACCTTGGAGCATGTTTTGGTTAGATGTGTCTGTGACTTATCTTGGATCATGTCCGGGAGACTCTGGTGAAGGGCATTGGAGTTTGTGTTTGGACTAAGATGGATGGTTACTGTGGTTGTCCGAGAACCGTGCTTGCCGTACGGCATGCTGCTTCCCTCAGGCTCCTGCCCAGCACCAGGTTCATTTTAAGGAGCATTCTTGACTCCGAGAGAGTGGCAATCTGATTTTTTTTGTTTTGGTTTGGTTTGGTTTTTTGAGATAGGGTTTCTCTGTGAAGATCTGGCTGTAGACCAGAAACTTGCTCTGTAGACCAGGTTGGCCTCAAATTCACAGAGAGTAATCCAATTTAAAAAAAAATTAAGTCCGAGACACTGTTATTGAGTCTGTTTTCTTGGTAGCTGTTATTCTGTGATGTCAGTTTGTCCTAATCATGAAGTGCATTTCTTTTCTCCTTTGTGTTTCTTGCCTGTGCACATATTAAAAACCAAGGGGGTTGGAGAGATGGCTCAGCGGTTAAAAGCACTGACTGCTCTTTCAAAGGTCCTGAGTTCAATTCCCAGCAACCACATGGTGGCTCACAACCATCTATAATGGAATCTGAATCCCTCTTCTGGTGTGTGTAAAAACAGCATTCATATACATAAAATAAATAAACCAAAAAAAAAAAAAACCCACAAAAGACAAAACAAACAAATAAGAAAAACAAGGCCAGAGCTTGAGGAAAGTTGCTACCTATTCAGAGGAAAATTGACTGAAGTATAGTGGGTGCTGGAGTGCTTGCTCGAGATCCTGACACTTGCACTGACTAGTTAACAGCATTGTTTAGCATGCTCACCTCACTGTGTTCACACTCTGCTGAGCCAACCTTTCTAGTGGTAGGCGCACAGTCTGCGGTCTTCACCATCAGGTACTGGGCTTCTGCTCAAGCCGGAAAGATGCTGGGTTAGACCCTTCTCGGGGAGTTAAAAGAAAGCAGGTGGATTCTAGTTGTAACATTTTAAACTTAAAATTTCAAAGGGATTGGTCCTTCAGCAGACTGTACAGTCAGCTCTTCTGCTGACTTTCTGTAGGGAGTGGAGTGGGTGTGTCCTGGGGTGCTGTCTCCTTGCTCTGTGGGGTGCTAGGAACCACAAAGGTATGTTAACAAGTGGGTGCATCCCTGTCTTCCATCGTGTGGATGGCTTTATTCGCTAATATTCAGGTAGATTTATAGTATAAATTTTTATGGTTGTAAAACATGCATATAATTAATTCATCCAAATGCATTTTAGTTGTATAGTTTAGGGTATTAAATACAGATGTAATTAGATACAGTGCATCCATCTTAACCACCATTCCAAGCAGTACTGTGTCCATTAAATACTGATATGCACACCCCAGCCATCATTCGATTCTCTTTTGTTGCCAGTTCTAGGACGGAACCCAGGGCCATGTACATTCTAGGCAAGAACCTCACCACTGAGCTGCCCACCCCAATTCTGTTTTCTGTGTCTGTAACTCTGTCTTCTCTTAAGTTCCACAAAGAGGCGGAAGTATTTTTGATCTTTTGTAACTCACTTATTTTATTTAGCCTAATGTTCTCAAGCTTCATCCGTGTTGGATAAAAATTCCCTTCCTTCTTTTTTCTTTGTTTTTGAAACAGGGTCTCACTAGGTAGGGCCAGCTGAAACTCTCTGGCTGGGCTGGAACTCAGAGATCTTGCTGCCTCTTTCTTCCAGGTGCTGGGACCAAAGGCGTCACCACCATGCTTGGAATAGTCCATTGTGTGTGTACATTCATTCATTTATTGGTGACCATCTTGGTTGCTACTGTCGTTTTGTGTTTTGTACTGCTTGGAATGGTGGTTAAGATGGATGCACTGTATCTATTTACATCTGTAAATAATACCCTAAACTATACAACTAAAATGCATTTGAATGAATTTTGTTTTGTTTTGTTGGTTTTTCAAGACAGGGTTTCTCTATGTAGCCTTGGCTATTGTGGAACTCGCTCTGTAGGCCAGACTGGCTTTGAACTCAGAGATCTGCCTGCCCCTGCCTTGCAAGTGCTGGGACTAAAGGTGTGCATCACCACTGCTCAGCTGGTTATTGCTACCTTTTGACTATGAGGCAGAATGTACCCTTTCAACAGTTTTTAAGAACGTATTCTGTGTGTGTGCAAGTGAGAAGACAGCTGACAGTTTATTACTCCTTCCCCCATGGGGGTGCAGGGATCAGCCCATGTTCAGATGCCTTTACCTTCTGAGTTATGGGGCCAGCCTCTGAACTGTACTTGGGAGTTGGTTGATTTCTTTTGATTTTCTGTGTTTGAGTGGTTTTTGTCTGCTTGTGCATCTATCTACTGTATGTGTCTAATGCCTGCAGAGTCCAGAGAGTGCCAGGTCCCTTGGAATAGAGTGGCTGTTGGGAGCCACTCTGGGGGTCCCCTACAAGACAGCAGGTGCTCCTAACCTCTGATGTCACTCCAGCCCCATACTGTACATTTTTAAAACAAATTTTATTGTAATATTAATCAAAAAAATAAATAATAGTAATTGTGTGCCTCTTCAGGTGTAAGTTTTGTTTATAACTTACTTGTTTGAGGACAGGGTCTTGCTTTGTAGGCCAGGCTGACCTCAGACTCATGTTTCTTGAGCACTAGAGTTAGGGCTGTGCAGCCCAGCCCAGCTCATGCTCTATTTCTGATAGATTCAGACTAGTGCAATCTTTCTGAGCGTAGGTGTGATGTACAGATGTATATCACATCTGTTCTTTTTGTGGTGTTGGGGCTCAAACCCAGTGCCTTGCTTGTGCGGCACTGCCTCTCCTGTTCAGCCTGTTGTGGAAGTGAGATGACACACAAGCATCTTCCATGAGGACTGGTGAGCCCTCTCATTTGAGGGAGGGGGCTGCCTGTGGCAAGGCATAGCTTTGCACAGGTACCCTGCCCCCTGAGGTTCCGTGTTAGGACTGCATTTGTCTTCTGCTGCGTGTGACTTAGGTCTGAGCCCCTCAGGCTTTGACCTATCCCATACTGGCTGCTGACTCCTCCAGGCTTTGGTTTTGGCTCATGACACTAGATAAGATTTCCATAGCTCATTGCATTCATTTATGTGGGCAAACACATGGCATTTTTAAAGCTGACAGCTGCAATTCCCTGGAACACCAAATGCTTTTCTGAAGGCCATGGATTATCTTTTACACTGTGAAAAGTCAAACAGCTCTGCCAAGTGGAGCCTGAAAGGACCACGAATCTGCTGGAGTACCCGGTCTGTTCTGCTTTACTTTATCTTTTTTTGTTTTTGTTTTAGGTTTTTTTTTTCTTTTTTTGAGACAGCATCTCAAACCCATGCTGGCCTCCAACTTCCTGTCTGTGGGAGAATGACTGTGGACCCGTCGATCCTTCTGCCTCCACCTTTTAAGTACTAAAAAGTATAGGCATGTGCCACATACCTGGTTTAGGCGGCTCTGGTGGTTGAGTCCAGGGATTCCTTCAAATCCTGCTAAGATGATAGCAGAGTGCTCTCCAGAGTGACAGCCCTGCTGTCCTTTGATTCTCTAACAAAAGTAGGGCTTTTATTTTGATAGTTGAGAAGTGTGCGTGAGCACATAGCCGTCTGTCCCACGTGTGTGTGTGGCAGACACTGTCAGGCGGCAGTGGTCTGCTTTGTTTGTTTTTATGAACAGCAGATAATGCTGTTTTAATAGTTGAAAGCAAACACAAAAGAGTGGGATTAACATGCCGCTGCTATGTCAGAGCCAAGTATAGCACGGGCTCCTTCGTGGGCCTGAGCTGCAGGAATGTGGGTCTAAAGGAGGGAAGTGGTGGGAGGGGCCATCTGCAGCCTGCTGGGCAGAGAGAGCCAGAGCCGGGCCTGTCTTGAGGGGTAGCCCGGGGCCTGCGTGGTTCTGTGTCCCAGAGAAGCTGTCTTCAGCCGGCTGCATGGCCAGCCAAACGTGTGTGTTACTGGAGTCTGCCCTTGTGTGAGGCACCTTGCCCTCCAGTTTCCTTGCTGGCTTGATATTGATGCAGGGTCTGGCCCAGTCAGCCAGCCTGGCTCAAACTCCTGGCTGAAGTCATCCTCCCACCTCAGTCTCCTTGAGGCTGGGACTGCGGGTGCCAGTACCCGAGCGTCCTCTACTTTGTTCCCGTGTAAATGACATTATAATAAGCACAGCTGGCCAGCACTTGGGGTGGAAGGAATATTTTCTCTTTTTAAAGGGGTTTGCTTGTTAGCTGGGAGTGAGGGTGGCGTGTACCCATAATCTCAGCAGCCAGCATGTCAGATGTGGAGGTGGAAAGTGTGAACCCAGTCTGGGTGCATAAGACCCTGCTAGTCAGTAGCTGATGGAGGGTTTGCATGTGCCCCGGGCACAAAGGCATTGCTTTACTCTCAGGAATCCACATCATCCAGATCCTTAAACTGGTTTTGTTTGAAATCCAACCAGCGGTTGGCAGTTGCAAGGGTGGGAAGAGATAGGGACAGACACAGGGGACACACACATCCTTGCCTTAACCTGTCCGTGTCCAGGCTGGTTTGTCGACTGAGGAGTCTTAAACATATACCGGTGACTGTCTGTGCAGCACTTGGAAACTGCGGTCCCCAGAGATTCCTGGATGTGGGAGGTTGTCCTCTATAGCACAGCCTAGGTGAGCTTCAATCTTGGGATCCTTCTGCCTCAGCTTCCGGGGTGTTGAGGTTACAGATCTGAGCCACCATATGTGGCTCAAAAGTTTAGACCTTTGAAGAAACTTAGAGAATGTCAGCAGGGAGGCAGAGGAGGAGCGTGTGTGTGTCATTGGGGTTGGGGAAGGACTCCGAGGCCTCCCGCTAGTCCACCTTCTGGAATCTGACTTTCTGGACAGTGGACACAGCGCATTCCCTTGTGCTGGTTCTCAGGGGTACAGTGGGCAGCAGAGCTGTCCCCACAGCCTGTCTGATAAGCCCATCTGGCCTGGCCCCGGGAGCGGCCTGACCTGCTTTGTGGTTGACAGGGAGCCTGCTGCTGAACTGGCTTGTGCAAAGCCAAGAGCAAGGGTCCAGGGACAGCAGCTAGAGCTGGAGTTTGCTGCTGTGCCTTATCGGACAGACTGTGCGCTGCAACCAGAGAGGGACGCTGCGCACAGCGTAAACTCTCCAGGCTCTAGTCAGTGTGCCCAGGGGCCAGTTTACAGTCTTGCTTTAAGAGACTTTCCACCCGACTCCCTTACCCCCTCCCCCCCGCCACCTCCTACCCCTTCACTCCGGACTCTTCTCCCTTCAGATCCTTCCACTCTCACCTGGGGCCTGCTATGCCAGTCAGTACCTTCCTTCCTCAGTGCCCCTCTTGGTCTGTCTTTTTGGTGGTGCAGCAGATGTCAGTCAAGCGCCATTCAGGACTTGGGGCTTCCGCTTGCCCTGTCGTATCTCCTCCCAGGTAGTCCTCAAATGACAGGCCTTGGAGGGGCCCCACTGGGTAACCTTCATGATGGTAGAGGGGGAGGGGAAGAAGTAAAATTCAAGAAGTCAGTGGGAGTCATTATGCTGCCGGTGTCAAGTCTTTGGACCAAATTGTGCAAGATTGTCCTGAAGGCTTTTGTCTGAGAACAGCAGTGTGCTTTCTGCGGCTGTGGGAACCGAGGTGAGTGTTGACACTCGGGCTACCACAGGGCCAAGTTTCTGACATGGGTCCAGATTGTGTAGGGAGTGTCAGTGCCGTTAGGACGCCGGCTTCAGGGCAGCCTGTAGCAGGGGCACATTCCAGAGAAAGGGTGGGGGCACAGCGCTGTGGTGGTAGATGCTTGCCTGGCATGCGGGAAGCCAGGCTGTGGAGGGCACTTCTCGATCTGCAGTGCTCAGCTGAGCCCTGGCAGCGTACCCTGCCTGTGCTTCCCACAGCTTCCTCCCGGGGGAAGTTAGTGTGCAGTCATAGCACGCTGTGCTTGTCCTGGGACAGGGTCTGAAACGCCTGGCACTTCATAATCTTTCAGCAGTGCTGTGGGTTCAGGAAGATGAAATGGCAGTGAGCACACACAGACTTTATTTTCATTTTTATTATATGTTTGTTTAGTGTGTGTGTGTGTGTGTGTGTGTGTGTACGAGCGAGTGAACCACGCACATACAAGTAGGCTTTATTTTTAAGAGCACTTTTATGTTTAAAGAAAATTGAGCCCTGGTGTGTCTGTGCAGCCTCCCTCCTGCCTCGCACTTTTCCCACTAGCATCCTGTGTGATTTGATTCTTTCTACTGAAGAGTGAGGCCTGGTGACTTGCAGTCTGCTCAGATCCACCAGCTCCTCACACAACTTGTGTGCCTGCAGGCCTGATGACACTTGCTGTCACGGAGCTGCCATTGCAACCGTCCTGCTTATTTAAGAGTGAAATAGAGCCCTTTCCCCTTCAATTACGTGTATTACTTTGGAAATGTTATTCAAATACCTTAATAAATGGTCCAGGGCTCCACCTCCTCTCAAGCATTTTGTCTTAAGAAATCAGGGTGCTGGGAACTCCTCAGCAGAGCTCTGTGTAATAGGTAAGCCGGCCAGGAACAGCAGGAATGGTCATCTTCCGGACTTCTGATGCAGGATGTGGGGTTTCCAGGCTGGCCATTAAGTCCTGAACTGACAGCAGCAGGCTCTTAGCTGAGGGTAGGCTTGAGTTTTCTAAGTACAGTCAAAAAGAAGATGCAGTAAACCACGCCTTCTTGGTTATGCTTGAATTTTATTTGAAGACCCAGTAGCTCCCTTGAACCTGTTACTATTATGCATTTCTTGGTGGTCTTGCTTGGGAATTTTTTTTACAGCATAAAAGAAGTTATGTTTATGTGTGATTTTCTACATGAATGCGTGCATACACCTTGTGTGTGCCTGGTGCCAGTGGAGGCCAGAAGAGAGTGTCATATCCCCTGAAACTGAAGTTAGAGATGGTTGTGAGCTGCTGTGTTGGTGCTGGGATCTGAACCCAGGTCCTCTGCAAGAGCAGCAAATGCTTTTTATCATGAAGCCATCTCCAGGCCTCTTGCCAGGGAATTCTTGAAGGAAGAATATAAGTATTTCTGTATGAGAGTGTGGTCTGGCTGCGAAGTCTGCCCCCACTTAATAGCCAGGGTTGATTTGCCTGATCTGTCTGGCTAGTTGGATGTTCGCTTCCTCCCTCACTGTTCCATGTTGAGGAGGGCGCTCAGAATAGAAGGGCCAGTCTTCGGTCAGGGGTATCTGTGCTTCCCTTCCGACAGCCTCTCAAGAATACAAGTATTTCAAGATAAAGAACTCCAGACTGTCTTGCTAAACCACTTTAGCCATTGAGTTAATTGGTCCTTACTAGGTTCAGCTAGAGGCCGAAGAGGCATTACACAGCAGGCTCCGCCACCTACCGCCATTGCAGATCTCAGTGGTTCCTGTCACCCAGGGCTCAGGGGGCAGGAGGCCAGTCTTGGTTACACTGGGACAGCCTTTAAAAGAATAAAAGAAAGCCACAGTGGCACTTGGGAAGTTGAGGCTGGAAGATTGCCACACATTTGAGGCTAGCCTGGGCTACAGCGTGAAACCCTGGCGCAGACCTAAGGGACAATCTTTTTATTTTATGTGCCTTGGTGTTTTGCCTGCCTGAGTGCCTGTGTGAGGGTGTCAGAGCTTGGAGTCACAGACAGTTGTGAGCTGCCATGTAGGTGCTGGGAACTGAACCCGGGTTCTGGACGAGCGTTCAGTGCTCCTATCTGCTAAGCCGTCAGCAGTTTTAACCAGATGGAAACTTGCTGATTTTTTTTTCTCTTCCATAATCCTTTGCTTCTGTTGTGTCAGTGACGCCCTCCGCTGAGTGCTGGCGACTGCTGGTCTGCGCTCCATCTCTGGGGGCCACCCTTGTTGCCTGCCCAGTGATGGGCCCAGAGCTGTCAAGCTGCGGTGTGTGCTGTTCCCATTCTTGTGCTGTTTGTGTGCTGCTGCTGGAGGCTCTGCCTGCCTGGTGTCTGGTGTGGACGGGGGGGGGGGGGTCACAGGTAGCAACTCACGCATGTGAAATGCTTCTTAGAGTGCCTCGCCTGTACAGAGTGCCGGCTTGTCAAGCTGTGTGTTGGGGTGCTGTCAGGGACAGTCAGAGCAGCACTGAGACACAGTGTGTGTGGGCTGCT
Organism: Meriones unguiculatus; assembly: GCF_030254825.1. NCBI lineage: Eukaryota > Metazoa > Chordata > Mammalia > Rodentia > Muridae > Meriones > Meriones unguiculatus. The sequence continues at coordinate 5,317,841 of NC_083355.1, read as the reverse complement.
CCCTCCTGCTGTGCACACGCCGCGCCCCACCACGACTCAGTGTGCTCTGGGGGGAAATGTTACTTTTTCCTTTTCTGTGATTGGCATACATGTTTAGAACGTTGGAGCAAAGGAGCAAGCACATGCCGGATTCTGACACGGTGATGTGGAACGCCTTGGTTCTCAGTGTCCGCCAGCCCCTTTGAGTTCCATGTGCATTCTGGGAATGGAACCTTCCCTGAAAGCAATCACAGCTGGCTTGTACGGAATGATAAACTGAGTGGATGTTAGGGGAGAGATGCAGAAAGGTTGCTCCTGGTCAGAGGGGGGCCAGAGACCTGTGGTTTCCATCAGTTCTTTTTTTGGGAGGTGGGGTTGGGAGGGGAGGTTTATGGTTGGTTCATTCATCTCTCCCATTCCCGCCCTCCGTCTTTAAGATGTCAGGTATCCTAAGCTAGCCTTGAACATGCTATGTAGCCGGGAATGACCTTGGGTTCTGATCATCCTGCTTCCACCTCTTGAGTGCTAGGATTACAGATGTGCTCCATCAGCCTGATTTACGCAGTTCTAGTGCTGGAAGCCAGAGCTTCATGGGGGTAGCAAGCACTCTGCTACTGCAGCACAGCCAGGCTGACATTCACATTTAATGGAGCTTTCAGCAGAGAGATGGCCTGGTGGGCACTGGGAGGCCCCAGGTGTCCTCACTATGCCCTGTGCAGCCTGTGGGTTGAGCATAGGACTCTTCTGACCTAAGTCATCTGGAAGGTGCATTGTCAGCACCAGGGACTTTGGGGTTTTCTAAGATGAAGTTCATATTTAACATTCAGATGTGTTTGGTTTTAGAGGAAATGGCTTGGGATAATGGCCTGGTATCTCTCAAGTTTGTACATGCATGTCTTAGTTTTAGGCTAGGACTGTCTAAAGAGAGAGGGGACACTGTGGTCCCTTGGCCGGCTCCATTATGCGTTTTATAGTCGTGAAGCCAGCAGTGTTGAGTTGAGCTTGGAAATGGCTCCTCAGATGGAGCACGAAGTTACGTGTGCTGTAACTGATTAGTTATAACTTTCAAAGGGATTCAAATCTTTAGAAGTTTAGTTTCTTTAAATATATTATTAAGTATGAACACAAAGTTGAGTATGGGCTTAGCAGAGGATCAAGAGTGTGGGGCAAGCCTGGGCTACATGGTAGGACACCATCTCAAAAATAGAAGCTAAGTGTGAGCACAAGAGGAAGTACTTACTAGCACTAAGCAGAAGTACCTGCTTCCTTCCTTTCTTCCTTCCTTTGTTTTCTCCCTTCCTTCCTTCTTTCTGCTCCCCCCACCCCACCTTCAGACAGGATCTTACCGTGTAGTCCTGGTTGGCTCAGAACTCTCTTTGTAGAATAGACAGATTGGCCTGAAACACATGGATATCCTCCTGCCTCTGTCTGGAATTAAAGATGTGCCATCTTTAATCTGTGCCGCCAAGCCTGGCAAGAGGTAAGTTTTCGAGAGTTTCTGTCAGGACCACACAAGCCCACAGAAGAATGAACTGATCTTCAGCAGTTTCCCTGGGAGCTGTCAATATCAGTGTCTAGACTTAGCTGTCCATAGGCCTTCAACCCTGCCCTGTGGTACTGGGGGTCAAATCTGGGGCCTTGCTCCTGTAGACAAGTGCCCCAGCTCTGAGCTGCCCTGCAGCCCGTGCATTTGATCTGCAGCAGTAGGCCAGCCCCTGCAGCATTGTGGTTCCTCCTGGGAAGCTGGCACTCCCTGCAGGGATCCGACACACTTCTCTGGAGTTGAGCTGGCCCACAGATGCTCTTGTTTCTTCTCTGGGTGACTCTAGCCGTCCTCTTCAGGGATCTCCACAGACACTTCCACAGGGCTTTTCCCCAGTACAGGCTGCTTTAGCAGGCCCTGCCCCAGGGTATGCTGTAGCCTGTAGCAGAAGTTGCCGTGTTATTGCTACATAGGACTTTGAGTCTTACCTAAGTACCTAATGCTCCTAGATCTTCCCTTACATCCTCCAGAATCCTTAGCTTAGGACCTATGTGTCACAGATGTGTGTGTGCGCCCACGTGTGTGCGTGTGGACATATGGAGGTCAAAGGATAATTCTTAGGAGTCAGTTCTCTCCTGGTACCTTTGGAGTTTGGGAAACAAACTGAGGTCATCAGGCCTGTATAATGGTGCCTGTACCTCCAGCATCTTGCGGACCCTGGCCAGTTTCCTGAGGCAAGGCTGGCCGTGAGTCTTGGAGGACAGATGGGTGCCAGCGGCTTGCCTCTGTGTTGTTATTTCCACAGTCAGTGAGTCGTCGCAGCCTAGCACTTAGGTCAGTCTGCCTCTTTTGAATGTGTTGGGTGTTTGTTTCTTTGTTGGTGGCATTGAGTAGGTTATGGTATAGTTTATTTACTCACTGATTTTTTTTTCCCCAGGGTAAACCTATGTCTGATAATTAGTTTTTTGGTTGTATCTAGCACCCCAGAACATCTCACCTGTCCAGAAAACAGCTGGCTTGGTTTGATAGCCAATTTGGGTGTGAACACAGTTCAGTTTGGAGGGGGTTGTTCTTTAAACAGAATTTCTTTTAAATAAGTTTTTCTGGCACCATGCAGTACTCAGCTCCTTAATTCGAAGCCAATCCGCCTTCACTAATGCGGTTTTCTTTAGCACAGTGCTCGATTTTGATATGTCAACATGGCATCCAGAAGTCGGTTAAGAGCTGAAAGCTGTGTTGCCACCTCCTAAACCCTGTGGGGAGGGAAGGGTGGGTGTGGAGGTGGGAGGAATTGTTACCCAGGAGGCAGCTTCCTTCTGGGGAGGCAGTTGATAAGAGCCTAGTGTTTTATTACAATTGCTGCTTTAAACACAAAGTGCAGATGATCACAATAGCTTTCTCTTTCCCAAGCCAGCCCTCACTTAGAAGGGAGTCTCCTAGAGCTTTTCTTCTCTCTTAAGAAGTGATCTGTGCCAGCTTGGTTGTGTTCTGTCTTCCTTGACTCACGTTGCTGAATCCTGTGTGTGCTCAGGAGGCTGGGTGTGCTGTACTTGCTGCCCCTCTGGCTCTCCTGTACAGAGCTGAGGTGCTCCCTGGGCTAGAGCAGACCTTTGACAGTAGGAGGCTCCGTGCAGCCCACCCAGCCTCAGGAGCGCTCTGTCCCCTCCGGCCTGTGAGCTGGAGCTTGGAAGGAGACCTCAAGAGAGGCACCATCTCTGCTGTGCATTTTTGTATGTAAATGTGGTTTTGCTGCATTTAGCCAGCCTCGTGGAAGACAATACATCCTCCTCTCCCTCTATCCCCCTATCCCTCCCTCTCTCTCTCTTCCTCCCTTTCAGAAAAGAAAGAAAAAAGACAAGCAGTGCCAAGGCTTGAGCCCATAGCTGTGCCCATACCAAGTACATGGTTATTGAGCTATACTCCTGGTTTCTGGTTTTTGTTTTGTTTTAAATCTGCAATGGTTTCTGGTTTTTGTTTTGTTTTAAATCTGCAATGGTTTCTGGTTTTTATTTTGTTTTAAATCTGCAATGTTGGTAAATGGAACACAGGGCCTCTCATACACTATGAAGGTGCTTTCCTCTAAGGCTTAGCATACGCCTGTGCCCTCAGCCCTGTTTTTACTTTGAGTTAGGGTCTTATCAAGTTGTCCAGGCTGACCTTGAACTTGTTATCCTCTTGCTTCAGCCCCTGAGTACCTGGCATTGCATGCCAGGCAGGCTCATGGTTCTAATTCAGATCAGTGTTTGTATACTCTGGCTTGGTGTAATATAGCTAGGGCTACACAGAGAAACCCTGTCTTAAAAAAACAAAACAAAAGATGTTTCCCCTATAAAACTCTATTCCTTTACATGTTTTCTCCAATTTCTTGTTGTTGTTGACTCTCCCAACGTTTTATTTGGGGAAATTTCCAGTTGTAAAAAGTTAACAGAGAGCAGTAAATACCATGTCAGTTTCCTGCACTTTTGTGGTAGGAACATTCAAGGACAAGTTGTGTCTGTACTGTGACATTTTAACTCCTGAAGGATGGCCCTTCTCCGGACTCACCGAGACCGCCTCGCAGCAGGCCTGTTAAGGTAGTGATGCAGTAGATAACGGCATGGCCTTGCTGCTACTGTCATTCCAGGGCAAGGCCTAAGCCCCGCTGTGTCCCCTGCCTCTTAGACTCCAGCCTTTTTCAGACATGTGCTTTTGCTGCCTTTTAAGACACTGACATTTTGTTTCAGTTTTAAAAGTTTTATTTTATGTGTCTTGGTGGTTTGCCTGCAAATATGTCTTTGTGCTGCATGTGTGCAGTGCCTGAAGTGGAGGTGGGGGTGGTTGGGAGCTGCCGTGTGGGTGCTGGAAATCAAATCCATGGTCCTCTGCAAGAGCAGCTGGTGCTCTCAACCACTGAGCCAGCTCTCCAGCCCCGTGTTTTTAATTTGGTTTTTTTTTTTTGGGGGGGGGTGTTTGTTTATTTTTTGAGACAGGGTTTCTCAGTATAGCCTTGGCTATCCTGGAACTTGCTCTGTAGACTAGGCTGGCCTTGGAACGGACAGAGATCCTCCTGCCTTGCCGCCCTAGTTCTGGGATCAAAGGTGTGTGTTACCACTGGCCGGCCCTGTTTTTTCCTTTTTAGGAAAATAACAATTCTAACTAGAATCTTGTGGAATTGGGATTTCTCTGATCATCTTCTCGTTATAGTGACGATTGTTTTGAGGCTTGCCTGGCTCCTGCATATAGTGCTTGTGTCCTGTCACTGCTTGCTGGCCTTCTGCTGGATAGAGCTGGGGCACCGGCTTGCTTCTGTCTTTGGGGGCTGCTCATCCGCTCTCTAGGAGCCTCACAGGCTGCAGCTGCTGTTGAACAGGAGGCACTGGTGCCTGTGAGCTACAGAGAACTCAGAGCGCCCTTTACAGTCTCCTTCCCATGGCCCTTGGAAGTTAGCTTTGCTCATATGCACAGGACTCTTTGGTCACGGCGAGTGAGAAACAAAGGCTGGATTCATTAGTTACTTTAGGAAACTTTTATTCCATACTGTAGAAGAATGTTTATTAACAAAGACCTCGTTTCAGGCATTGAGGTTCTGATTTTCCTGGGAAGGAAAAGAGAAGTGGTGTTTGGTCCCTACCCTGTGGTTGGTCCTGCTGAGTGGCAGGATGGGAAGGAACATGGAAGGAGGAGGGAGGAAGAAAAGCATTCTGCAGTCTGAAGAGAAGGCTCTGTACCCATCAGCCTCTCCTGAGCCTGAGTGCCCAGGTGCTACCTGGCTGCTCACCTCAAGGTACAAGGGAGGGACTCTGTCATGTGAGAGACTGCACAGGTGGGTGGCTTCCTAGGAAGTGGAGGGACTTCAGTGTGGCTTCAGTTCCAGGCCCTACTGTACCACTCAGCTTCAAGAAGATCAGGGTTAGGGCCAGGCGTTGGCGCACACCTTTGATCCAGAGGCAAAAGCAGATCTCTGAGTTCTGCCATGTAGAGAGACCCAGCCTCAACTGCCCCCGCCCCCCAAAAGAATGCCATGCTGTATTTTAAAAGTGGCTACTTGAGGTGTTGACAAAGAGCCTCCCTCTGCTGTTTCTTGGTAGATTCCTAGTCACTCTCTCTTAAGAGCTATAGTTTGGGGCCCTGGTGTCCTTAATCTCTTGGTGTGTCAGTGATGGGATGTGTCGAGCCGACTTCCTTTTACTACACTGCTTTGCAAATGGCTGGGAGCAGGGCCTGGCAGTTTCTCATGGAGTCACTTATTCACTTGTGGCCTCCTGAGGATTGTCCGGGGAGTGAGCAGAGCAGGTAGATGAACTTCCCAGGTGCTGGTTGTTCTTGGAGAGACAGCTATTGTGTGACCTGTGAGATCCTGCAGCTTGGCTTTTGGGATGCCTCTGAGTGGAGGAGAGGAGGAGGCTGTGTGAACCTGAAAGCACTGTCAGGGCCACGTGCAGCTGCCTTCCTGCCAAGCTGTCCTCACATGACTCACTCGGTTTCTGAAAATGGGATGCTCAGTGCTTTTGGCACTTCCTTCTCCTTCTCTGCAGAGGAGGAGAAGGGCAGGGCTGCCTTGGCCATAAGGAGGACCTTGCAGATGATGAGGACCTAAGTGTCATAGTTCCTGCTTCCCTCCATTCCCCTGGTCCTTAGGAGACAGCTGCAGTGCCCTGTCCTCTGAGACACTACTCATCACTTAGACTGTAGAGACCTGTCCTAGGTCTGCACAGTCCTGTCCTGACAGGCTGCTCCTTCCTCCAGCTCCTTCAGTGTGCAGCCCCTGTGCGTTCCTGGACCCCTGCAGTGTGATGGTCACCCCCTGTCTATCCGTCCTGCCCTGGAGCTGCCTACCATGGCGCCTCCTAACCATACTTCAGATGGATGTGACCTACAGTTTCTCAGAAAGCAAATGTGATGATCCAGGAGAGCCAAGGTGGAATTGAGCCCTCGTGGAAACCCAGGTGGAGGGGTTCTGCTGTGTCTTGAGTTGACCTACAGTCAGAGGGACAAGCCTTGCGGGGTGAGCGGCAGCAACCTTCTCCACCCCTGGCTGTTTTCCAGCCTGCTTTGGGGCTCTCCCTGGTTGCAGGAGAGTCTAAGCAGCTAATGTTTCTTTTCACCATTGTCTCACATTTCCTCTTTAAATTGATTTTGGTTGTGGTTAACTTAAGATGAGATGTCGCCATAAACCTCCCTCCCCATTCTTAGTTAATCCCTATAGAGGAGTGGCTCCTGCCAGTCTTGTGTGAGACCTGTAGAGGAATGTTAATTCAGAGCATGGCTGTTCTGGCAAGAGATCACATCCAGAGATGTTCTAGGTCTGTGTGATTGGGCTAGAATACAAAGAGCCTGTAATCCAGGAGACAGGGGCAAGTAGATCTGAGTTCAAGGCCAGCCTGGTATAGAGCAAGTTTCAGGTAAAGAAAAGCTTATATCCAAACATGGTGGATGATGGCATTACATGCCTTTAATCCCAAACATTGAAGGTAAAGGTAGTTTGTAGAAGGAAGTACTTATGTTTGAAAGTGATGTCTAATTGAGTGGGGAAAAGTTGATGGATCAGAGAAAAACTTGATAGAATAGAGTAAGCCCAACTTTCATAAGAAGGGAGAGGAAAGGCAAGCTACTTAAGGGGCAGTGAGAAAGAGGAGACAGTTTTTACTGGGACAGTAATAGAGAGACAGGTTGCAGAGAGAGAACTGAGGTGAAGACGGAAAGAGCCAGAGAATGAGAAGGAGCCACAAGATTAGAGTAGATTGCTTGAGGCCAAAGAGAGCAATTCAGAGGCTGAGAGAAAAGCCAGATTGAATAAGTCATCTGGGAGAGCCAGATCAGCTGAGTTAAACCAGCCAGCTTGAAGCTCAGGAAGAAAAAGAAAGCTTATTAAGCAGAAAGTCTCAGAGGCTGAAAATGTTCTAGGCCTAGGTTAGATTGTACAAAGGCTAGAAGCTTCAAGAGGCTTGTAAGCCTCCCAGACAACAGTTACCTCAGTGACTGTTAGCCGCAGTACCGTCTTCACAGGGGGAGCCGAGGACAGAGCAAGTGAGTTAGCGAGGTGCAACCTGTGGGCTTCATAAATTGTATCATAAGTCTTTTTCCCCGTTGACTTTTGTTTTGAGGTCATTGTTGATTCGTAGTAGGTCATTGTTGATTCGTAGTATATTAACATAATTCAAAATCATACTGTGGTGAGCTCCCATGAGCCCTTCAAACCCATTTCCACAGTGTAATGCAGAAATATGTATCATCTGGGGCAGGGTGCCAGCCGCTCCCATCCGCACCAGTATGTCGATCTTACAGCCATGCCTTCCTTCCCTCTTCCTAAAATCCCTCACCACCCCTAGTTTTCAGTTTCTTTAATTTTTGTCTTTTCATGAATGGTATATAAAGTTCAAGGTCAACGCTGGCTACATAGTGAGTCTGAGGCCAACCTGGGATACACGAGACCCCATCTCAAGGCAAAACAAAACAGAGAAAAAGGGGATTCCTGTGGGTCTGACTGTTTGGGCTGAGGACACTCCATGTGCAAAGGGAAAGCTGTTCCTTTTCATGTGTGTGCACTCCCTGAAGGACATGGATTGCCCTGTGAGCTTGCATATGTATGTCGAGCAGGGCCGCTGCCAGGCTGCGTGGTGGCTTCGTGTTCAGGGTTCAGTTTTGGGAATCGTGCCTGCTTTCCGGGTAGTTGCGTCGGTTCACAGTCCTGCCAGCAGTTTCAGGAGCGTTTCCCCATCTTCCCTGGCTTTTAGTGTTCGCTGCTCTCTGTTCCTGGTGGTGCACAGTTGCACTTGTGCAGTTCCGTTGTGTCTCCCGCCCGCTGGTCTCCCCGCTCATTTCTAGGTGTAGCTATGTGCCGTGTGCCCAGGCGTCATGGGAAGATGTTTGTTCCTGTCTTTACCCTCTTTGGAGATGTTGGTCTCACTCTTCAGCACAATCTGGACCCATAATCCTCCTGCCTCCACCTTTTAATTGTTTGGCTTGCAGATATGCCTAACATTTGTTCATGTTATGATTAGATTTTAATTATTAGTGGGGGGGTTGCTTTGTTTTAGATCATGGTAAATAACAACAATAACAACAAAAAGAACATCCTAATTTTTTTCTTCCATTTCTATATTAGTCAAAAATGGTCTAGGCAGGGACTGGAGAGATGGCTGAGAGGTTAAGAGCACTGGCTGCTGCTCCAGAGGTCCTGAATGCAGTTCCCAGCAACCACACAGTGGCTCACAACCGTCTATAATGAGATCTGGTGCCCTCTTCTGGCATGCAGGTGTACAGACAGACAGACAGACATTATATTTATAATAAATAAATATCTTTTTAAATGGTCTAGGTGGAACCCGAGGTGCAGCTCAGTTGAACAGGTGCTTAATATGTACACAGCCCTGGGTCCATCCTCTCCCCAGAAGGGAAGAGGGAGCCATGAGCTGGCTGTGCCCACTGCTCTGTCTCCCTGTACTGAGGATCTGGCCTCTACTTTGGTCGAGGGAATCCTTCCTCTTTGTTGGTTTCAAAGTCATGGTAGCTATGTTGGGTTTTTTGCCTTTCCATACATATTTGAAAAATCATCTTTCATTTAGCCACAGCAGAAGCTTGCCAGGGTTTGGCACTGCCCTGAGCATGCATGCCTACGGAATTGCCATCCTTACTAGATCAAAGCTTCCAGTCCAGAAACGGGGGTCTTCCCCACTCCTGCAAGATCAGCCACAGCGTGACAGGTGCCATCTCCTTTTTGTCACTGTCCTTCATCCACAGGCCTATGAAAGGAGGTTCCCTACATGTCCTTTGATTCCAATGTTCGTGGACAGTGACACCGTGAGCGAATTTAAGAGTGAGGATGGGGCTATTCATGTCATCGAGAGGCGCTGCAAGCTGGACATAGACGCTCCCCGGCTGTTGAAGAAGGTAGCTGGCGGAGGCTTCGGGGTTGTGAGGCGAGCTCAGCCCACACTGAACACGGTTTAAGAGCGCTTTCCCTCCTTTCTCTCCTTTACAGATTGCGGGAGTCGACTACGTTTATTTTGTCCAGAAAAACTCCCTGAATTCTCGAGAGCGCACTTTGCACATCGAGGCGCACAACGAGACGTTTTCTAACCGCGTCATCATCCGCGAACATTGCTGCTACACAGTGAGTAATGAGTGCCAGCTCACTGGGGACCCCTGGCTGTGTGTGACCTCACCGGGTCAGTCGCAGCTAGCTGGGGCTCCTGGGCCAAGTGCAGCCTGTTAAGAACGGCAGCTCTGCTGCGCCAGCTGCTGCTTCTCCTTGTGGAGGAGTGGCGCAGTGGGGGGGACTTGACAAGAGGATTGTGTTACTGTGACAGGCCAGGCTGCCACCTGACACCCTGACTGTTCTTGTCTCACCGCTCATTGTCTTGGAGTTTGACGCGTAGACCAGGCTAGCCTTAACTTGCTGCCATCTTCCTGCCTTTCTTCCCGGGTGCTGCATTACAGTTGTGTACCAGTAGACTCAGCTCCTCATCAGTTTGTTCTGTGTTTTGAAACAGGCTATCACTGTAAAGCCCTGGCTGGTCTGAATTCAGCTATGTAGAGTAGGCTGGAACTTACAAAGGTCCATCCGCCTCTGCCCCCCAGTTGTTCAGACTAAAGGCGTGTAGTACCAAGGCCAGCTTCCCGATTGTCTTTAAATGTGACACTGTGTGTTTTTAGCCAAGGCTTGTGTGTGTTTACAGGTAGAGCTCCGAGCATCTGTCCATTTTGCTTTTCACTGCACACACCTATTTCAGGAGCTCTCGCAGAGCATGAGAACTACCCCCTCCTGTGTACCCCAGCTGTTTGCCTCCTACGACTTCCTCCACATAGAATCCAAATGACCCATTGAACAGCGCCACCTGTGGTTCCTAGGGTCAAGCCCACGCCTCCCTTTAGAGGCGCCCATAGTCCTCACGGGTCCCTATTTGTGCCCTGCCTTCCTGCTACTTGCTGGGCCCTGCAGCCAGCCATGCCATTTCTGGAGCTGGGGAACCCTGCTCAGCCTTTCTCCAGAGCGCACTACCTCCTAAGTAGCCGTGTGGCTTTCTTGCTTTTCCTATCTGTGGCTCATGTGTCTCTCAGGAAGCCCAAGCAGTGTAGCGTGTGGCTCTTTCTCTGTCTGTGTAGAGCCACCTCAGGTGCTCGTGAGTGGATAAGAACCTGGAGTAAAAAGCTCTGTTCGTCACTTAGCGAAAGTCATGTGATTACAGTTGAAGCCTCTGAGTGTCGGCTGTGTAATTTTTGCCCTGCTTTCCTCCTCCCTCATGACTGTGATGTCATTAAACATGCTTCTTCCGGGTACTGGTCAGCTGGCCAGGGAAACAGACAGGTTATGGCTCCAGTGTGAGCGTGGTGGGAACAGATTCTCTCTGCCCGCAGGTTCACCCTGAGAATGAGGACTGGACCTGTTTCGAACAGTCTGCAAGTTTAGATATCAAATCATTCTTCGGTTTTGAAAGTACAGTGGAAAAAATTGCCATGAAACATTATACAAGCAACATTAAAAAAGTGAGTGTCTTTCATGGGTTTGTGTGGAAAGGGGAAGTGGGAATCCCTGAAAGAATGACCACAGCTGCTTGCCTTTTTTATTGTTTACTTTTTTGAGACAAGATTTCCATATTCACTCGAATCCGTAATCCTCCTGCTTCAGCCTCCCAAGTATTAGGGTGTGTGCCACAGTACCCAGTGAAAATTAGTTCTTGAGTGGGGACTGGGAATTGAACTCTGGGCCTTGCATATTAACCTGGAATTCCACACAGAGCTGTATCCCCAGCCCCCAAATTCCTATTTGGGTAAATCTTGTAAGCTGCTGAGCACAGTCTGGGTGTTGAACACACGCTTACCTTACCTTACAGGGGAAAGAAATCATTGAATACTACCTGCGGCAGCTGGAGGAGGAAGGCATCACCTTCGTGCCCCGCTGGACCCCGCCATGTCCGGGACCCTCGTCAGAAGCATCATCGACAAGCAAGAATCAAGCCACATCTGCAGCTGTTCTTGTTCCGGACACTGCTGCTGCCAAGGAGGGCCTGAGTGGGGAGAGCCTCAGTGGCCCCGGCACAGCGTCTGAGCCCGTGGTGGGAACCCCTGACGGTGAGCCCAGCACGGCTGGGGGGGACCCATGGGGCTTGTCCCCTCTCTGGGCTCTGGCCAGTTGTGTCTCCTCATGACAGTTGATCCGTCTGCTTCCGTCTTTGTCTCCTGAGCCTCCCACTTAGAGAACACATTCATTTATTCTTTTTCTTTAAGTAGAAGCTATTTCTAGTTATCCATTCATGAGACCAGAAGATGTTTCCCACGTGTTTTGATTGATGGCACCTTGCGTGGCTCTAAGTCCTGCCGACGGCTTTTTGATCCCACGGGGCCTGTGCTGTTTATGTATAGCTCCCACGCGCAGCAGTTTCACTCCTTTAATGATGGCTGCCTTCAGGTTCGAAATACCTTCAGTTCATGTTTGGGTTCACTGAGGCACGGAGCAGTTGAGCAGCTTGTCAGTGGTCACACAGCTAGTGAGCGGCAGAGTTGGGAGTGCCTTTACACTGGCTAGACCCAGAGTTGGTGTGCGTGCACTTTTCCGTATGCTAAGTACATACACGGAGCACAAGTTTTTAATTTTTAGTTACAAAACGTGTAAAAAACATGGAGAAAATCAGAAAACGTAAGAAGGTTCTCCCACTGAGAAACAGTGTTAAAATAATATATTTATCTTTCCTTCATTCTGCTGGCCTTTGGGCAGCCAGCTGGGGAAAGGGCTGGGGCAGCATTCTTGAGCTCAGGCCCTGTGTTGAAGCAAAAGGGTGTGCTGTATCTGCTAAGCGGTTAGCCCATCCTGAGTGGTACTGAAATTACAGGCGGAGGACTGGAAGGAGGCACAGCCTCCTGTGTTTATCGGGGTTCTCATCTTAAACACTGCTTACTTACCTGTGGTTATCAGCGATCCTCCCTAAAAGACTGCTGAAGCCGCCCAGGGAGGCTGCCAACTCTGCTTCCCCTCTCCCCTCCAGCACACCCTGCCCACACCATCCCTGACAGAAGGGCTCAGCGTCCTCGGCGGTAAATAACGCCTGCACCTTAACTTCCAGACAAGCTAGATGCTGACTACATCAAGAGATACTTGGGTGACCTGACTCCCCTCCAGGAGAGCTGCCTCATCAGACTGCGCCAGTGGCTCCAGGAAACACACAAGGGCAAAGTGAGTGGGCTCCTCCGTCAGCACTGCAGACCGTGGGTCTCCAGTCTCACCCGAAACTGCCTCTGCACCCGCCCCTCCTACCCGGAAGCCATGAGTGTGTCCGCCCTCACTACCCTCATGTCGGGGCTGAGGTGCCGTCTACACAGGAGCAGCTTCCCGCGCTCTAGGGAACAGTCTAGCCCAGAAACCGTGAAAGGCCGAGCCGCAGCGCAGAGCATCTGCCGGGCTTGAGGACTGGGAGGTGGATTGGAGTGTTAAGTGCTGTCCCTAGTATACAGAGAAATCCACTCTTTTGTGAGGTTTTTATGCACATAGGTCATTAGCTTTGTTATTTAGAAGAGTGTCATTCCCTGTCACAGTGGAGCTTTGGTTCTGAGATTGGGGGAGATCTATCCAGCCCCACAGGTGTGACAATTACAGAAACAGGCTGGTAGGTCAGGCCAGCTGTGGACAGTGTCAGATAAAGGGACCTGGGCATTACTGGCTGGCCTGGTTCACAGGCTTGCTTGCCTGGGTTTATAGACACACAGAGGCAGCCATTAGGAAAGCAGCCTCGGAGGAGTGGCCACCTGTGTGGCAGCGGTAGTGGGTGCTTTCAGCTCCTTCAGTCCTCACAGCCCTGCAGGTGAGTGTGGGGTGGGAAAGGAGGTGGAAGGGTCAGGCAGACAGCTGAGGTCTTGGGGCTGGAGTGTGATGAAGTAGGATTGCCACTCAGACCACCTGGTTCTAGCACTGGTAGATCCATCCCCTCACCTCCCTCTTATTTTAAAAGAAATGTAGGTAACCAGTTGATTAGGGTGAGAGTTTATTTATTTTTATTTAGGTATTTAAATGTTTTACTTATTTAATGTGTGTGTTTTCCTTGTGTGTATGTCTGTTCCATGTGCATGCAGAGGCCAGAAGAGGGCATCACATTCCCCAAGACTAGAGTTTCAGGGGGCTGTGAGCCGCCCTGTGAGAGTGGGGAATTGGACTTAGGTCCTCTGACAGCACAGCTGGTGCCCCTAACTGCTGAGCTGTCTCTTCAGCTCCTTCTTTATTTTTTTGGAGAGTCTTGTTCTAGCTGCAAACTTAAAAAGAAATTTTTAAAGTATTTTATGTTTATGGATGTTTTGCTTACATGTATATCTACATAGCACATTTAACTACTGATCTGCCACTCCAGCCCCAAATAGTAAAAAACTCTTAATCTTTTTGTGTCAGCCACCCAAGTGCTGGGACTATGTTTTTCAAGACAGGGTTTCTCTGTATAGCTTTGGCTGTTCTGGATTCACTTTGTAGACCAGGCTGGCCTCAAACTCACAGAGATCCACCTGCCTCTGCCTCCCTAAGTGCTGGGATTACCGCGCCCAGCGTTATCACCCACCTTCTGTGTAACTTTGATGTTTTTCAAATGATTGCGCCACATCATCTACTGGCTTTGTTGGGAAGGGTCCTGCAAGGATATTGCTCCCACTCTGGGAGAGACAGGCTGGTAGGTCTCCTGATGGCCCCACTGCCCTCCTTCATGGATGAGTAGCCGTGAGGGAGGTTCCTGGCCCAGAGCAGGCTGGGGACACAGCCCGGGCTTGTTCTTTATTCAGCAAGCATCCTATGGACTGAGAGTAGTGAGCATTCCAGTGTGGCAGCACCGCCATCCTGTCCAGCATCTGAAGTGTGCCGTGTACCAAAAAGGGATCTTGCTTCAGTTCACACGGAGGCCAGAGTGTAGGCCTGAGGCTGGCCGGTTCCCAAGTCTGTTGCAGCCAGGTGTGGTGGCATCGCCTGGCTTCAGTCAAGGCAGAGGCAGGCAGTTTACATAGTGAGTTCCATCGGAGCGTCCTAGGGAGACCCTGTCTCAGAAAACAAGCAAACAGACAAAAAGGTCAGTTTGCCTCCACTTTGCTTTGCTGAGCAGAAAACAGCAGTCAGGATTGTCATTCCAGTACTGCTGCGTTTTAACTCTGTGAATGTATTCTTCAGATTAATTATAGCTTTATTAAAATGGCCCCTGGGGTGACTCTTCTGGCAGCTTTGTGTGTGTGTGTGTGTGTGTTGCAAGGAAGGGATCCAGGGTCTTTATGTGCTTAAAAGCACTGTGACCCAAGCTCACATTGGCAGGAGGTATGTTTGACCCCTGTCCCCAGAGACGGGCAGGTGGCTTAGAGACCTCTCTCCTCCTAGATCCCGAAGGACGAGCATATTCTGCGGTTTCTGCGTGCCCGAGATTTTAATATCGACAAGGCCAGAGAGATCATGTGCCAGTCTCTAACTTGGCGGAAACAGCACCAGGTGGATTACATCCTAGACACCTGGACTCCGCCCCAGGTCCTTCAGGATTACTACGCTGGAGGCTGGCATCACCATGACAAAGGTAGGGTGAGCCTGACGTGGTCACCTCTGTGCTGTCCTGTATGTCACCCTACGTGGCAGCCTGTAGCCCTGCCTTGAAGGACATGATGAGCTGGCGAGACCTTTCTTGAAGCCTGTTCACACCCAAGCCTGGACAGCCAAGCATTGGGAAGCGGGCAGGTGCCTTGCCTTCTGCTTTCAGAGTCTGGTTGAGAGAGCACTGCTCTTTGTGGTGCAGCTCAGTGGCACAGTGCTGGCGGCACGGAGTGATCCCCACTGTTACCGTGGCCGGAAGCTGCCTGGCTCTGCCTCGAAGAGCGGAGGAGAGCAGAGCTGGAAGCAGCAGCCCGACACTCCCAGCTGCCTCGCCCACCTCACAGCCCTGTGGGCGGGTGCTCCTGCTTCACAGTCTTCCTGCTGCTGACCCACAGCCGGTCAGCCATGCGGAATGCACACGTGGCCTGCAGCTAGGACAGGGGTACCAGGAATTGTGCCTTCTCCCCTCAGACATGTCCTTCCGGATACCAGCTCCTGGGCATCTTGGTTTGCTTGTTTGTTTGTTTGTTTTTTAATTTTGTGAATGTGGTTCTCCAGATTAATTGTGGCTGTATTAATTTTTGCTTTTGTTTTTATTTTTGAGACAAGGTTACATGTAGCCCAGGCTAGCCTTGAACTCTCTCCTAAATAGCTGACAGAGGCTTTGAACCCCTAATCTGTTGATTTTGTTTTTAATCTTGTATATAATTAATGGTCATGGTAACTTCTGAGTTTCTGCTTGACAAGGAGGCCCTTTATGTAACATAGGCTAGCCTTGAACCCAAGGTCCTCCTGCCTTAGGCCCTTGAACGCAGAGACATGCTAGAGACACTACAATGCCCATGACTTTAATATATTTTTGTTGAAAATATAATACTTGTTGAAAGATTAAAGGTTTGGTAGTAAAATATTGACCGGCCAGCTGTGGTGGCTCATGCCTAACCCAGCAGTTAGGACTGAGTGTGGACAGTACAGTGAGTTCCAGGACAGCAGAGTTATAGATGAGACTGTGTCTCAAGCAAAAGATTGACAAATGTCAGAAGAGCCAGGTGTGGTGGTGAATGCTTACAGTCCCACCCCTTGAGAGGCCCAGGGCATCCCTGTGAGTTCAAGGCCAGCCTCATCTATGGAGTGAGGTCTAAGCCAGCCTGAGCTATACCATGAGGCCTGGGCTGCAGGGGAAGTTCTGCAGGGAAGTTCTGGTCCCAGGCAGGAGAACAGCAGACTTGGTGTGTTGAGGAGCCTGACCTCAGCGCTGCCCTGTCCCATGTGGCCGGGGTCCAAGCCATGACGGCAGGCTGTGCTCTGGCCTGTGATCTGCTCCACTCTGGTGGGGGGTAGCAGGTTCTCGAGTGAGTTAGGAGGCCTGGTCAGTGGACCTCCAGGCTAAGGAGCCTCAGACCTGCATGTGCTGGCTGTGGGACTTGCGGGTTTTCCAGAAGTGTGTCCTTAGGGAGGAAGGCTGGCTTCTAAAAAAGCTGACAGTAAATTTTTAATCACTTATGGGAAAATTGTTTTAAAATTTACAAAAGACCAAAACTGTATTTATAGAAAATATGTGGCCGTGCTGCTGTCCCCTGTAGTGAACTCAGAGCCTAGCATCAGCCATGGTCACACAGATTGGGGAAACCAGGCAGGCTGCACCCAGCTCAGCCCCACTTGGCCTGGGACCTGTCAGTTGCCGTCAGCTGATCTGTTTCGGAGAGGTATTGCCCACACGTGCTGTCCTCAGGCAGAAGCCAGTGTTGGCTCCTCAGAGTGGCCAGAGCCCCGTGTGTATCTCTTAGAGGCGTGGCCTGCCACTCCCTCGTCACAGCTTCTTCGATGCCCTCCTTTGCAGATGGGCGGCCGCTGTACGTGCTCCGGCTAGGCCAGATGGACACCAAAGGCCTGGTGCGAGCCCTGGGAGAGGAAGCCCTGCTGCGATATGTAAGTGCTCAGCGGGGCACTGGGCCGAGGGCTGGCCTCACTTGCTGCCAGCAGGACTGGGCGCACAGCTAGCTGCTGGGACAAGTGTGCAGTGCCCCACACTTGGGGCGATGGAGGACGCACAGCACAAGCCTGAGGAGACGGCTCCTGCCACCTCTGACTTAGAGCTGTCACTCACGCCACAGCTCTTGCCAGATCTCTTTCTGCTGATCCCCTCTTGCAGGCTGGTGGCCTCTCATAGGCTGCTGAGCTGTCTCCTCCTGGTTCCAGGCCATCTCCACCTTCCCAGTCTACTGTGCCCTGGCCCAGAAAACAGCCTGTTCTTTCTGTTTGAAAACAAACTAAGACTTAAAAAAGCAAGTTCCTTCTCCCCCAATATCCCCAGTCCTTGTGTGCTGTGTATTCTTTTAGGTACACATGTCTCAGCCATGTGTGTCACACACAACACAGTCACACATTCTCTCCCTCTTTCTTCTCCTCTCCCTCTCTCTGTCACACACACGCACACGCACGCACATATGAACGCACACTCCCCTCACTCCTCACCTCCTGCCCCAAGCAACCTGTTTTGCACGCCCCCCACGATAGAGCTCCCTGCTCAGGTGACCTGACTGGTGCTTTCCTTGGCCCTCTTGCCTTCTCTGTTGCTGCTGCCATCTAGTCTCTGCAAGTGAATAGCGACTGTTGCCATGTCGGGTGTGAGGGAGGTGCCTGGGTCTTCCTGCCTCGTTCCCCCCACCCCCCATGAGTCGTGAGTATGATGTTACTGTCGCCTCCCGGACTGACCCTGGCTGCCTTTTGGACCTCTGCTTACAGGTTCTTTCCATAAATGAAGAAGGCCTGAGGCGTTGCGAAGAGAATACCAAAGTTTTCGGCCGGCCCATCAGGTGGGTGGACAGGAGCTAAAGACTTTGAGTTGATCTTTGGCACCATAGTCTGATAGCTGACTGTTTACACACATTCTAGAAGGTTGAAAAGCAAGTGACAAGGGCAGTGACAAGGTTTAGCATTTGTCCCCGAGTTGCTGTGTGTGCCTAGAAGCCAAGACTACATTACCTGGTGGTTTTGTGGTGTTTTCTCCTTCTCCCAACCCCCAGTTCTTCAGGAACCAGCTTCTGATTGTGGAATACTACTGTGAGAAGAAGAGCCAGGCAGGATGGCTCACACCTGTAATTCCAGCACTTGAGAGAGGAGGCAGGAGGATCAGGAGTTGAAGGTCATCATCAAGTCCTTAGAGTTCAAGGCCGGCCCGAGCTACACATGAGACCCTGTCTCAGAGAAAGTTGTGCCGCGACTGAGGGCTGAGCAGCGTGGGCTCTGCCAGGCATGCAAGGCTCCTGGTTACAGCTGCGTGTGCTGTCGGTGCTGAGCCAGTGCTCGACCTGAGCATGCCATGGCACTGCATGTCACATACCGCGTCAAATGCCGAGTCTCTGCCTGACGGCACCAGCTTGCTCAGCAGTGAGCCCGCATCAGCGGGGCTCTTGGTTGTTTAGTTGGATTTTCAGAGCTAGGGTCTCATTAGCCCAGGCTGTCCTTGAACTCCTGATCCTCCTGCCTCAGCTTCCTGAGCACTGGGGTTTCCGGAGTCTGACAGGACTCGGTAGTTCAGGCATTGTTCCTCATGGAGCATCTGTGTTTCACACGCACAGCTATAAATAAGCGCTCATAGCACTTTACTCTTTTAAAACTGGTATATTTGGGAATGCCTGTAAATGACTTTTATATGAAAAGAATGAAGTAGGACACCATTGTCCACATGCCATCTGTTAAATAAACATGTCTTCATGCTCCCACAGCTCGTGGACCTGCCTGGTGGACCTGGAAGGGCTAAACATGCGCCACCTGTGGAGACCTGGGGTCAAGGCGCTGCTTCGGATCATTGAGGTCGTGGAGGCCAACTACCCGGAGACGCTGGGCCGCCTCCTCATCCTGCGGGCCCCCAGGGTCTTCCCCGTCCTCTGGACACTGGTGGGTTCAGATGGCCATCTGTAGTCAGCCAGGCGTGCTCAGCACAGCCTCCACTGCAGCCCCCCCCCCCCACACACACAGCAGCAAATGCACACACACAGTGCTTCTGACCCTTTAGGAGGGAAAGCAGGGGCTTCCTGAGGACCCTCATGCTTGGCCAGTAGACTTGAGGGCCTGTGACAGCTTCGGCCCGAAGCCTGGCCACTCACGGCCTCACATCGGAGGCTCAGGTTGTGAAGTCACTGTTTTGTCTGCTCACTTGCAGGTTAGTCCATTTATTGATGACAACACCAGAAGGAAATTCCTCATTTATGCAGGAAATGACTACCAGGGCCCTGGAGGCCTGCTGGACTACATCGATAAAGAGATCATTCCAGATTTCCTGAGCGGGGAGTGCATGGTAGGCTTCGTCCCCGCTGCTTCGCGCTGAAGGTTTCTGACCTTCTGGTTGGGACGTTGGCTTTATCTGTCCGGACAGTGTCGTGGGCCGGGGCTGACCTGTGCTGCTCAGGGGCTTTGTCAGCAATGCACATTTACATTAACCCTTGTTACGGGGTCCTGTGCAGCACGCCGTCCTTTACTCGCACATGCGATACAAATGCTGCTGATTCTCATGTAAATCATGTAATTGACTTTTTCTCACGCGTGTTAGTGAGTCCTGTGGTGACCCAGCTTCAGCTTGTTCTCACTTATTCAATGTAAAAACACATGTATTTAAGTGGGCTTTACAAGAATTTTGCTAAGTGCTGCAGACTATTTGACAACATTGCCAGTGTCCTCCGCTTTCTCAGCTGCTGCCGGGGGTGGGCGTTTGGGCTGAGGCTGCCTGGCTTTTCCACGGTTTTCACTGCCACATTTACCTTCCTAGTGTGACGTGCCGGAGGGCGGACTGGTCCCCAAATCTCTGTACAGGACTGCAGAGGAGCTGGAAAATGAGGACCTGAAGCTCTGGACGGAGACCATCTACCAGTCGGCCAGCGTGTTCAAAGGAGCTCCACATGAGGTGCCCACCCTCTGGCCTCTCCCATGGGAGAGACACCCTCACTCCCTACCCGGCAGGCAGGGCTTCTCTTCGTCCTTGGCTCTTGGTCTTTAGCTCTTGTTGGCACCCATGTCAGTAAATGGCACCACTGACGCCAAGCTGCCTCAGTGGACACACTGCTGTTTGAGCAGAGAACCTTGGAAGCAAGTTGGCCCATTGACGGCTATTTCTCTGGAGATCCTGGACCGGTGCAGACTGAGTCTTGCCTGGGGAGGTTGTTCTAGCTCCTGGGTTTAGTTTGATGGTTTTCTGGAGCAAGTTTGTGTGCAGGCTTTCCTTGGCTGGCTTCTGGTCATTTATGTTTCTTAGTCTTTTGTCAGTGCGGTGGAAGGAGGAGAAATGAGCTCATATTGTTCGGTTCTTGCCAGCCTGGCGTGTAGCGGCAGGTGCAGAAGCAGCAGTGGCCCTGCTTGACTTGCCTCTCTTCCTGTCCCTGTGAGCGAGCACGGCGGGCTCACCCTTTGCTTAGCTCTAGGGCAGGTGTGTTGCTGAGTGTTCCTGGTGGGAGGCAGCACTTTCTCCAGCACAGGCCATCCGTCAGTGTAGAGCTGGCTTCACTGGTGGTGTTCTGCTGTGGCAGCCCCTGGTTCCGCCGCCTGCCAGCTGCCATCTTCCTGACAGCTGACTGACACACAGAGGCACGCTCAAGCATTAGCCTGGGGCTGTGCTGAGAACCAGCAGGCAGAGACGAGTGTGCCTCTCTCTCTCGTGGTCCAGGCCCCATGCAGGGCACCGTGGATCTTTGACTGCCCTTAGACTCACTCTTCTTCATTTCTTCTGTGGGGGAAGGCTGGGGCTTTGTATTAGGCAGCTGTCATTTTGTCTTTGTTGCAAGATGCTGGGGCTCACAGTACTGAAACAGTAAAGGCATCGTTCTGCCTTGGGGTGTAAGTAAAGTCACATCAGAGGCCTGCTGCCTGGAGTCAAGGCTCACGTCACAGTCCCTGTTGCCCTGTCAGCACAGGGGCCAAGGTCTCCAGCTAGGTCTGCCCCTGGGGTGCTGTTTTGATGAAGAGAATAAGCTGCACCCTCTAGTGCCACCTGCTGCTCTGAGAGGGGCCATCGTGCCTCCTGGATCTGCTCTTACCACCTTCAGAGGGTCATGGTGGGCTGCACAGTTGCTTCTGCTCTGCAGCCTCAAGTGTCCTCACAGACCTCCTCTTCCCTTTGGGACCCTTGAGACTGATGCAGAATAGATTACAGCTTTGGGGTTGGCACTCTGCACCATCGACCATCACCCCCAGGGCACAGCCGATCTTTCCACTAACTTGCATGCCACGATTTGAACCAGTCTTGTACAGGCAGCCAGCACTGTGCTAGGCCCTGTCCTGTTTATGGCCCTCTTCTTTAGGGCCTGCCACTGCTCCCTAGCCTGAGGCAGTCCACTAACTCTCATGTCCATGCTGGTGAGTTTTCCTTACTTGTGTTGGGAAGATGAGAAGTGGACTCTGCCAGCTCACACATCTGCCCCAGCTGCGGCCAGGCTTTGTGCTGTGGATTGGTTGCTGATGGGGTCTCTTTCCACAGATTCTCATTCAGATTGTGGACGCTGCCTCAGTGATCACTTGGGATTTTGATGTGTGCAAAGGGGACATCGTCTTTAATATTTATCACTCCAAGAGGTCTCCCCAGCCACCCAAAAAGGACTCACTGGGGGCCCACAGCATCACCTCTCCAGGGGGGAACAATGTGCAGCTCATAGACAAAGCCTGGCAGCTGGGCCGGGACTACAGCATGGTGGAGTCACCCCTCATCTGCAAGGAAGGAGAGAGTGTGCAGGTAAGCCTGCAGCGTGACACTGCTGCTCACTCAGGCCTGACGAGGAAGTGCCTGGCCCTCCAGCCCGCGTGGCTTCTGCACCAGGAGAAGGGCACAGCTGGGCTGCCTCACAGCCAGAAAGCCAGCGTGCCCGGGGCACAGTGGAAGGAGAGGCCTGAGGCCAGAGCTATGAACTTAGCAAAATGTGTGGCTTTCCCCACAAGTGTTGGCGCCCCGTGCGGTGTGACTGGGGTCAGGTGACTTCACTGACATGTAACTCGGCGTGGCTCTGCCTCTAGAGTAAAGTCACGCAGAAGCAAGAGGAACAAGTACAGCCAGGCACGGTGGCACACGCCTATAATCCCAGCACTCTGGGATGCTAAGGCAGGCGGATCTCTGTGAGTTCGAGGCCAGCCTGGTCTACAAAGTGAGTCCAGGACAGCCAGGGCTACACAGGGAGACTCTGTCTCAAAAAACAAAACAAAACAAAGTGAGGATCAAGTACAGAGGGCACTCCCTGCCAGCTCTCACTAAGAAACATGGCAGCTCTGCACTGTGCTGGCTCGTGTTTGCCCCTGGGTCGCTCTCTCCCTCCGTGGTGCTCGCTACTGCCCCACCTTTGGCAGTAAATGCCGGCTTTCACTCCTGCAGTGCTCCTGGCCTGTACAGTGGCCACAGGCTCTCCTCCTCTATGCTTCAGCAGTGGGCTGCCGGCACATGAGTCGTCTGTGAGGCAGCTTGAAAGGGAATCTTCACCCCTCTTAAAGTAATGGGTGAGGGAAGTTGGCTTTGCCCCTGGATCTTTAGTCCAGAATGGAAAACATGGTTGGAGCAGATTGCCCGCAATGGGGAAGTGCCAGGATTGTGACGGAGAAGCTGTTCCCTGGCCTTCACAGGCCTTCTGACAGCCCGCCCTGCCAAGCCCCTGCTTCCTGGCAGTGTCTGGAGGCTGCAGGTTGCTGAGGGCAGTAGGCATGCCACAGTCTGCCTTCCCAGCACCTGGCAGTCCTGGCAGGACATCATTAGGCTGTTTGCTCACGGCAAGCTCTCAGGGCAGCCCTCAGAGCTCGTCAGACCTGTTTGAAGACTGGTAGAAAGAGCATCCTGAGTTGCCACTGCCCGCTGTTGCAGGGCTCCCATGTGACCAGGTGGCCAGGCTTCTACATCCTGCAGTGGAAATTCCACAGCATGCCAGCGTGTGCCGCCACCAACCTGCCCCGAGTGGACGACGTGCTGGCCTCCCTGCAGGTGTCCTCCCACAAGTGCAAAGTGATGTACTACACAGAGGTCATCGGCTCCGAGGACTTCAGGTGGGTGCCTGGAAGCGCGGCTCTGGCCGAGGTCTCTCCTTCACTGTCAGACCTGTGGGCAGGAGAGGGGATGTGGCCTAGCGCTCGCTAAGTGCAGCGTCCCCTATGGGCAGACCACAGGAAGCAGATTCGTCCAATGGGATGTTCTTGTCCCTTCCCTGCTTTGCAAGTGCTGACGGGGGAGGCGCAGAAAGAGGTGTGCTGGAATCCAGCCGGCATCTCCGGGCAGTCCTCACTCCTGTTCTCTGTTGGGCTCATCTGCAGAGGCTCCATGACCAGCCTGGAGTCCAGCCACAGCGGGTTCTCCCAGCTCAGTGCCGCCACCACCTCTTCCAGCCAGTCGCACTCCAGCTCCATGATTTCCAGGTAGTGCTGCGACGCCTGTGCCCAGTGCGGAGGGACGCCTCCTCCTCGACGCTGTGCTCCACCCACGCCAGGATGTGCTGGCTCCTCACCCTCTAGATAGCAGCTAGCCCTCCAGATGCTGTCCCAGTCACTTGCTCCCCAGACTGTCTTGACAGGTAGCTCTAACTCTACCCTAACTTTAACTCGATAGCCATAGATTTTGTACAGCGTGCACAAAATCAAACCGGAGCACAAGGGCTCTCAAAAGAAAAGTAGGTTATCTACAGTAAGAGACTGACTGGTCTCAATTGTCGATGCAAAAATTTTCCAACAAACTCCACCTTGTCCACTAGTGAATGACTTGTGTGACATCTGCAGAGACGAGCCGCCTCCTCCACGGAACTGAAGCTGCCGCAGCAGCACTCACGCTGCACCAGAGTCCTCTCCGCTCCCTGTTAGTGGAGGCGGCCTGTGGATTCAGGACAGCCCTTGGGGTCCCTTTCCTCAGAGGACTTGGCAGCCTGCAGGAGCACCCAGCCCTGGGGCTGAGCCAGCCCACTCCTGAGCAGGCACCCACAGCCCAGGAGGGGCTGTCAGGGCCCCTCCGACTCCCAACAACATCGCCATCATTAAACATTGCTTTCTCTTTCCTCCTCTTCAAATCTTTTGATATTTTTCAGAGCAAAATTTTTCTGTCCGTGAACTTGGGGAGGGGAGCAATCTTTCCCTCTGCTGAATGCTGTTTTTCCTTCGGCAGGTGGGCAGTTCTCTGCCCTCTAGCACCCAAGGTCCTTAGCCAACAGCACCCAGGGTCCTCAGCACTCCAATACCCAGGGTCTTCAGCCTTCAGCACCCAGGGTCCTAAGTCCCCCTAGTACCCAGGGTCCTCAGTCCTCCTAGCTCCCAGGGTCCTTGGCCCTCCTATCTCCCAGGGTCCTCAGTCCTCCTAGCTCCCAGGGTCCTCAGCCCTCCTAGCTCCCAGGGTCCTCAGCCCTCCTAGCTCCCAGGGTCCTCAGCCCTCCTAGCTCCCAGGGTCCTCAGCCCTCAGCACTTAATGTCCTCAGTCCTCAGCACCCAGGGTCCTCAGCTCTCAGCCGGGTGTTTGGAAGCAGTAGGTCACACTTCTGGAGGTGTGACAGTGCAGACCCCAGCAATGCTGTCCAGGGTGGCGCATGGCTTGTAGTGACCTGGGGTGTGTCAGTGGATGCTGTGGGTATGTGTGCAGGTGCTGTGTGTGTGCATGAGGGGGCGGGCTGCTTCTGGGGATAGACCAGCAGAGCTTCACATGGTCTGCAAGCATTTCATAGAAGCAGACCAGACGCTGGGATGGTGTGTCTTTTTTTTTTTTTTTTTTTTTCTTTCTTTGTGATCCCGACTTCCCAAAGCCTGCTGTCTGAGCAGGGTCTGCTTGACTGCTTACGTGGGGAAAGCATGTTTCTTACGAAGCTGTTTGGAAGTTGCAAGTGGCTGATCTCCAGAGAACGGCATGGGATCTGTTTGTGTGTGTATTAAAAGTGTCCAAAGATGTGTGCCAGACCCACATGGCCATGAGCATGTGAGACAGGTGTGGAATCATGTGTTAATGCCGCTTTGAGGTGTTGGGTAGCTGGCAGTGTGACGTGCGCTATGTCAGCAAGCATGAGGAGAGACTCCACAGCAGCCTGGCGTGGCCAGTGAAGCCCCCTGGCTCCCGGCGCCCTGAGCCATGCATTTCCTGTGCGTGGGAGCTGTTTCTAGACAGCACAGCAGGGCATCATGCTGCTTCCAGTCAGGGCTTCCCAGCTCCAAGCTAAAGGACCTGAAGATGCCCCTGCTCTTTCTCTCTCCTCTTCCCCTCTCTCCCCCTCTCCCTCTCTCTGTGTCCCAGATGGCGATTTTGCTGACAGCCTCCAAGAATACGCCTCACTCGACAGCCCACATGTGCCCGAGGTGTCTGTCTGAGTCGCAGCCTGTCCCAGGCTGAAGATCTGTTCCCCTTAAGCCCATTGAGAAGTGGCCCTGCTCAGCCCCTGAGAGCTGAGCGCATCTTTAAGAGCCTAAAGCACACGCACACTCACGGGCCTTCAGCTCCCCGAGCCATAGGGCACTGGCTGCCTGGGAGGGGTGACGAGGTGTGGTGTGACCCTGTGCGGCTCACAGAGCCTCTTGTTGCAGTGCCCGGCACTCTCCTAAAATGCTGCTGTCTCTCACCTTCCCACCCCAAGGACTCACTCTCTGGGTTCTCCCTGTTTCTCATGTCTTAATTCACTCTCCTTCCTGAATCCATTATTTGCATATCAAATTCTGTAAATGTTTTGTAAACTTATTACCTCACTCTTGGTAATACAATACTGATAGTCTTTAAAAGATTTTTTTATTGTTACAATAATAAATGTGAACTGTTTAACTAAAGTATCCTTTTCTTCTTGGGAAGGCCCCTGTGAAGGGGAGGCCAAGCTACTGAGTGGCTGCAGGCCACCCTGCCTCTCCCCCGCCTCTCCCCCGCCTCTCAAAGGCTTGCTGTGCCTTGCAGTTGAGCACAAAAGACATGGCTGGTTCAGCCTGGCTCCCAGTGCCATCACATTGCTTAGTAGTGAAATAGGTTTCTCCAAGCAGGTGCCTCTGGGATTCGGGACAGTAGGCAGGGTGGACCTGGGGAGGCTGGAGTGACCTCATCCCCGCTCCCCTCTTTCGAGGGCCTGCCGAGGTAGCAGAGCCCAGCACAGCAGGGCAGGGGGCAAAGCGAGAACCTTCCCCCAAAAAGGGAAGCGCAAGCTCTGTCTTAACTCCGTCTTAACTGTTCTAGTGGGCCCAGCTGGGGGCCTGATCATGCCCTAGAAGGCAGGAGACTCCCACGTGTGTCTCACAGCCTGGCATGTAAGCCCTGCCGGGTGATGCGTCTGCCCTTGGCAGTCAAGCTGCGAAATGGGCTGACACTTCAGCTACCTGGCACTTCCTGCTGAACTTGCAGCCCGAGGAAAGGCTTTCCCAAGGTTGGTGAAGGCAAACTTACCTCTCCTAGCCTTGGCTCCAGGGTCACATTCTTATGGAAATGAGACAGCCTGGGAATCTGCAAAGCTTAGAAGCGTCTAGCCTGAAGTTCTGTCTTGGCTGTTCTGATAGGCGCACTCTGAGTGGCATGCCATACCTAGGCCAGATTGCTAGCGTGTCTCAGCCAGAAACACCATGTTTTCTTTGACAGGGTTTTGCCATGCCACCCAGGCTATCCTAGACTTCACTCTGCAGGCTGGGCTGCCTTGAAACTCACCATGCTGCCTCTTCCTCCCAAGCACTGGCATTTCGGATGTGTTCCACCATAGCTGGCCCCATGTTTTCTTTGATGCCAGATCCCTGGAGAACTCTGACCAAACCTAAACCTTGGAGTACCTGCAGTTCTCAAGTCCCGGGGGAGGCATTTTTATCAATGTCATGAAACGAACCAACTGGACTCAGTTCTGCTCAAAAAGTGAGGGCTTTGGCAAGATGGCCCGGCAGATACTCACTGCCAGGCCTGAGGGCCTAAGTTCCATCACTGGGACCCACGTGGTTGTAAGGAAAGAATGGACTGCAGACTGTCCCCTGACTTCCATGCACACACTTTGCCGTGCATGTGCCCACACAAGGAACATACAAATAAATGTAATTTTTAAAATTGAAAACCAAGGACTTAACTTGGCATTCTGGGAAGACAGCAATGGTGTCTCATAAATACAGCAAGAATAAAATGTACAGCTGTTGGAGAGCCAAATAAATCCTGTGCTCCAAAGTGCTGAAATGACAGGATTTGCTGTATTTTTCCAGTTGCTCCTGTGACCATCACTCTGCCCACAAAACCAAGCCGTACGGTATCCTAGAATGTTCAAAACCGCCGTGCTCTGGACAAACCACTAGACAAACCTCGTGGCCTCTGAGGAGAAAGTAGGGGTGGTCTGGGAGATGCTGTAACAGGAATGCCTCTGCAGCCTGGGGTCTTGCTGGACAGATGGGCCTGGGGCAGCAGCAGACTGGCCTACCTGACCTGCCGCATGTACATCCAGCAGCCAGGGGTGTGGGTGGCTGCTGGGCACCACCAAGATCGCCGAACCATGAAAGCCTGAGAACATGCACACCAAGGTAACCCCACATCACCACTCGGATGACCCACCGTTAAAAACTGAGTTTTATGCCTGGCCTGTGGGTCAGTTCAGAGAATGGTGGCCTGCCTACTAGAAGCCCCGGTTGTATCCGCAGCACTACACCGAACATGGAGGTTGTGCCTGCCTGCAATCCCATCACAGGAAAGCAGGAGGGTGTGGAAGTTCAAGGTCATAAGGTCATTCTTGGCTCTGTGGAGAGTTCAGAGGCAGCCTCGGCTACTTGAGACCCTGACTCAAAAAGTAACGCACACACACACACATGAATTTTTGTTGTTTGTTGTTTTTCAAGACAGGGTAATCCTGGCTGACTTGGAACTCGCTTTGTAGATCAGGCTGGCCAAGAACTCACAGAGATCCTCCTACTTCTGTCTCCCTGCTGGGGATTAAGGGCATGTGCCACCATGCCTAGCTCTTGTCACCCCTCCCTCAAATTTTAAAAAAGTGAACTTGAGCCTGAAAACAATGGAAGTTGAGATTTCAGTCAATGAACTTTGAGAAGCTCAGAAGGGGAGATGAGAGGATAAATTATTTCACACTCAGACACTAATTAGCAAGGAGCACGAAGTGAGGAAATGAGGAAAGCTGTAATCCTGAGTGAAGAGCCACACATGATTGGAGCCTAGAAGATGGAAGTAAGGTAGGGGTGGGAGCCAGGACCCGAGGGCTAAAATCGGGAAGTCTTTCTTTTTTTTAATTTATTTTTTATATCAATCACAGGTTATTTACTTTGTATCCCAGCTGTAGCTCCCTCCCTCATTCCCTCCCAATCCCACCCTCCCTCATCTTCTCCCTGCCCCTTTCTAAGTCCACTAATAGGGGAGGACCTCCTCCCCTTCCATCTGACCCTAGCTTATCAAGTCTCTTATCAAGTCACAGAAAGCCGTGTACAACTCAACACGTAATCCTAGCTCTTGGAAGGTGTGAGGCTGGAGAGCCGTGTGACCAGCGGAGCCAACCTGGAGCAAAAGAGACGCTGAGATGTGTCCAAACCCTGAAAATCTGGTCATGAGACCTGCAAGAATAGGACTGCTCCATCCCTGCCCTGGGCCTGCACGTCCCGGTACGCACAGCCTTATGGCCCCCACCTCTGCCGCCCTTCGGCCAGGCTACAGGTGAAACTTTGCTTCTTAGAAGGTCGAGTCCAGCAAGCACTTGGAATTCCTCTTTCGTGCAAATACGGCATTCCCAGCACTCTGCACCCCAACACCCCTCCAGTGAGCTGTGCTCACTCCCAAAGCCTCTACCCCCTTGCCAAAGTTTAAATGGCCTTCCTTTCCACCACCCACCCCTAATGACATAACCTGTCTCACTGAAGCTGTCGCCCCATCCCGAGAAGGCTGTTTCTCAAGCACTCACAGCCAACAGAGGTCCTGCATTGCGCCCACCCTCCTGACTCTCCAGGGAGGCGCTCAGCAGAGCCAGGAAGCAGAAAAGAGGCAGCAGGAAGGTTGAGGCAGGAGGATCACACAGTCAGGGTCATCCTCATCTATTATAGATCTAGTTTGAGGCCAGCCTGGTATTTGTGAGACCCTATCTTAGAAACAACCAAAAAGGAAAAAAAAAAAAAAAAATGGAGACCAGGACAAGTGCCTCATTCTGGCCCCTGCTGTGATTGGCATGTAGTGGTTCCGGCACGTGGTATATGTTCAACTTGTACAGAACCTGTTTCCTCCCTTTATAGCAAGGGTGGAGGTGTTCAGTGTGCCTTGAAGGAAGAACACGGGTTTGATCTCCCCACCATGTGGTACAGGTGTGGGCAGGAGCTGTCCTCAAGCAGGACGCGCTGTGGCCATGCCAAGGCCAGGGACAGTAGGAGCTGGGTGGAGGCACGGAGCCACCAAGCCAGCCTTCACTTTGGTTGTTCCCGAGGGGAACAGGCTGCCCCAGTTAACAATGAGCCTTGCTGTCACGTGCTGTCCACGGCTGTCCTTTCCTCACAGTGGAGGCCTGGGCTGTTGCCCACACTGACCTTTACATTGGGCTTAACCGGAAACAGAGACAATCTCTACAAACGATCCTGAGCTCTCATAGACAGTGCGGTTGTGCCAGCCCAGCCACTGTTCCTGCTTAGAGGTGGGAACCAGAGCTGCTGCCTGCGCCCCTTCTAGCTCCGTCCCCAGCTCGTGCCATCCCAGGGCTGAAATGTAAGCCCAGACGAGCTGCCCTGCTCTGCCGCTCCGGCCCTGGCTGGGCCACTTCACACCCATGATGGGAGGCTCCTGGGTCTGTCGCCCAAGGGAAGCCTGCTCCAGTCCTGGCTCACTCCTCACCTGGTGTCAGCTCCTGCCTCCTGGGACCAGGCAGGAGCCTCCAGAGGTCCTCACAGTCAGCACTCACTACTGGAGAGATGGAGCCTTGAAGGTGGACCTCTTAGGAAGCCTTTAGGGGACCCCACGCTAGATGGTGGGGTCCCTACCTGACTCTGGCTTCCTGCCAAGCACGTCACAGATCTGTTAGTATCGTCACCCAAAGCCTACTGATACCTGGCACCCCTGCAAAGCTGTTTTGGAAGAATTGACCTTTTTTGGGAGGTTGTCTAAAACAGATGTCCTCTATCAGGCCAAGCTATAACTAGGATAAAAAGTTCACATGCCCTACCCCCTCCTGGAGAGTGGTTCTCCTGACTGCCCCCCAGGCAGCCTGGCTTGAGCTGGAATGTCAGCCCTTCCAGTCCCCAGGCTGCTAGGCTTTGGTAAGGGTCTATGTTGTGTTTTCTTTCTCTTCAGCAGAGGACGTGAGATGACCGTGGACAATGGAAATGAAACGTCGCTGGCAGCTCTTCGGCTCTGGAGCCCCTGAGAATGGGAGGGCAGACCGTTTGCAGGGGTGAGCTCCAGGCCCAGAGCTGGGGGAATGGACAGAGGAAGATGGGGGCCATGGAAGGCTGCACCCAGGCTTTTGGCTCTGCCTCCCTGTCTCCCCAGGCTGGCCTGTGAGCTGCTGGCATCAGCCCCTGTGGCGTGTGCAGCTCACTAAGCTGAGATGTCTGCTCTGCTCATGCTTTTGCTCATGTGGAGCCTTGAGGTGGCCTGCCCTGGGGAAGCAGCCTTGACATTCCAACGGAGTCAAGTTGAGTGATTTCTTGCAGGCCCTTGTAAGTGGGAGGTGATCTGACCTTGGGCCCAGGCATCTCTGCATCCCCAGACCCCTCTTCCCATCAGCACTCATCAGCGTGCTTCGCTGGTGTCTGCCGAAGGCCCTGCCACCCACGCTGGACTCCACCACACACTGGGCTTTCAAAAAACTCAGTTGTTCTTCTGACTTAAAAAAAAAATGAAAATAGTTTCATGGACTCTTAAGAGAATGATGGGCCCCGAGAGAGGGCAGAGTGATCCCAAAGGCAGGAAAAGGAAGGCTCAGCATCTTGGGCCTCCCAGGGCTTCCCCAGAGGGAAAATGGGAGAGCCTGTCAGTCAGCATCAAGATCAGGGCAGGAACAGGGGGAGCACGTTATTTTCTTGCTGTGACAAGATGTCTGACAAAGGTGACCCAAGGCCACTTTGCCTCATAGCTTAAGGTACAGTGTGTGATGGTGGGGAGTCAGAGCCACAGCTGGCTTGGCAGCTGGTCACATTGCGTCCAGTCAGGAAGCAGAGAGACACGATCGCTGGCACTCAGTCCACTGTCTCCTTCTTAGGCAGTTCATACCAGCCCATGGCATGGTGCCATGTTCCTCCAGGGTGGGGCTTCTCACCTCAAAAGTTCCTTGAAGACACACCTGGAGACGTGTCTCCTAGGTGACTCCAGACACCGTCGAGTTGGCGATACTCACCCCCACAGGGAGCAAGGCTGAGCTGTCGCCGCCTCCTTCCCATCCTCTTCCTCCACTCTGGGCAAGGACAGTGTGGAAAGAGGTGTTTCCTCAAGAAAGGCCCTCCTCCCTCGTGTCCCCTCCGCCGAAGGTGCTGGCGGGTGTTGCTGTCCACTTGTGGCCACCTGCACAGTACAAAGCTTGCCTCCGTGCTTTTGTTTTGGTTGATTGGTTGGTTTTGGTTTTGGTTTTTGAGACAGGGCATCTCTGCGTAACAGTCCTGGCTGTCCTGGAACCCCAC
The DNA here is from genome assembly GCF_030254825.1 of Meriones unguiculatus. Classification (NCBI taxonomy): domain Eukaryota; kingdom Metazoa; phylum Chordata; class Mammalia; order Rodentia; family Muridae; genus Meriones; species Meriones unguiculatus. Next base: position 5,286,342 of record NC_083355.1, on the reverse strand, counting down.
TTTGTAGATCAGGCTGGCCTCTAACAGATCCACCTGCCTCTACCTCCTAAGTGCTGGTATTAAAGGTGTGTGTCCCCATGCCGGGCCCTGCCCAGCCTGGCCCAGCCTGTGCCTCTTCTTGGGGACTGTGCCCCGAGGCTGCCAAGGGAAGCCAGGGAGAAGAGGGCCTTCCCCACCAGTGGATCAGGATGGCTAGCTCGCAGCTTCTCCCTTGGACCTGGGCATGCTTGCACCACTGGGCATAGGCTTATTACTCCCTAGAGCAGTGACTTTCAACCTGTGGGTTGCGACTCATTTGGGGGTTGAACGACCCTTTCATGGGGGTCGCCTAAGACCACTGAAAAACATAGATTCATAACTGAAAAACATGATGATTCAAACAGTAGCAAAATTAAAGTTATGAAGTAGTGGCGAAGATAATTTTATGGTGGGGGTCACCACATGAGGAACTGTCTTAAAGGGTCGCAGCATCAGGACGGCTGAGAACCCCTGCTCAACAGGGAAACACAGGCCCCAGCTTGGTGTGGCTGTCAGAGGAGTAAGGGACCGAGGCTCTGGAGATCTAGAGGGAGTCAAGCCTCACCCTTCAAACATGGCTGGCTGTAGCTAGAAGCTGGGCAGACCGGGTGGTGGGCCTGGCCTGTGGGGTGTTGACTGAGGACCTGAGCCACCCCCTTGCCCAGCCCGTCTCATCTGGCTTCCCTGGCTCTCCCTTTAGTCCACTTCTGCGTCCAGGAGACTCCCAACACAGCAGGGCTTCCAGCCAAAACTCAGGGATTAGGTCTGAGGGGAGCTGCTCTGGGAGAGGGGTTGGGGTGGGTGACCATTGCTTGCCTCTCACAGCCTGCCCTGCCAGCCAAGTCGAAACCGCCTGGGGTAGGCTGGCAAGCCTCCCAAGGCTGCTGTTCCCCACTGTGCTAGAGGACAGCTTTGCTTGTGTAAGGTGCATGCTGGGTCCTCAGCCACTCCATTTCATCGCTTATGTCAAAAGTGTGGGGCCGTCTCCAAAGGAGCAACCGACAGGCTCATTGTTGACTGAAGGTCTGGGCTCCCCGAGGACCTTCGCTAATCCCTGCTTTACCGAGGCTTCACTGTGTTTGTGGAAGGATTTGAGCCGGATCGGCTATGCTCACACCCTCCCCATGTGCCCTGTGCCTCCCGGGTCCCTGGAAGCTCTTCGCCGTGACTCTGGAAGCCAGTGGCCAGTGTCTCTTCGCATCTCTCTGTGCCTTGCACAGACTTATGTGCAACCCAAAGACACTTGTGAAATCTGCTTGTCAAAATGTTACTTGTAGCACCATTCTTGCTCAGCCTGGCTGTCCCGGGAGCCCTGTGAAGGCATGGCCTATTACACCATCTAGCTGCCAACTCATGACAGTCCCTCTCCAGGCCTGCCCTGAACTCACTGACCCATCTCCAGCCTTATTGCACACTGGGGAAACTGAGGCTCAGGGGGCCTGGGGACTGTGCCCACAGTTTCAGCTAACAAATGAGAAAAAAAGAGCCAGCCAGGCGGTGCCTCAGGACTGCTGGTCATGGCGTGCTGCCCCACCAGGGCCCGAGGGATAAGATACCCCTGAAGGCCAGCACAGACCCTAGTGGGGGTGGGCCTGCTCGGGAGGCCTCCTCAGAAGGAGCCCAGCTGACATGGCTGCTCACCTCAGGACAGCCTCCACTTTGGTCACATGAAGGGCTGACTTTAGTGTCCTTCAAATTCTAAGTACAAAAACCCCTCCCCCCACCTCCCCACCACCCTTTGTTCTTTCTACTCCTCAAATGCATGGCAAGGAGTGCAGTCCTTACCCTGGAAGAGCAAGGTGGAGGGGATGATGGCATCCCACAGGCCTACTGAGGAGGAGGAAGCATAGCCAGGAAAGGCAGGAAGTACTTCTTGGGCGGGAGAGTTTGGCAATGGCAGCACCCCTGCATCGTCCTCTGCCTGTCCCCAAGCTCTGTCTAAGAGCTGCCCTTGACTTTCTCTCCTCCTTGGGATGCAGGGCCTAATTCTCTGCCTGAGATCCAGAGCAGGCATCCGGACAGATGGCTCAGCCAGGTGGGAATATGCCCTGTCTGTGCCTGGCTGGGGGTGCCAGGCCTGTGTAAGACTTCTGTGTGGCCTGGCTCTGCCGAATGCAGGTAGGGGCAGCTAGCTTCAGGTTGGAGGGGAAGCTCTGTCTATAGTGATAGGGACACCAACTAGGAGTGTAGGCTGGCCTTGAACTTGTGATCCTGTAACCCATGACCCGCAGTAGCGGAATGCCTTTGGCGGTGGGAGAGACTTCTTTCCCAGGCCGTCTTTGTGCTCCCGTGGCTGGGTGCCCTGTGGGTCCCGTGTCAGTGTTGAATCAGCAAGTGACTCTGTACCATCTCCCAGACGAGTGGTTTATTTTTATTTCCTCTTTCAACCACTCCAGCGTGCCTCCGGAGCACTGCGCAGTTTGACAGATTTCTAGAGAAAAGCGGGGGTGGGGAGCATGCTTTGAGAGCGACTTTTATGAGACACTGGCTTGGCTCTGATGGCACTTGCACCCCTCTACAGGGGCAAATGTCCCAGGGGGAGTTCCCCCCACAGACTGGAAAGAGGCACGAGGCATGTGGGCTCTTATTTTATTTTGCTATAAGTCAAGAGCCCAGGAGATGGTGTAGCAGTTAAGAGTGCTTGCTGCTCTTTGGAAGAAGGGCTGAAGTTTGGCGCCTGCAACTACACTCAGCTCACAACTGTCTAGTAGTCTAGTTCCAGGGGATCAAACACGTTCTCCATGGGCAAACACACACATACACACACAATTTGATAAATAAATAAATAAATAAATAAATAAAACAGCAACAACAACAAATAAAAATAGTGTGCCTTTAGCCCCAGCACTCAGGAGGCAGAGACAAGCAAATCTCTGTGAGTTCAAGGCCAACCTGGCCTACGTGGTGATAATCCCTTGTCTTAAAAAATAAACAGAATAAACAGTATATAAACAGAAAATGAAGCTAAGGATGGTGTATATGCCAGCACTGAAGACATGGAGGTTGGAGGCTAGGACTGAGAAGATGGACTACCATTTGCCTCCAAGCCTGTTGGCCTGAGTTCATTCTTAGAGTTCATCATGGTGGAAGTGGAGAATCCTTCCAAGTTGTCCTTTGACCCTAACATGTGTCAAGGAATACTCGACTCCAACCCCACCACACAAAAATACAAATAAAAAAAAACTTTTTTTAAAGTCAAATGAAATGGAGATAGGTGTATCATAGAGTTCAAGGCCAGCCTTGTCTACATAATATGTTCCAGCCTGGGCTATGTGAGACCCAATCTCAGAAACACAAAACTGTGTGTGTGTGTGTGTGTGTGTGTGTGTGTGTGTGTGTGTGGTGTAGAAATCATGACCATTGCTTTCTCTGTCTATTGAGCCAATGGTGTGTCTGATTTCAACGACAGGAGCAACCCAAATCCTTCAAAGGCAAGTTCTCAGTCAGCAAGCCCTGATGCTCAGAGAGAGCCTGTGTGAATCTCCTTTCATCTAGAACAGACACCCACAATTAAGTACCAGACCCCTTCCTGCAGAAGCCAGAAGCTGAAAGCTGGGCGCAAGCCTGTAGTCCTGGCACTTAGGATGCCGAAACAGAAGGATCACCACATGTTTCAAGGCCAGTTTAAGTTACACGGTTTTGAGATAGCCTGGGCTACAGAGTGCCATCGTGGATTTTAATTTCATAGGGCAAAGGGTTTACTTCAGCTGCAGTTCAGTGCCTGTCATGGCGGAAAGCCAAGGTGGCACAACCAGAGGCTACCGGCGGCCTCACACCCACCATCAGAAAACAGAGACGAGTGAACGGATGCCGCAGCAACTCTCCCTCTCCCCGTTTTTACAGCCAGGGAGCAGCCCCAGCCACAGCCATGCTGGGGCTTCCACCGCAGCTAAGGTGGTCGAAGCTAAGGTGGTCGGGATAATCTCCCACCTTCGTCCTGCTGAGTCTAGAGTTTGTGACGTGACGTTGACAAGTAACTACTGTGATGCAAAAACAAAAACCAAAACCCAACATCGAAGGTCCTGGAAGCTTTGTTAGTACTTCCTGCATAGACTGTCCCTCTGGGAGGCACATCAGAGGGACCTGACGGGACCCCTGGTGGGACCTCAGGGGTTTCTCCTGACTCAGTGGTCCACGGTCAGGCAGAACCGCTGGAGCTAACGGGAACCAGAAGCAAAGTCTCGCGTTGAGTCCCGCCAAGCCAATGACAGTTCTCACTGGCTGCTCTGCAGCTCGTCTGCAACAGCTGTCTCCTCCGTGCTAAGAGCAAAAACTTCAGCCTGGAAGCCCAGCTGCACAGCCAGTGCCCTCGGACCAAACCCACCAGGCATGTCACACTGGGCTCTTTTCCTTGTCTCCTGGGGAAAAACTTGAAAACCCTTCCATGACGGCAGAGTTCACTCCTGACTCTCTGTTTAATCATGGAAGTGATGCATGCTGGGGAATTCTTTCTTTCTGTGTGTGGGAAGGGCACACAGGTGCGAGGCCACAGTTCAGCCCTAAGGGCCTTTCCTCCGGAGCCGCCCCCTTGTTCCTCGAGTCGGGGTCTCTTCCTGGGACCTGGAGCTGGCTGATTCAGCTAGGCCAGCTCCCCCAGCGACCCTCCTGTCTCGAGGATGACAGGTGTGCGCTGCCTTTTTCGTGTGGGTTCTGGGATCCAGCTCGGCTGCACTTCACCCAAGTGGCCATCTTCCCATCCCTGGGAGCTTTATTTAAAGCAGGAGCACAATTAGAGAGTTCTGGAGGGGAGAGGGCGGGAGGGAGGGGGAGAGGGAGGAGAGAGCCTGAGGATGCAGCGTGTCTATTCTAGGAAGGGCACAGGAATTCATTCACGCATTTGATTTTATAATTGTGCGCTTAGTAGCTCTGGTGCAAAATATGCAAATCAGAGGGAAATTACATGCTAATGGGCAGCACATTGGTTCTATTTTCAGCACCCTTCGCCTGCCTCCTGGGGGGTACATACAGCCAAGCAGATGGCTGGTTCATTTTTGTTTTGTTTTTTTCTTCCTTGTCCCAGCTATTCCTATAGCCCTCAGGTCAAACTGAGTCCTGCCATTTGACTGTAGATTATGGCGCTCTGAGTCAGGCATCTGTGGACCACCAGGTCTTGGGCGTGTGGGAGTGGCCACTTTCCCTGCCTGTGACCACTGGGTGACCTTGAAGATGCCCTCACCGCTCTTTAGATCCAGGGGGGTGTGCTCCCACACAGCGGGCCTCAGCACCCATCTAGGCACACACACAGTGGCACCCTGGGGCTGATAGCTTGCAGCTGGAACCCATGAATCACTGCTGACATCAGCATTAGCCCAGAGGCTGATGTCACAGGCTGTCACAGCCAGCGGAGGCCAACTTGAGGGGAAAGGACGACAGGAGGGAGAAGGCCAGATAGGAAGGCTCGGTCTCCAGTTGTTCAGGTAGGCCAACTCCCGGTCCTGGCTTGTGGCACAGGCATGGTGGCAGGGAGGAAAAGGAGCCTCGGACCGCCGCATACAGCCTCGTGGACCTGGGGGCCCAGCATGAGGCCCCTGCAGGGACACCAGAGGCCTGAGTTTACACCATCCCCACACACATCCGCCTAACCCGTTCCCTACACCCCTCATGGAAGGACTGGAGCCTCTCCCCTCTCTGTGCCAGGCCCCCAGGAAGGCAGCCCACCACCCCAAACAGACCCCATGCCTTTCCTGGTAGAATAATTTTATTTTTAATCATACATGTGGATATGCCCGCAAAGGTAGGTGCTGTCAGGGGCCAGAAGAGGGTATTGGATCCCGGCAGCTGGAATTACAGAGGGTGGCGAGCCACAGTGTGGGGGCTGGGAATTCAGCTCATCCTCAAAGAGCGCAGCCGGTGCTCTTAGCTGACAGGCCATCTCTCCAGCCCTTCACCCCACCCGAGGTGTCCCTCTTACTGGAGCTACGCTGAGCAGTTGTGGCCTGTCACAGTGCACGGGGTGGGGGGGGCGCTGTTTCTGAGGTAGGTTGGGGCCCAGGAGGCTGGTGAACGGCCCAAGATAGTGGACAAGCCACCGTGGCTGGGGATGGCTCGGCCCAATACCAGCTGTGCTTCAGATCGGGATTCTGTTCTGTTCATAATGCACGTCGTGGGTGCTCTTCACGGGACCTGTGTTCAGAGTGAGTCGGTCACCGGTCACAGCAGTTCCACAGGACCACTGGTGTTGGGGACAGCAGGGAAACGGGCTGTTGGGGCACTGGCTGTGCCCTGCTGGCCTTCGGAAGCACAGGAGCGCGAGCACATCGCTCTGCCTCTACAAGCCGGCCTCGTGTCTTTCCTCGATCCGCAGCCCAGCCCCAAAGAGAAGCTGCCTAGTGTGCACTGTGAGGAGGCAAGTGTGGCGGGGCATGGGGGCTGGCAAGATGACTCCGTTGATAAAAGTGTTTGCTGCCCAGACTTACAGCACGAGTTCAGTTTCCCACAAGGCTGCGGGAGAGCTGACTCCTGTCAGCCAGTTGTGCTAGACCTCCATAAGCTAAATGTGGCCCAAGCACAAAATAAACAAACAAAATGGAAGCCAAAAAATACTCTAAGCATCTCTCCCCTCCTTGAGTAAAGGAAGACATTAGTTAAAAAACAAAACAACGTAAAACAAAAACCCAAAACTTAGTTACAAAGAACGTCAAACAAACAGAAATCATAGAGAACGGCAATCTGAACGCCTTTGGATCTGTCAGCTACATTTAACAGTTGCTAACATTTTGCTTTTTTTTAATTAAAAATTAAAAATTTCCTGACATTTTCGCCTAAATATTTTTAGACTTTTTTAAAATGACATTTTAAGCGCATGTGCTGGTGCACGCCTGTGATTCCAGCACACAGGAGGTGGAGGCAGGGGGATCGGGTGCCCAGGGCCATTCTCAGTGACCTTGTGAGTTCAAGGGCTCCCTGGGCTCTGTTAGACCCTGTCTCAGAAACAGTATTTTTCTAATTTAAAAAAAAATACTGCTCAAGATTTTAAAAACTGAAAAATGACATTTTCTTACTCAGCTGTCGGCTGCCATGAAAACTCACGCGTGCTGCTTAGACAGTCACGCACACATTTGGGGTCAGAGGGCAGGTGGCGCTCTCCTTCCGCCATGTTGGGATGGGACTGTTGCTTCCACCACGGTTAGCCAGCCCTCCGCCTTCGGGGCAGTTCTTATCATAGGATGGTGGGCCGCAGGTGTGCGCCACCATATGTGGCTTTTATTTATTTGGGTTCCATGCACGGGCCTCCAGCCATTGAGCTGGAATGGTGAGCATGTTTACCTGCCCAGTCTCACCTGCCTGGTCTCCTTATGAACCACCCAGCCTTGAGAATTCTGAAGCACCACGAAACCGACTGAGCCTGCTGGCTTCCCCCTTGTGTTTATGGCCTGTGGAGAAGGCTGGGCCCAGGGGCTGTGGACTACCAAACTCCCGGCTGGTGATTTTTTCTCTGCTGATCACTTTTTTGTTGTTCCACAGGACCTACCGGGTGTGGTGTGCGTCTGCACCAAGACAGAGCTGACGGGTCTCACACTCAACATTTGGGCCAGCCTGGCTAACGGGCACCAGGGGGCTGGGGTGAGGGCTAGTCTTCCCCATTGTTAAAGGTCTGTTGTGACCATTTGGTAACCTGGGGGTGACGTGTGGGCACTGGAAGCATCCAGTTTCCTGCCAGTCTGCCAGGACTCTTGCTTGAATCTATTCTTTGCTGCAGAGGCTGTGGAGAGGGTGTCTGATCTCTCCCCCTCTTCCCCTCTCTCCTTCCACCCTCCCCTTCTCTTCCTCCTCCTCTTTCCTCCCCTTGTACCTCCCAATCTCCTCCTCCTCCCCTTTTCCACCTCCCCCTTCTCCATTTATTCATTTTTTATTTATTTATACTTATTTTTCTTGACAAGCTCTCATGTAGCCCAGGCTGGCTTGGATCTGATCCTCCTGCCTTCAGCTCCCAAGTGCTGGGATTCCAGACTTGCAGCATGTTTATGCAACACTGGGCCCAGGGCCCCATGCATGCTGGCTAAGGAAACTTCCAACTCAGCTACAGCCAGTCCTGTCTGTCTGTCTGTCTGTCTGTCTGTCTATCTATCTATTTGCTGAAACAAAGTTAGAGTTTGCTAAGAAAAACTTCTAACAGTTACTAAAGCACGGGCATTAAGAGTGAGGATTGTGGGCTGGAGAGGTGGCTTAGAGGTTAAGAGCACTGGTTGCTCTTCCAGAGGTCTTAAGTTCAGTTTCCAACAACCACACAGCGGCTCACAACCACCTATATTGAGATCTGATGCCCTCTTCTGGCCTGCAGGCGTACATGCAGTCAGAGCGCTCATACATAACATAAGTAAATCTTTAAAACAAAAAAGGGCGAGGATGGCAGTGCTTCTCTCACTCCTCTGACGGAAGCTGCCGGGAAAGCAGAGGGAAGAAGGCTTGCTGTTGGCTGATGGTTGTGGGGAATTTCAGTTTCTCAAGGTCCAGGAAGGCCTTGCTGCTGAAGTGGCCCGGTCCGTGGCAGTGGGAGCTCACAGCCCTCCTAGGGTATCTCTGTAAGCAGGAAGTGGAGGGAAGGCGGGACTAGGCTGTACCCTTAAGGGCCTACACCCACCTCCTGGGTTCCACAGTCCCGCAAAACAGCACTGCCAGCTGGAGACCGAGTGTCCAAGCACATGAGCTTGTGGGGGACACTGCATTCAGACCATAGCCAGCCTTGGGGAAAGGGCAGCACACCACACCCTAGAGTGGGCGGGGCTGCTCAAGACAGAGAGTTTCTCTTGTGGTTGGGGCTTTTAAATATATATTTTAAAATAGATTATTTGGATGTATTAATTTAGTTAATTTATTTGTTTGGAGACAGATCTCACTATGTGGCCCTGGCTGGCCTCCAGCACACAGAGATCCTCCTGCCTCTGCCTCCCAGTGCTGGAGTTAAAGGTGTGCGTGTCACCATGCCTGGCCATTATTATTTGTTTTTAAAGATTCATCTTATTATTTATTCACATGTAAGTGTGTGCCTGTGGGTGTGTGCACACATGCATGTAGTGTCTGCAGAGTCCAGGAGGGGGCACCAGATCCCCAGAGCTACAGCTTACCAGGCCTCTACCTTCGGAAGGGAAGTGCTCTCATAGCCTTTGCTTTTTACATAGAGTCTGGCCCTCAGTGCGTGCTCCTCCTCCCTCTGCCTCCTGAGGGCTAGACTTGCAGGGTCTTTCTAACATCACTAATCCCTGTTCTCGTCTGGCGCTCTTCCAAAAGGAGAGAGAACCCTGCTATCCTGGGCATTGTCTTGGAAGGTCGGGTAAGCTCTAAAATGTGTCCCCTGGCCTTCTATTTTCACAGTAAGTAGCAAATGTAGCCACCACTACAGGAAGCAAACGAGGTCTTCAGGCAGGGTAAGGTCACCCGGCAGGGTCAGCTGGCAGGCTGGGAGCCTGGCATCGGCCTGTGCCTAGAGCTGAGCCGCGCTTGGCGGAACTGGTGCTACTGGCTGCTCCTGCCAGCAGAGGGCAAGACTGCAGGACCCAGAGAGTGTTTGCACATGCATGTATGCTGTGTCTGTGTGTACACACATCGGCATGGGTGCATGTGTGTTCGTGTGTATATGCTTGTGTTCCTATGTATGCATATGACTGTGTATGTAGCTATGTGTGTGGGTTTTTATGTATGTCAGCGTGTGTGCTGTGCACCTATGTGCATATACATGAGTATGAATGCCTGTAAGCATGTGTGTATATGTGTGTGTCTATACATTTGTGTTCGTGTACACAGTCAATTTGTGTACGTGTGTGTATATCTGTGTATGAGTGTGTGTGTGTGTGTGTGTGTGTGTGTGCATATGGACGCATGTGTGTGAACTTCTGGGGATAGCGGGTTGCAGGGTCATGGGTGTTCTCAGTAACTGTTGGGCATCTCATCTTCCTAGCTGGGTACTCTGTTCCTCTCACCTGTGGAGTGGGGAGCACAGGCAGTCACATTCACCAGGTTAGACTGGGACACAGGCTCCTCTGGGTGCTGGGGTGCTGGCCGGGGTCCTCTGGGTTGGCCCATCCTGACAGCTGGGTCCTGGGGTGCTGGCCTGGGTGCTGGGGTGCTGGCCGGGTCCTCTGGGTTGGCCCATCCTGACAGCCGGGTGCTGGGGTGCTGGCCCTGCAGCCACCTCAGCTTCTCCACCACCCTGTGCGTGCTGGTGAGCTGCTTCTCTGTCTCCATTAGCACCCCAGCCCTCCAGAGCTCCAGAGCAAGGCGCAGTTAGGAGGAGACGTTGGGGTTGGTGTGGCTTGAAGGTCACTCAGCACCCAGAATGAGGAGGACACAGGATCCTGATACACAGACTCAGGGCCACTCAGGAGAGGGGACAGTGGGTCACAGTGAGAAACTTTCACAGCCAGGGCCCCCGCAGACAGCTTGGAGGGGCCTGGAGGGGACAACAGTGACCTAGGAAGGACCCACGCAGTGTCCTGTCCCTTGAGACAAGCGCTGCTCTGTAGTACCTGCCCCTCTTTGTTCACTGTCCCTGTCAGCAAGTGCTGGCCCACATGGGACCAGCCTCATTCCAGAGGCAACAGTGCCCCCTGCTGGACATTGTGCGCCTGTACGGCTCAGGACTTTCCTAGAGCAGCCCCCCACCCCAACACCCTGCCTCTCTGCGGGGTGTCCCAGGCTGGGACCTGCCTCTTGCTCTGATTCCCCCCAACCTGGAGTAAAGTCCAGTGAACGGCGGCACGGGGGAGCGCATGGCATCTGAGCCCGAAGATGGATACAGAATCTCTCGAGGCGGGGCCTGGCAGTCTCCACTGCCGACTCAGCGCTCACTTCCTCCAGGAAGCCCTGTGAGGGTGGCACTCTTTCCCCGTGCCATGTGCCTACCAAGCTCTCACTGGTAGCTAGCTTCTCACCAACCCCTGGGCCTACCAACCTGACGGTCATTTGGAATCCACTTCTATCACCATCCTGAATTATGACCAAGTCTTGTTTGTGAGTCAGGGTCACCTGTAGCCTAGGCTAGCCTCACTATGTGTCCTGGCTGGGTTTATGTCAGCTCTGAATAAGCTGGAGTTATCTGAAAGGAGGGAACCTCAGCTGAGAAAATGCCTCCTTACACTCAAGCCGAGGGGCTTTTCTTAATTAGTGATGGATGGGGGATGACCATTTACCTTGGCTGGTCATTGCCAGGGCTGCTGAGCACATTTCCTCACTGCTGGCGCTGCCTGGGTTGCTTGGTGCTCGGGGCTGGGGATTGGATATTACGGGGGAGGCTGCCTGTGCCACCACCTTGCTGCTGATTTGTGGGATGGGCCCGTGAACTCTTCCTGGTGGGTGAGTGGGGGTTATTATAAAGTGTCCCACTGCTAATGGTCTCTGTAGCCGTCTCACTGGCCTCCTCCCCTTCCCTGTGGGTTTCTAGTTACTTAGCAGAGAGCTGTGCCTGGCTGGGGAGGACAGGAAGAGGCAAGTGCATGCGGGCAGGGGGTGGGTCTGTGCCATCTTGCCTCCACTGAAGGAACGACTTGAAGCTTTGGGGTGCCGTACATGAAAGGCACCCACACAGGATCCTGCTGTTATTTTCTGTACATGGTGGAGGTGGCTTCCCTTACCAGAGCCTCGGGACAGTCTGGCAGTGCAGTGAGCCTTGATTCTGCCTGGAGCTGGTCAGCATTGACTCTTTTGTGGCCCAGCCTGTAAGTCTCAGTAGGACCCTGAGAGACAATGGCTAAATGGTTAAGGGAAGGTAGACAAGTACCCTATCTTCCTCTTCCTCTACTTCTTCTTCCTCTTCCTCCTCCTCTTCTTCTTCTTTCCAAAGACACAGTTTTCCTGTGTAGCCCTAGCTGTCCTAGCTCTGTAGACCAGGCTGGTCTCAACTCACAGAGATCCACCTGCCTCCCAAGTGCTGGGATTAAAGGTTTGTGCCACCACTGCCCAGAAACAAGTACCCTACCCAAGGAGAGGAGAGGAGCAGGCGGCGGAGAAATTCTAGCAGAGACCCCCTAGAAAACAGACCTCCTGGTGGGTTGCTGTTTTCCCAAGATGGGAGCTGGGGGTGTGAAGAGGCTGGGATAGGATGGAAGTTGCCAACCTCCTGGATCCCTGAGACACCATTTCCTTTTACTGTACTCCAGCCAGCCAGTCACCACGACCCTGACCAGGTCTCAGGGACTCTGGAGGTGGGGTTTGACCTGAGATCTTCCTTAGGGAATCTGATGGACACATACCTGGCCTCAGCTCTGCCTCTTCGAGGACCTGCTCAGCCACTGGGCCACATGAAAATGCTTTTAGTGGGTTGTGAGGGAATGGACACTGTGAAGGAAATTTGAAGGTGTGTGTGTGGGGGGGGATTAGATCCCTCGGAACAGGAGATCTAGACAGTTGTGAGCCACTATGTGGGTGCTGGGAACCAAACCCTGGTCCTCTCTACGAACTGATGTTTCTAACCACTGAGCCATCTCTCCAGCCCCATGGGTTTTTCTATGTCCCTGGTGCAAGCTGGAAGCTGGCTTGGGGGCAGGCAGGGTTGTCAGCCCCTGCTTTGGTCTGGCATGAAGCCAAAGCTGCTGTGGGGAGCTCAGCCTTTGGGGGTTCAGTCTGTTTGTGGTGCCAGAAGGTAAGAGGCCCTCTGGGTGGAAAGGCTCCCAGTGCCAGCGCCTACACTGCACCTCTCTATCACTGGCCCCTGACCCAGGGAGGGTGCTGCCCCTGTCACAGTGTGGGAAACAGGGGCTCAGAGGGGCCTGGGATGAAATGGGAAATGGAGCCAGCCAGACCCCAGCTATGGCAAGATAACTCCCTCACCCGTGGTGGGCGTTGCTCTACCCAAGCCTGTTCCCTGTCCTCCCATCTTTCCTGCTAGGGCCTGCCCTCTGATGCACCACCTCACCAGAGCCTGTCCGTCCTTGTCCCTCAGCCCCTCCTGCGGGAAGAGACCTGGGCTCCAGGCCATTTGCATGTCCCCCAGCTCTGTCTTTTCATCCCCAACCTGTACTTGGGGCCCAGGGCTGCCTCCCCTTGTGGGTGCTTCATCTCCCTGGCAGCCTGTAATCTTAGGGCTGAGTCACCAGCAGATACCCTGTCCTGACTCGGGTGCTGGTGCTGACGCGAGCTCCGTCCTGTACATGCAGTTGGGAGCTCACAATGCTCCTTCTAGGGGGATGGATGGTAAACACATCCCAAGACACACAGCCCAGCCAAGAGGAGGCCCTGCTCCACATCCTCACCCTGCACACCCAGAACATGCAGCCGCAGGAGGGACAGTCTCGGTGCCCGATGATGAGAGCTGAAGCCGGGAGCCCAGTTCTGGCAATGGATGAACCGAGGTGGGAAATCAAGCAGGGGCCTCCACGATGCAGGAAGGTTCCTGCCTCCTCCGGCTGGCAGCTGCGTTGAATGCACCACTGAGTTGCACCGCCTGGGGCAGGCAGCCTGAGCTCACCCTTGCTGAGAGCACAGGCTTCCAGGGAGACTAAGGGATTGACCCCCGCAGACCCCGCCCCCTGTCAAGTGCACTGGTCAGTTCTCACCTTTCACCATGTGAGTTCTGGGTGGTCAATTCCACGTCATTAGGCTTGGAGGCAAACGCCCTTAGCAGCTGAGCCGTCTCACCACTCAGTGAGTGACAAGCATCGAAACACTGTGAGAGGAGCCAATGCCAACTGCCGCTGCCCATTTGTCCACTCAGAGGGGTCATCCATCCTCAGGTCACTAAGCCAGAGGCCCTCACCCATAACTCATAGCACCTCAAGAGCCTGCAGAATGTGGTCGAGGATAGCGCAAGGCACCCTGAGTGCTCCGAACGGTGGAGGCGGGACCACTCCCTCCGCTGTGTCTGGCTTCCCTGTCCCTCTTCTCACCTCTTCAGCACCCACAGGAAGCCATTCCAATGACCAGCCACAGGAGGGACGCTCACACTTGCACCAAGAGTGGGACTAGTCGCCAAGCCTCCGTCCTCCAGTAAGCTTGGCGTCTCACAGAATGTCACCCTCATTATTAGTTAGAATTTCGGTCTCACACAAAATTTGTTTTGTTCATAGTCAGTTACATTAACCATCATATTCCTGCAGTCACTGTCTTTTCTTGTGGGCTTCTCTTTCTCCAGGAGTTCACTTTGCCTCCAGCTGAAGCTTGTACTTTGGTAACTCTCTCAGGGATGGGTGGTAGGTGAGGAGCATCTTCTCAAGATTTGTGCCTCTGAACACATCCATGAGCCACACTCTCAAGTGAAAGTTTAGCTGGGTATAGGATCCCAGGATACTGGCTTTGTTCCTTCAGCCTCCATAGTCCTATTCTAGGCTCCAGTAAATCTTCTTGGTAAGTAACTGTCTTAGTTAGGGTTACTATTGCCATGACAAAACACCACGCCAAAAGCAAGTTGGAAAGGAAAGGCTTTATTTGCATTATGCTTATCATAGTCCATCACTGAAGGAGGCCAGGACAGGAACTCAAGCAGGGCAGGAACCTGGAGGCAGGAGCTGGTGCAGAGGCCGTGATGGGGTGCTTCTCACTGGCTCACATGGCTTGCCCAGCCTGCTTCCTTATAGGACCCAGGACCACCGGCCCAGGGATGGTGCCACCCTAACATAATTAAGAAGATGCTGTACAGGCCTGCCTGCAACCCGATCTCACAGAGGCGTCTCTCAGCTGAGGTTCCCTCCTCTGGGATGACTTCAGCTGTGGCAAGTTGACATGAATTACCCAGACCAGTGGCTTTTTTTTTTTTCTTTCTGTCTCTGGCCACTTTTCAGAGTTGTCGCTTCGTCTTCAGATGCGCCACAGTTTGGCTGACATATCTGGAAATGGGTGGACATCCACGTAGCCCAAGTGGCATACTGCGTCTCCTTCTAGTTGTTGGGAAATGTGAGCCTTCCTCTTTAGGGAGCAGCCCCTTCTATTCTCACCCAAGTCTCCATCTGTCCTGTTCCTTCACCCACACTTCTGACTTTGACTTGTCGGGGCTGCTCAGCTCCATGCCACATTCTTGGTCACTTTTGCCAGCTAGCTGACCACTCTCTTCAGAGTGTCCTGCCAAGCAGGGTTCATCTGCGGAGCTTGCATTCTGAGAGTCACACTTCAGACTTGTGGGATTTCCAGTGGGCTCTTCTCCCTGACCACCTGTTTTTATTTCACTTAAGCCAATCAGGGTTTCAAAATTTCTCATGGTCTTGGATGACGCCAGATATTTTTATTTGAAAATCTTCAGATTTTTCTCTTCTTTCAATCACATCTGGAGTGGTTTAACCCCCACATGGTCAAGTTTCTCCAGTTGTCTTTAGGGCTTGCCTCCATGGATTCGGAGGCAGGATTGTCCCCCCCTCCCTCTCCCTAACTGCAGTCACATGACTGGTCTCTTCCACTGGTCCCACTCCAGGATAAGGTCATCTGAGGTTGCTTAGAATTGCCCATCTACTGAGGGGGACACAGGATATCAGGGTGTCAAGTCCCCTGGCTTGGCTCTGACATTCTGGCTGCTTCCTCCCATCTCTCCAGCTGTACACAAACCTTGGCTACAGCTCCTACCTCTTTCTTTCTTTCTTCCTTTCTCTCTCCCTCTCCCTTCCTCTCCCTCCCTTCCTTTCTCCCTCCATCCCTCTCTCTGCCTCTCTCTCTCTGGATTCTCCGTGTAATAGCCCTGGCTGTCCTGGACTCACTTTGTAGACCAGGCTGGCCTCGAACTCATAGAACTGCCTGCCTCTGTCCCGAGTGCTAAGACTAAAGGTGTGCGCCACCACCCCTGCCCCAGTCTTCATCTGAGCCAGCAGAGAAGATGATTTGTCATCCACACATTACACTTGGGCCATAAGCATGAGCAGAAACTGCCCAGAATGCCACGATTCAGGACAAATGACCAGAAGGGACTGTTTGGGTTATAAGCAAGGCAGGCCTCTCGGGTGGGCTTGATGCTGATGGTGATGAAGGATCTAGACCACTGAGAGATATGTGTGTTTTGCTTGCATGTGCGGCTATGCGCCACATGTGTGCACTACCCCTGGAGGCCAGGAGAGGGCGTCAGATCCCTCTAGAACTAGTGTTCTGGACACTGTAAGCTGCCTCGTGAGTCCTGAGAATGTAACCCAGTCCTCTACTAGAACAGCCAGCTCAGAACCATTGAGCCATTTTTCTAGCCCCTGAATTAACTTAATTAACTTATGTGCATGTATGTGTGTACATGTGTATTTGAATGCATGTGGAGGCCAGAGGACAACCCGGGGTGTCATTTCTCAGAATTCTTATCTACCTTATTTTGAGGCAGGGTCTCTCATTGGCCCAGAACTCTGCACTTAGGTTCAGGAAGCAAACCCAGGTAAACCCTGTCATCCCCAGCACTGGGACCACAGACACACACCTCTACCTTTTTTTTCATTTCTTTTCTTTTAATATGGGTTTAGAAATCAAACTCAGGTTCTCTCACTTACAGAGCCCCCTGTGCCATCTGAGCCCTCTCCCCAGCCCTCTGTCTGAAGCATGGCTTCACCCTGGTAGCCCAGGCTGTAGTAATCTCGCTGCCTCTACATCCTGAAGCTGGGATCACAGGCATGCACCACCATACATGGCTTGAGAGACAAATTCTAGCCTGCAGCTTAATGTTCTTTGTGTCTATGGCATGGAGATGGCTAGCTTCCTTGTTATTAAGGCTGTATCTTTCGGAGGGAGCAGGGAGTTGTCTCATTATGTAGCCGTGGCTGGCCTAGAACTTACTGTGTTGAGCAGTCCGGCCATGAACGCACAGAGGCCAGCGTGCCCTGCCGCCTGAGTGCCAGGAGTAAAGGAGAGTGCCGCCACGGCTCTGCTGAGGTTTCAGCTTTGAACATTCTCTCCTTAAAGTTTCTCCGGCTCTGCCATGTGGAATGACCTGAACTATTATCTTCTTTTAACGCTTTGGCTTCTTTTTCCTTTTAAATTCATTAAAAATAGAAAATCAGCATAAGTTTCCAGAGCCCTGGAATGTGATGAGCTTGAAGGTTAATTTTAAAGAATGAAACCCCATCACAGTGACCCAGATCTGAGCCCAGATGCCCGGGTCTTCCCTCCAGCTGTGCACAGATGACCAGACATAAATTATTATTCCCCCTTAACAGACCGGAGCAAAGAAAACTTCCTTGCAAGATAAACTGCGTTGTTTTTCTGTGGTGACTGCTTCTTTGTTAATTGAAGTTAATTGTTAATCGTTGATAAAACATTTTATCAAATTATAACATTAATGCAGAAAAAATGCACAAACTGTAAGTTTGCAACGTGACCAGCACTCCCACGTGGACACCCCAAGTGGCCTGCTCCAGCTTGGGTGTCAGGGCAGGAACGTTAGCTTCCTCCTGCTGCTGAGGAAGTGAGGTTCTCTGAGGTGACAAGAGGCTTTCCCGGGATGGGGCAGCCGAGAGGGGCAGCCGGTCCCAGG
The DNA here is from genome assembly GCF_030254825.1 of Meriones unguiculatus. Lineage (NCBI taxonomy): Eukaryota > Metazoa > Chordata > Mammalia > Rodentia > Muridae > Meriones > Meriones unguiculatus. The sequence continues at coordinate 5,268,968 of NC_083355.1, read as the reverse complement.
GGCTTCTCAGTGGAGACGGTGCCCAGCCCCAGGGGGAGAAGCTGCACCTGTGAAAGGTACCCCTGGGAGTAGAGAAAAGAGTCATTGTCCTTAGGAGCAAGGAGCAGGGAGGAGGGGCTCTGCCTGTGGCAGCTGAGAGCCTGCTGGCCTGCCCTGACAGCAGCCTGGGACAGATGGATGGGTGTGTTACTTCCCTAGGCCCTGGGCCTTAAGGGGAAAAAAGCCTGGAGCTTACTGAAGGACCGGAGCTCGCTATGTTGCTCATTGTTGGCCTTGACCGCCTGCATTCGAGCAATCCTTCTGCCTCAGCTTCCTGAGTAGCTAGGACAACTCAGGCCTTCTTGAGGGTGGTATATTTTCTGTTTTACCTTTGTGACACTGAGGATAACTGAGGTGCTCACGCGTGGAGCCAGTCCCTACAGCCCTCTACACCTCATGTCGACACAGGTTTGTTTGTTTGTCTATGACAGGCTCTGCTTGTAGCCCAGGCTACCCTCAAACTCTCTATGTGGCCCTCACTGGTCTTGGACTCCTCATTTTCCTGTCTCTGCCTCAGGAGCGTACCACCACACCCCTGGCAGTCACTGTTCTGTGGGGTTTTTTGCTTGTTGTTTTTTGGGATTTGTTTGTTTGTTTATTTGTTTGTTTTTTAAGACAGGGTTTCTCTACATAGCCATGGCTGTCTTGGAACTCAATCTGTAGACCAGGCTGACCTCGAACTCACAGAGATCCTCCTGCCTCTGCCTCCTGAGAGCTGGGATTAAAAATGTGAGCCATCAAACCTGGCTTGTCATATGTTTTTTAAGTACTGTCACACACACACACACACACACACACACACACACACACACATGCATGCGTACACAGGAATACATACACACATGGGGGAGGGGTAGAAGACAGGGAGGGAGGAAGAGAGAGAGAACAGATGGAAGATTTCTCTTCAGAACATCTTGAGTTTTACAAAGACAAAACAACCCGGCATCTGCACTGTCTCATTTGCACTTATCTCATTTGCCTTGGGCAGGCCAGAACCTGTCACTCACGGCCTGGTCCTCAACATGGTGCTGGAGATGACTAAGGAGCTGATGTCAAGGATCGCTTCCTCTCTAGGATGGCCACCCAGGCCCAAGGGTGCTGGCCGCACGGGGTTTCCAGGGTTATCAGGTGAAGATGCACCCTGCTCCGTAGAACTCAAACTGAAGGCTAAATATATTTACATGTACATATGGATGTATGTGTGCATACACACATGTTTAGTGTCAAGGGGCGGATTTACACAAAAAACTGTTGCTTGCCGCAGAAGGTCAGTCTAGCTGGGCATGCTGGGCTGGATCCTGCAGCCCCTCCAGGGCACTTGCAGAATTGCTGAGCAGGGGCTAGAGTGGCTCGGCAGACCCTTGTCACAAGGGCAGCGACCCTCAGCCACCTGCAGCTGTGGGCCTGAGGGCAGCAGGCCTGGTTCCCAGCCTTCCTCCTTCAGCACTTGGCAGGTCCTGTATTTATTTATGTTTTAATGGAAACAAATTAGGACTTCCTCACCCTCCGTGGGTGACTTGTGATAAGAGGAGGCACCTGGCTCCTCTCTGTGGAGAGGCTTGAGTGCTGGCTTCCAGAGGCCCTTCATTGGCAACACTTCTCTGCCTGTCTGTGTGCTGAGAGAGGGGCCTGGGATGCCGGCCAGGGAGACGATGGCCACGGAATAATTCATGTGCTACCCCAGGCACCACAGCTGTAAGATGAGTCTGGCTATCCTCAGGGAGTAGCGGGGAAACTGAGGCCAGGATGGTGATGACAGGTATTCCCTGCTGATGAAGTGAGCCGATTCAAGCCAAATTAAAGCCTAAGCTCAGGTTTACTGGGGGCGGCTCTTGAGGGTCCACTGACCTCACAGAAGGAGGTCGGGAAGTCAACATTCAAAGGAAGATAGAAAAGCGTGGGGAGGGGCAGACAGATCCAGAGAGGGAAATCCCAGAGAGAGAGGAGAGAGGAAATGCAGAGAGAGGGGGAGGGAACCAAAATGTCTGGGTTATTCTGTGCTGAGCCTCTGGGAGAGAGGAATACCCCACCCCACCCCTGCACTGGCAAGTTCAGGGTAGAGGGCTGGGCATGCCAGCGATGCCTGTAACAGGTAGGGACTAAAGGATGCTGGGAGAACCTGGAGGCCAGGTCCACTTGGTTAAATAGGCACCTCAGCTGCTTGTCTCAGCTCTGAATCCCAAGATGTTCGGGGTCATGTCAAAGGTTGATTTAGGGCAGAACTGTGATTTGATCAAAGGCTTGTCAGACCTGGGGCTCTGCTCGGGGCATGTTACAGCTCTCACACCAGAGACGCTGTGGTTAACCTGAGTTAACCAGAAGTGGTTTTTGTTTTTTGAGACAGGGACTCACTATGTAGCTACGGCTGTCCCGGAACTCATTGAGATCTGCCTGCCTCTGCCTCCTGAGGGCTAGGATTCAAGACATGTGCCGCCATTACTGACTGGCTTTTGTTTTATAAAACTCCCGGGAGACACCAACAAACAGGCTGCACTAGCTGCCCTTTACCCTGGCTGCTCAAGAGTTAGGCCTGGGGCAAGAGAAGCCCAGAGGAAGCAGAGCTGGGGGGAATGTCTGAGGATGCAAACTGCTCCGCATGAGGGTGGTGGAGAGAGCTGAGATGAAGTCTGTGGCAGAGCTGTTCTCTACACATAACGTGACCAACGCCATCTTGAATCAAAGCAGCTGTCACCATCTTGAATCAAAGCAGCTGTTGTAAATGTCCCAGATCTCAACAGGGTGGAAGCTGGAACATTCCCTCACAGAGGTGAGGGAGGATCTTCAGATCCCAGCCACTCATCCCTCCTGTCCTCCCTTCCTCCCTCCATCTGCAGGGCATCCTGTCCAGGTGCGTGATGTCTTAAGGATGCTGGACTATAGAGGGCAAAGGTTGGCAGGAGCGGGAACTCTCTGTATGCTTTCCTGGGTTGTTGCTCACGCTTGGGTGGGTGGGGCTTTGGGGCAATACAACTCCTGAAAACACCTCAGAGAGAATGGAGGTTCAGCATGGGAGAAAGGGCTAGGGAGGTGGCTCAGTCAGCTACGGAAAAGTGAGGACTCAAGGCGGGTCCCAGCACCCTTGGAAAAAGCTGGGTTTGGTCCCTCTTTCATACTGATGCCAGGACATGTGTACACGGGGACACACATATACAGGCACACACAGACACACTGACTAAATTAAAAGTAATTAAAAAAAATAAGGTAGGGAGTGATAGATTGATGTTGACCTCTGATCTCCACACACACAGATGAATGGCTACACGAGCACATGCACACAAAGCCTTGGGAAGCTGAGTGTGACTACTCACGCCTATGATCCCAGTATTCCTGAGGCAAGGGATTGCTGTGAGTGAGCTTCAGACCATGCAAGAATACAGAGTTGTCTCAAAAACCCCAAAGGAAGGCGAAGAGGAACGGTGCAGTGCTGGGGGTTTCCGCTGGTTTCTCTCAGGTCCACGCTTCCCTCCGGGGAGGTGCTGGCGTGTCAGCGTGGAAGGCGGACCGGCTCTTTTCTCATGTCTTGGAGTGACATCTCACCCTTGATCCTCCTCCTGGAAGGAGGGACCCAGGAGGGACAGAGCCAAGGGCAGCAGGAAGTGACCAGGAGCAGAGGTGACTCAGCCATGGGTCAGAGGAGGCTTCATCTGCAGCTTTGGGGTATCAGCCAATGAACACCCCACCTCACGGGGTGACCGCTGAGCCAGAACATCAACACCTTTGTGTCTTTCACAATATTGTTATTTACTGAATAACAATAAACTCACAAGGTCAGGTTCAGTGGCTCCAACTTGCCAAATCGTCCCAATTCCCCCTTGGTCGACGGCCACTGGCTATCACATGCCTGTGCATTCCTCTCTAAATTACTAATATTAACTCTCCGTCCACACACCAACTTCACACCACAATATCTATGTCATAGAGTGGCTAAGCAAGGGTGGAAGAAGATGCTGGGATCAGAGGTCATCTTGAAGTCGGAGGCAGAGCTGATAGGGAAAGACTGTTGAGGGGGCAGACATCAGCTGTTCAGGTGCAGACGTCAGAGGGAGGGTGGGAAGGGGACAGACAGCAGACTGTGAGGGCCAGTTTCATGGGCTGAGTGTCATGGGCAGGGGACAGGGGGGGAAGTTTTCCTCATGGCACCTTCCTGGGGAAAGCTCGTGAAAATGGCCAGGTGGCAGGCTGGCACACTGGCCACAGTTCTTTCACAGACCCGGGTGACAGGGCTCCATCTGGTGTGATTGACAGGTTCCGATGCCTTGCATTTCTAAGACAGTTTGATATGTTCCCTGATGTCATTAGTTATTGGCATAAATTCTCATTCAATTTGTGCCCCCTTGTGTGCTGGCTGATGGCTCTTTGTAATGAGATGGAGTCATTCTTTCTTGATACTTAGACTCAAAATGGAGGCCACTCAGGTCCAGGTTGTTGCAAGTCACTCAAGAGCAGACCTGGCCTGGCCTGCAGTAGACACTCGATACAGCACAGAGGAAGGCAGAGCAGGGGCCTTCACTTTCATGTACAGCCTTCCAAATCACACACCTTCCAAGTGTGCTGTGATAAAACGGCTCTGAGGTCAGAAGCCTGGTACCGAGATGCAGGCCTGTCGTCCTGGAACTTTGGAGGCTGAAGCCCATGGACCCTGAGGCTGTCTTAGCCTGTACAGCAGAACCCTGTCTCAACAAAACCCAAAGCAATGATAAAGAAATTTCAGCCAGCAAAGATGTTCACATAGCGAGCAGTTCTGCCTTACAGGGGCTGGGGAGAGGCTCCAGGGCCAGTGTGCTTGCCTCTCAAGGAGGACTGCTGTGTGTGTCCACAAACCCACATAATGCTGGTGGTCATGCTGGTGGTCATACACACTATATGTATATAATATTTATATATAGATTATGTACATAATATATATGTAATAGATTTTTTAGGTATCTTAAGGCCCAGTTCGCCAGCCTTCCTGGGCTCCAGGATCCCTGGGGCCTCTAGGTTCTTGCATAGAAAGGAACCGTGTGTGTGTGTGTGTGTGTGTGTGTGTGTGTGTGTGTGTGTGTGTGTCTGTAAGCCGGGTATGATGTTGCGTGCCTTTTACCCCAGAACTTGGTAGATAGAAGCAGAAGGAGCCTGTGAGTCCCAGGCCAGCCAGGGTTACAAAGTGACATGCTCTCTGAAACAAAAGAAAACACAGCCTTGAGCCTTGCTCGCTCCACTGCATGCCCTTGCTGCCAGTGGACTCTCGTCTCTGTTTCATCAGCTTCACCCCTGCTCTCAGGACGGCTCTGTTCTGTGGGCATGCTCAGGCCTCGGGAGCTGGGTTAGTTCTGTCCATTCACACTGAGCTCTCTCCCTCTCTTTCTCTCTCTCTTCCTTTTCTGAGACAGGATTTCTCTGTGTAGACCAGGCTGGCCCGGAACTCACAGAGATCCTTCTGCCTCTGCCTCCCAAGTGCTGGGATCAAAGGCGTGCACCATCACCACCTGCTCCTGTGCAATCTTAACTTTCCCTCACTGCCACTCATCAGGTCTCATCCAACTGATCGCTGCATACCCTTCTGGCAAAAGCAAAAGCTGTCTCCAGGGCCCATGTGGGGTAATACGTGGAAATATTCAAGAAATTAAATTTGAATTAGCAACTGAAAAAAATTAATTACCAAGACAAAAACAAATGAGCATTTTAAAGCTCGTGCTACTTTTCCAGAATGCCCTCCAGGAAGGCGGTGTCAGGAGACACACCCATAGGGCCTCCTGGAGTGTCTGTGTACACCATTACTGTAAATTTCACACTTCAGCAAAGCCTCAATCATCTGAGCCTCAACCAGCAGAGTCAGAGCAGAGTCAGCAGCAAAGGCGCTGAGTCGAGCAGCCAGAGCAGCCGAGCAGCCTGCTTAGTCTTCCTGTAAGGGACCATCCCCCAAGGGGAACCTCTTCTCAGAGCAGTGGCTGCAGGGAGGTCCTCAGAGGAGCACAGAGGCGAATGGAGGCTGAGGGCACGGGTGTGTGTGTGTGTGTGTGTGTGTGTGTGTGTGTGTGTGTGCTGGAGACGGACTGAAGCTCTGCTGTAGGCCCCAGCTGACTGGGGAGGCTTCAACAAGGCCAGGACCAATGGCCAGAGCTGCAGGCTTGGGCCTTTCCCCAGGCAGGTGGCCGCTGGGAGGCCCTGGTGTGATCCCTGTATGCAAATTCTCATAGCCTGGGGTGACCCCTTCTTAATCAGAAAGACATGCCAAACCCTGGGTGCCCCGCTGTTTGGATTTTTCCAGCCACCAGAATGGTTACCCTGCCCCAACCTCAAATCCTTTCCTTATAGCATCCTCAGTTTCAGGTAGTTTGGTACAGCCACACAAAATACACCAACAGACTGTCCATGCCCTGTTGGTGGCCAACTGCCTTCCTTGCTGATACTAAAGGTCCAAGTTTCTACACCAGGATATCGCACAGTAAGGAGCGTGGATCTAATGGCTAAAAATAGAGGCTCTTGGATCTGTGAGCTTGGTGGCATACCTGCCGCCTATCGAGGCCAAGCTTGGCCAGCTCCTGGCTGCAGAAAGTTAAGTTGGAGACGAAGCTGAAGAAACAGACGTGGGCCCTGACTCCAGACACTGAGGGGCTGAACGCCTGGAGCTGTAAACCATGCTCTGTATGTATGTTTTCTGTTTGTGTTTGTTGTGTTTTGTGAGACAGGGTTTCTCTGTGTAGCCCTGGCTATCCTGGACTCACTCTGTAGCCCAGGCTGGGCTCAAACTCATGGAGTTCCTCCTGCTTCTGCCTCCCAAGTGCTGGGATTAAAGGTGTGCGCCACCATGCCTGGCCATGCACTTCTCATGTGCCTTGGGCCTTAGCTGCCCTGAATGGGGGGGGAGGGGTCTCAGAAGGCTGCTCCTGCTGGCGGCTCGTGCTCTGAGGTGAGGGCCCCAGACAACAGGGCAGAGGCTATAGCTCTGCTCTGACTTAGTCAGGCCACTCAAGCTGAAGCCCACCCGGACTCAAAGGGAAGGGTGGGACCTCCTGCTGGGAGGTGTGACAAGGTGGCCACAAATAATGTCGTGCATTCGGTGGCCATTTTTGGAGTTATGCTCTGTTGAAAAACTTATTCCCACCACAAGGGGCAAAAAGAGTCCAGGCCAGAGGTGGTCGCAGCAGGGAGGGCTGCCCGAGGGGGATTCTCATCCTTTGGCTGCAGGTCTAAGTCACCCTTCCTTCTCCACCTGAGCACTGAGCTAGCAACCGTCAGGCCCTGGGTGGCTGGCACTCATGCTCCTGAGGTGAAAGGCCCTTTCACTGCCTTCTGGCTGCGGCCCATGTAGGGCATGAGGCCAACTCCTTTCAGAGTGAGGGCGTTACCAGCATGCGTGCTGAAAACCCACCCTGCCGGACAAACATCCCACCCACAGGATGGGTTTTTAAAAACTAGTAAAACTTTTATTTAGAAGCAATTTCGGGCACCCAGAACACACAGGAATCCCCAGACTCCCCGTGCTCCCGCCTCACACCAGCCTGGCTGCCCTGGACGACAGACGGGGCTTGGCACCGTCTATTCCCGGCTCCGTCTCGCTGAGTTTTGACCAGTGAGCATGAACATGTGCCTATCATGTTGGAACCACCTAGAAGAATGCCACTGTCCTTCCCCTGACTTCCTTCCACTCCTTGTTTTAATGGCTCCCATTCCCACCCACCCCCACCCCGCCCCTGGAAATCACCTTCTGAGAGAAGAAACCCTTCCTCATCTTGGCCTGCGGGAGACTGCGGGGCACTTCCCAAGACCTGAATGGTGCTCCATGAGGCACCTCAGAAATCATGTGGCCCTCTGAAGGGCTCATGAGACACCTTGAAGCTTTCTTGACATTGTAGCCCTGGCTTCCGGTTACTGAGCCTCATGTCTCCAGCTCCAGAGTGCTGGGATAACAGACCTGCGCCACCACACCAGCTTGGTTCTTGTGTTAGAATTCTGTATGTGTGTGTGTGTGTGTGTGTGAACTTGTGTGTGTGCCACAGGAGTGCAAGTGTATCGTGCCCAGAGGAGGGCATCGGCTCCCCTGAAGTTGGAAGCGTCTGCTGGCACCTTTGACGTTCTGCCTGGAAAACCCCTCAGCTGATCACAGCTGTTAAGGCAGCTGCGCTGCCTGGGACCCTCACACTCGGAGCATGTGCCAGCAGCAGGCGGTGCTCTGAGTCACTCATGCAGAGGACGCCAAGGCCAAGGCTCTCGGGAAGTGCATGAATGGTTTAAAGCCATCACTTCAGGCAACGGTGTGGCGAAGCTTCTTACCACGCAAGGAAGTGACCTCCAGTGCCCAAGAGTGTTTCTCTCGGGGCTAGTACCAACTTCCTTCAGCCCATCAGATTCTGAATGCCACAGGCTTCCTGTTTCACACAAAGCCACACAATTTTCTTTCCTTCTCTTTCTTTCTTTCTTTCTTTCTTTCTTTCTTTCTTTCTTTCTTTCTTTCTTTCTTCCTTCCTTCCTTCCTTCCTTCCTTCCTTCCTTCCTTCTTTCGGGGTTGTTTGGTTTTTTTGTTTGTTTTTTGTTTTTGGGTTTTATTTATTTTTGCTTGTTTTGTTTTATTTTGTTTGAGACATGGTTTCTCTGCATCGCTCTGGCTGTCCTGGAACTCACTCCGTAGACCAGGATGGCCTAGTGGAACTCGCAGAAATCTGCCTGCCTTGGCCTCAGAGTGTTGGGATCAAAGCTGTTCACCCCACCCCCAGCCTTAATATCACTTACTAACCATGAGCTCAGCCTGGCAAGATCTGGAAAGTGCCATAACCCTCATCTGTGGCAGCAAAACCTGGCGCACGAAGAAAGCAGGTTAGGGGTCACAAACCAGCTGGCAGGCAGACGGACTGGATGTTGAAAGGACATTTTAAAAATGGACGGCCTGGGAGCCCGGTCAGTGGAGGACACAGTGGTTTGTTAGGTACCTTTGCTCACCGAGAGTAAGCTTCACGTTTAAACAAACAGGATCCATTCAAAAGACTCAGAATGAGAGCCGGGCGGGGCACACCCCTTAATCCCAGCAGAGGCAGGCTGATCTCTTGAGTTCGAGGCCAACCTGGTGGATGGAATGAATTCCAAGACAATTCAGGGCTACACAGAGAACCCCTACTTTGAAACAAAAACAAAAGAAAACATTTCAAAATTCAAAATGCGATGCTTACCTAACATTCACCCCCAGCCCTGTCCCTGCCCCCTCCTGTAGCTTCCAGAGACTCAGGCACCCCTGAGCCACCTGCACTGTCCCTGGGGGGGCTCTGCGTGGGGCTGGGGGTGCATTAGCGGAGAGGGGGCTCAGGCAGGAAGCGGCAATACGGGGGTTCCCTGCAAAGGAAAAGAGGAAGGGGGTTTTGGGGTGGCCTAGCTCTTCTGTCGCTGTCTGTGGGCTTTCAGACAGGTGTGCCAAGGCAGCTGTGCCCCTACCTGGACTTGCCCGCGCTTCCTTCCCGGCCGGTGAGTCTGTGAGGCCCCAGCGCCCCAGGCTCCACCACGCCCTGCCCACTGCCGGGAACCCGAGCCTCGCATCGCCTTGGCTACCTGGCACATTCACCTTCCCCAAAGCCTTGTTTGCCTTGCTTTGGCATAACCTCAATAGACGGCTTTCAACACCCTCCAGACGGAATTAATCACTTTCCTTTCTGCGCGCACAACACACTCACCATCTTACTATGGGGAGATTTTTTTTTTTTTTTACTTTCTATTTTGTTGTTTCGGTTCACGTCTTGTTTATTTACTTGCTGTGTGCACCTGTAGAGTGTTGGGGAAGAGCCCGTGACTGTGGAGGTCAGAGAACAATTTGGGTGAGTTGGCTTCTCCACTTTGTGGGTCCCTGAGATGGAACCCAGGAGCAAGCTCATTTAATCTTTGAGCATCTTCTGTGAGCCTTGTGTGTGTGTGTGTGTGTGTGTGTGAGAGTATATTCACACATGTGTGCTGGTGCCCGAGGAGGCCAGAAGAGGGGCGTTGGGTGCTTCATAGTTGGAGTTACAGGAAGTTGGGAGCAAACAGTGAATGCTGGGAATGCAACCTGGTCCAGCGGTTAAGTGGCAAGTGCTCTTCACCACTGATCCATCCTTCAGCTACCTTATCCGCCCTCCCCCCCCCCCCCATCCCGCCCCAACCCTCAGGAAGGGGTCTCTGCGTGCAGCCCTGGCTGTCCTGGAACCCACTCTGCAGACCAGGCTGGCCTCCAAATAGGAGACCCGCCTGCCTCTGCCACCAAGCGCTGGGCAGGGGCATGCGCCACCACGGCCCAGAGGCCGCTCCCTCCCTGCACCCCATCTTTTAAAAGATAGCGCTGGATTCTGCTCCAGAGCGCTGGCCGGCCTGGCACTGTCTAACCCAGGCTGGCGTGTGAGCCTCCTGCTTCAGCGTTCCACTTGCTGAGATGACACGCGTGCGCTTTCAAAGTTTAAAAGTAAGAGCGGAGTTTCCAGGCTCCCGGGTTGCAGGGATGCGGGTCCCCGGGCTCCGCCACAGGCAGAAGCCGACTGTCAAATGCGGCCGAAATGATGCCCAGTCCGAAGGCGGCCACCTTCTCCACGGGGTCACGTCGGCCCAGGCCCATCGGGGCAGCCAGCGCGGCCGGCGTGGCACCCGTGGGTGGTGCTCAGCCCGGCTCGCTAAGCCCGCGCCCCGCGCCCCGCGACCGTCCCGCGGTGGCCCCGGGCCGCCAGGGGCGCCTCCCCGTCCAGCTGCCGCCTGGCCCCGGGAAAGCTGCCGTGGCCGACTCGGGGGTGGGGGTGGCGGGTGGCGCGGGCCGCACCTGCGTGGGGGCACGGGCGGGGCGGGGCGCGCACCTCGACGGGGCGGGGCGGCCGTGCTCCCGCCTTCCTCCCGCCCTCCGGCGGCCGGGCCGCGGATTAGCCACCTGGGAGCCCGCGCCCCGCGGCCTCGTCGCCACACTTCCCTGGGAGCGGCGGCCACGGCGGCACCATGAAGAAGTCCTACTCAGGTGGGCGCTGCGCCCGGCGTGGGGAGGGGCGGCGGCGGGCACCTGCGCGTGCCACCTGAGCGGGCGAGGCCACCCGGGAACCGAGCCGGCCCGGTGGCCCCGAGCTCTCGGGACGTTGTGCCCCCCGGACAGTCCGTGGCTCCTCCCCCAGACGGGGACGGGAAGGGGGCGCTCCGCGGCGGAGCTCTGCCCTCCGCAGGCTTGGCTTTCTCTGTGCGCAGACCTGGCCCTCGCTGCTGCTGGAGTTTCTCCTGGTCTTGGCTCAGTGTCCCCTTCGCTGTCCCCGCAGACCTGGCTCGCTCTAGAGTGTGAGGGGCTGCTCTGGAGGCGCCTCCTCTCCCTGTCGGTGCAATGTTTGACTTACAGGTGGTGTTTGAGGGGCCTGGCTGCGGTCTGGGTGGGTGGGGTGAGGTTCGGTGGAAGGGTCTTTGCCTTCCCTGAGCTCCTGGTGGACGTGGCCCCAGCATCTCTCTTTTGGCAATGACTCCTGTTAGTCACTTGCCCCGGGGCACTGAAAGGTCTCTAAACAGGGCCGCCCAGGAGAGCTAGGCCATTTATTTGGGTCTCGGGGTACCGGGAGTGCCCTAGTATGCCAAAATCACTCTGATGGGTAGAGAGTAGTGTGGGGCATCGCAGGGCTCCCCGGGGCTCCACACTGGTCGTTACTAAATGCCATACTCTCTCGCTCTGTGCTTCCCTTTCGCAGACAGCCCGACTGAGGCTGTGAGCGCAGGGTAAGGCAGCCCTGTTCTCACTCTTTCGCCGTCCAGGCGGGATCCTTTGTCCTCCTCCCCTAACTTCACATGCCTTCTCTTCAGGTTCCTCTCCTAATCTATTTGGACAGGAAGCTTTCTGCCAAGAACCCGTGAATTCATTTAAGATAAGAGCTCTGAATCAGGAGACTGAGTTAGAGTTGAAGAGGTCATTTGGGCCATCCCCCTGCCTTGAGGTCATGTTCTGTTTCCTTCTGTTTTCCATATTCAGGAACCAAAAAGGCTTTACTTCTCAAAAAGGATCATTTAGCTTCCCCTAAGAAGTAGCCTTCTGGTCAGTAGCTCCTGGCCCTGAGTTGCCAACTTGGCTGCTCTGGGCCCCCAGTGCCTGGCTGTTTTCAGGAGAACTTGCTGACGTGGTGCTGGGGGAGGAAGGGGCTTCCAGGTGGTCTGCGCTCAGGCTTGGCACTGGGCCCTTCTCCCTCCCCAGCATGCTCCAGATGCTTGGAATGGTTGTGGGCATTGGGGCTATTTCCCTGGCGCTCCGGCTGGCCTTGGGATGGCCAAGGGCTGTTCTGTCTGTCCTTGTCCCCTCACGTTTCCTGATTGGTGGGTCTGGACACTGAGGTACGCAGGCCCTCCCAGGTCACAGGTCCTAACGTACTGCACAAGCCCCCGAAAGCTTGCTCTTTCTGGGTCTGGATGGGGGGGGTGGTCTGAGCCTGGAGTTTACTGGAGATGGTGGTGGGACCGGCACTCGCCATCTCTCCTATTCCCCCGGACCTTAACCAGGCACATTTCTGTAAAAAGATGCAACTTCCTGCGGCAGGTCTGCGGAAGCCCAGCTTACAGCCCTTGGGAAAGCAGGCTCCCTGGTTCCGTGTGTTTACCTAAAGGGGCAGGGCCCCTGGAGGCTGGGCAGGAGGGAGGGCCTGGACCATATCCAGATTGTTTCCCGCCTGGCAGTGTGCCAAGGGGTGCTGGGTCACTCTGTGCCGGTTGTATGGGGTTGGGTGGTAGGGGTTCCATCGGGTCTTCCGGAGCCAGCCCTATTCTGAGTAGGGTTGCTTGCCGAATCAGACTGGCCTCAGCTCCCATTGCTACCAGAAACTCAGCAGAGTAGCAAAGAATGTAAAAAATCTCCCAAGTACCTGGAAATCCAAGGGCAACCAGGAAGGCGTGTGCTTTTCCCATAGACGGTGTGGGATTATCACTCCTAGACCTGTTAATGAACTTGAAATACAGGGGATGGCTGCCACTGCGGTCGGGGACCTGCCACGGGCATTGATGGGCCTCTCAGGAGGGGAGATGAGAAGTCTGTCTGGGGTGACCCCGGGATCATGGTTTACGCACAGCCACCAATGTGGTGACTCTGTGTGGTGGGCACCGTCAGGCCAGAGGCTGCAGAAGCAACGGCAGAACATGTTCTTAGCTTGTAGGAGCTTGCCTTGTCGCTGGGGAGGCGAGACTTCAGCTCATTACTACCCCCTCCAGGGGGTGGTAGCCTCTCGAGTGCGTCAGGGAGAAAGGGGGTCGGAGCTTTGGGGAGGGACTGCGATTGAGCCTGACCTGAATAAGGGATCTGGTGTAGTGCAAAACAAAATGTGTTTTTCCAGGTAGGGAAGCTGCAGGACACCAGGGGCATTTGGGGAGGGGGGACCCTCTGGCAGTCCTAGCATAGCCCCAGCTCTTCGTGAACCTACCTTCCCTTTTGTTTTAGCTATAGCAGTGTGGCCCAGTGGTTAAGGGCGGGAGCTGCGAGCTTGGGATTAAGTCCCGGGATGCTGTGGGGCTCATCATTGTTGGACAGAGACGATGCTTGATCGTGACAGTGAGTTTCTACAGGAACAGGTTCCGGGGTACCTGTTCTAACTCTCTAGCCTGTATCCTAGGAATTACTGCCATGGACCAGAGGAGGGACCGGGAGATTGTGTGCTACACATTGCTGGGGCCAGGGCTTCTCTCGACTCCCGGGGTTTAGAGGCCTATCCCGTGCTGGAGCCAGCTGCAGGCTACTCCCTTCATTTTCTGGGGTCCCGAACTTAGCACCTCACAGTGTAGGAGTGCCCTTCTCCGTCCTCGGCTTTCCTGGAAATCATCAGTGGCAGAGGAAGCCGGGGGACGTAGCTTCCAGCCACCAGGATGGGTGAGCATATCCCAGTTGGCACTTTGGAATTATCTTGCGATCCAGGAGCCTCTTAAAGCAGGTGGCTAGCTGTGCCAGCTCTATACTGGGCAGGGCTCAGTCCTAGGAGGTCTGCAGGATGAGGGTCTCAGCCTTACCCAGCACCCTGGGGGCTTTGGGAGGCCGAGGGCTGCAGCCTCCGAGGTTACCCTGAGTAAGCCACCCACGTGTTGGCTTCGTGGGACTGGGTGACAGCAGGCTTCTTTCTCCACCGGTCCCTCCACAGCTTGGTGTCTGCTTGGGTCTCCTCTTGTCTCCTCATGGTCAAGCTTGTTTGCTCCAAGGGACCAGGGCTGGAGAGAAAGCGGCCTCCTCAAGCAGCTAGTCTATGGTGATGTCCCTTCCGTGCCCAGCTCCAGAGGCCCCTAGTCCCAAGAGAGCTGACTGAGCACGAGTCAGGAGCCTGCCCTTCCCAGACCATGGTGGGAAGGCAAGTTCAGACATGGGCAGCCATTTACCCTGCCTGCCTCTGCTTCCTCCTCTCCCCAGCTTTCCACTCTGCAGCTCTTTTACCATCACGGGGTAGAGGGCAGAGTATGAGATAACCCGCCTTCTACCCGAAACCTGTGGGACCTGCTTAAACCAGGGTGGGTGCCGAGAGGTCAAAGGGTTGTCACCTAGGAGCAGCGGGCTTAGTCAGACAGTGGGCTGCTCGTGTGCCCGAAGGGCTCAGGTGCATGTCTGTAGAGAACCGGGGGAGGCCCACTGCCACCGAACACTCAGCGTCCTTCTCGGACTGCCCTGTCCATCCCAGGCTGTCCGAGATCCCATGCGCATGGAACCTGGAGGTGGCCTGTTTTCCGCATGTTTGCCCGTGGTCAGTGTAGCGTGCTTTGCAATTTGCTAAAGATGTTTTTTTGATAAGAAAGATCTAGCACAGACCAGCACAGGGCCAGGCTCCAGGGCACATGCTGAGTGGGATCTCCCAGCCCCAGGGATGGAGGGGATGGGGTGGGGTGGGGGCTGCAGAGAGAGACCTGAGTCCCATGAGTGGGAACGTTTGGGTAGGGAGAGAGGTGAGTCTTGCCCCAACTTTGGCTTGTTTGTTGGTGCTGTTACCTTGGAAACATCCCAGCTCTTCGCTGCTTCAGGGATTAACGGGGGAATCATCAGCACCAGTGCCTGGAGAACCACTTGGGGCTTGCAAAGATACAGAGAACATCTCTGCAGGGCTATACCTCTCTAGGGGATGCTAGAGAGATCTCAGAGTCCTGACAGGAACTGCCACAGGTCACGTGATCCAAAAGTGCTAACTGAAAGCAGTCTGCCTGGGTGGGTATAAGGCCTGGTTGAAAGCCGCTGGAGTGTCTGGCATAGGCGTCATGTGGTCACCAGGCTTGTAGGGTGTCGGTGTCTGCGGCAGCAGCAAAGCCACCTGTGGCAGGTGGGCTGGTCTCCTCCGATGGGTTAGCTTTGCTCTGGCTCCAGGAACTTTGGTGAGCCTTGCCAGAACAGCCCCGCTGAGCTGCAAGGGGCTCCAACTCCCCAAAGTTCCTGACCTGGCTCAGTTTTCCGTGTTCTCTGAGCCATTTGTTGCAGAAGCATCTGCTGGGTGCTGCTGAGCCCAGGCTCCATTCTGCCTGCTCCCTGGCGGCTCTCGGCAATGGCACTGGAGGGGCCTGAGGGTTGAGGGCCCCTCTGATCCCAGCCCAGTTTCTTGGCCTTATCTCTCCAACCCTGCCCTGGGCCCGGGTCCACTTGCAGCCGCGGTGAAGCTGACACCACGCTACTCCAATCAGAGGGGGTGGCAGCCCCAGGAGCCTCGCTTGTCAGTGGCCTCTCTGCAGATCTGCAACAAGCAAGCTTTGTTCAGGGACTGATGTGACCTGGTTCACTGAAGTCTGGCTGTTGGCAGCCCAGAGACCTCAGGACAGGAAATGGGAGCGAGGAAAGCCAATCCCGGCTTCAGGTCACAGTGTGGCCCTTGGACCTAGACCTTCCCTGGCAGGGTCCCAAGACACCAGAGAAACCCTGACCTTCATCGCTTGGAATGCTGTGAGAGGTGGAGAAGGTCTTTCTGGAGCTGAGGCTTGCCCTAGAAACCCACCCGACCCGGGCTTGAGGATCCTGAAGAGGGGACCGGCAGGCCTCTGTGTGGCAGCTGTGGCTGCAGTCTCTGCCTCACTCCTCGAAGGCCTTTAGTGGTGCCCAGGCCATGCTCACGCTGATTCCCCCTGGCACTACCTCTGGACCAACGGGTGGGCCACAAGAGCATCAGGGGCCCTGGCCAGGCCAGGCATGTTGGGGCAGCAACTGACTCAGGAGTCCTGGCAACTGTGCTCAAGTTTGAGCTGAGTTCCAGGTGAGCATGGCTACCAGGAAGGGCTGGGCACGGGTGAGCTGGCTGGCTGCCAGGGCCTCGTGCTGAGCTCAGAGGGATGGGCATCCTGGGGCCTCCTTTCACAACCCTCTTTGTAGAGGATCAGATCCCAGCAGGGGGATAAGGCTACTGTAAGCCAATCTGCTTGGAAATGGGTTACATCCAATGCTAGCCATCTTCCAGTAGGCTGGGGACTGGACCGCTCGGCACAGAGGACCCTGGGGAGTCATCTGTAAACTCACCAATAGGACCATGCCTTTGGCTCTGTGGAGTGGGGCGGAGGCTAGGCAGGGTTTTAGCTGAGCAGTACTGGGTCTCGTGGACACTGCAAGGTGCTGGACAAAAGGACAAAAGCCAGGTACTGTGGGGTGGGAGGGAAGATGGTGACTTCTTGCCAGGATTGGCACCTCATTGCCTCCCCACTTTCCAAGGTGTGGTAAAACCTCAGCTATGTCGGTGAGTCACTCTGGATGGCAGGGCTTCCTGGTGGCTGCGGCTCGGCCGTGGCTGCTGCACCTTGACATTGCCTTTATTTTCTTTTTCTCTGGAAATACTTTCTGAAGTAGATTGTATGGTTTTGTTTGTTTGTTTTATTTTGCTGCTGTTACCCATGGTTGGTTTTTTTCTTTCTTTCTTTCTTTCTTTTTTTTTTAATGTGGACTTTTCTTTGAACCACGCAAACAGGAAATTGAGCGGGAAACTTAAGATGCTGTGGGTTGTAACGTTCACTTTTATGTCCCTCTCCCTGCTTGTCCCCACATGCGTGGAATGGATCCTTGAATTATCCGAGGTGTAGCGCATACCTTCAGGTTGCATGACCCTGACACTGTGCCCCTTTCACAGGCAGTCAGATACCAGGCGTGGCTCAAAGCCGTCACGTCAACAGTTCTTCAGAGCGGACGTCCCAGGACTGAGTGCTCCTCATTGTGTTCTTAGCAGCACTGTCACACGGCTCCCCCTCCATGGAGATGCATGAACCTTGCAGGGTTCAGGGCTGAGCTGCACGCGTGTTTACAGCACCCGTGCTTCTGCATATCCGTGGGGCCGCGTGGATCCTGGCTTCAATTCTGTGTGTGCTTCCCTGAACTCATCCTCCTGCCTCAGCGTTCTGCGGGCTGCAGTTGTGAGCACCCTTGCTAGGCTCTGGCGTCTGAAGCTATTGCTGGATCCCCTCTCTCCCCTCCCTCCTCCTCCTTTTCCTTCTGCTTGTTTAACTTTCTATTTTGTTTGTTTGGGTCAGGGCCTCACTGAGGCCCAGCTTCATGAAGCCTGGGACTCCTGGTCTTCCTCACTCGCCCGCTGAGTGCTGGGATTGCAGGCGTCCCCGCTACTTCACACTCCAGCATTTCAAGTGAATTGTTGTGTCCATTTGCTTCTTGGGTGTCCTCTGTCCTGGCGCTTTTTGCATGCATGCCTCCGCCCCCCCCCCTTTTAGGTAGTTGATGGTGACTCTTTTGCCATTCTCCAAAGCCGGACAAGGGTCCTTAGTACGGCATCTTATTAAGAGATATGCTGGACAGAAAGAGCCCTGCACTGTCCATCAACCTGCTGACTTGGTTCCTGGGCTGGCTTGCTGCAGAGACCACCTGTCCGTTATCTTGATTCCCTGTGACTGACACATGAGGCTGGGTGCAATATGACCTCTCTGTCCCTGTCACCTCCAGGAAGTGACTCTGCTTCCTTGGACCAGCCTGAGCCCAGCCATGGAGATGGATCGATGGCCTCAGGTGACAGGCCACTCCTCTTGGCAATCAGTCACCTGTGGGCTGGCTACTCTGCAGTGATTCCTTCTGGAACCTTCATTTCCTCCAGTCCGTTGGTGATGGCTTTCTGGCTTTTCTGCTACATTAACATTTTGTGCCTCTGGACTCAGTTTTCCTCCCACCATCCTGGTCAGTCCTCCCAGGAACTCTCTCCATGGCAGTCCTCCACATCCTCCTCTCTATGGGGAATCCCTGTGTTGGAATTCAATGACCCCCAAGGTGAGGTGAAACTGCATGTTGGTTACCTTCCTGTCTCTGTGACAAAACACCTGACAAAAGCAACCTAAGAAGGGAAGGGTGTATTTTGGCTCTCAGTTTGAAGGGTCCCAGTCCATCATAGTGGGGGGGGGAGGAGTCATGCTAGCAGGAGCTGGAGGCAGTTGGTCACACTTCATCCACAGACAGGAAACAGAGAGACGAATGCTGCTGCTCAGCTTGCTGGCTGCTTTCTATGCTGCCGAGCGCTCCAGCCCTTGGGATGGTGCTGCCCAAATTCAGGGTGGGTCCTCTCTCCTAGGTTAGACCTCTCTGGAAAGGCCATGGTAGACACAGGCCGGGCAGAGGTGTGTTTCCGTGAATCCAAGCCCAGTCAAGTTTACGATGAAGGTCAGCTGTTACAGACTCACGGTGTCTTTGGTGACTTTGGGCAGTAAGCCAACATGGCCCCACATACTCAGGCAGCCTCCGTGGCTCTTCTGTGGGGTGGCCATCAGTGTGTGGTCACTGGCAGCTCTCCTCAATCCTGTGTTCAGTGTCCTTCCCAGTGGTCCCTTGTCAGTTGGCTGTGGTTCTTGTGTGTGTGTGTTGTTCAAGTGTGCTGTTCCAAATCTTCAGGAGGGGTTTCATAATGAAAGCTTTATCTCTCTGCCTCTGTGTGTGTTTGTATATGTGTATGTGTGTGTGTGTGTGAGAGAGAGAGAGAGAGAGAGACAGAGAGAGAGAGAGAGAACGAAAATATGTGTGGACATCATTAAGGGCAAAAATCAGGTGTCGTTTCTCAGGTGGTATGTAAGACAGCTCTTCTTACTTGTCAACTTGACCACATCTGGAATTGACTAAAATCCAGTGGTTGGGCACACCTGTGAGGGATTTTTTTAACTTCATTTGAAGTGAAAAGGCCCACTTTTAATCCAGGTCTTTGGAGGTGGGAAGATCCATCTTTAATCTAGATGGATTACCTTCTTGGAGCAGCCTAGATAAGGGACATGGAAGGGGAAGCCCTTTGCCTGCTTGTCCTCATTCTTGCTGGCCAGCCCATTCCCTCTCTGGCACAAGAGCCTACTTCTTCAGCATTCTGGCATATACTGAGCAGCTGATGCGCCCAGCCTCCCAGACTGAACAACTCCTAGATTCTTGGACCTTCATTAGTAAACAGTCTTCTTAAAAACTGGGCCACAGCCTGTAAGCCATTCTAATAAATCTCTTTCTGTCTTTTCTTTCTGTCTTTTTTCTTTTCTTTCTTTTTTTTTGTTTTTCGAGACAGGGTTTCTCTGTGTAGTCTTGGCTGTCCTGGACTCACTTTGTAGAACAGGCTGGCCTCGAACCTACAGAGATCCACCTGCCTCTGTCTTCCCAGTGCTGGGATTAAAGGCATGCACCACCACTATCACCATTTTTAATTGTGTAGTTTATGACTGCTTCTCTGTTAGTACATATGAGTACTGATACCAACTGAGACAGAGAAGCCAGATCTCACCAGCTAGAGTTACAGGTGGTTGAAAGCCATTTGGTTTTTGTTGTTGTTGTTTTTTGCTCTTTTAGATTTATATATTTTCTTTTATGTGTGCGAGGATTTTGTCTGCATCGCATGAGTGCCCGGTGCCCTTGGAGGTCAGAAGGGAGCCCTCGATTCCTTGGAACTGGAGTTACAGATGGCTGTGAGCCACTATGTGGGTGTTGGGAACTGAACTCTGGTCCTCTGCAGGAGCAGCCAGTGCTCAGAACCATCTCTCCAGCCCACTTAAACAATTCTTAAAAGGTAGGGCTTGTGAGAGTCAGGATCCAGTTCAGTGCCTGAGGCCCTGCCTGACATAAAGGAAGCCCTGAGTTTCCTCCTCAGCACATAGCAGCAACAAAAATGCTGATAGAGTTTACAGTTTGCTGCTCTGTTTGTTTGTTTTGCCTTGGGACTGAGTGCTACTCTGGGTCACTGGCTGGTTCAGAATTCTGTGGTGACCCCCTTGCCTCTGCTTGCTGTGTGCAGGGATTGTAGGCAGTTCAAACTGTAAATTACAAATAGCTATTGAGTATCAGAAGTATCACAAAATCTAGAAAAGTATCAGTTAACCTGTTGCATTAACAGGTTACATCAATTAACCTGTAACATTTTTTGACTTTCTTTTGGCTTTGCTTCTTCTCCAAGACCTGTGTTTCATTTTCTGTGGGGAGAACAGAAAGTTGGTCTTTCTGAGTAGTCAAAATATCTTTTCTCCTCCTCTTCCTTCCCTTTCCTTCCCTTCCTCTGCCCCCTCCCTTTATCTTTTGAGTGGGGGTCTGAGACAGACCCTCACTTTGTAGTCCGGGCTAGACTGGAATTTAATATTTTCAACCTTTTGACCCAGGAGCCAGAGTTTAAGGTATGCACCACCATGTCAGACTGAAATTTTATTTTAGTTTTTTGGTGACTGAGATTCCTATAAAAGGACAGCAGGTTGGGGTGGGGCTGTGTATGTGCATGTTCCTTCCTGTGGGTGTGTATCCACTTGTGACTGGAGGCCACCCTGAGTATTGTTTCTCACTTACCATCTACCTTGTTTTTAGGGACAGAATCTCAGTCTCTCTCTTTCCTACTATCTATCTATCTATCTATCTATCTATCTATCTATCTATCTATCTATCTCCCTGTCTATTTTCCAAGACAGGGTTTCTCTGTGTAGCTTTTTGCTCTGTAAAACAGGCTGGCCTTGAACTCACAGAGATCCACCTACCTCTGCCTCCTGAATGCTGGGATTAAAGGTGTGTGCCATGGCATCCCCAGCTGAGACAGTCTCTCACTGGCCTGAAATTCAGCCATTAATCTAGATTGGCTGGCCGTGAGTCCCAGGAATACTCCCCAGTGCTGGGATGGCTTTTTGTGCGGGTGCTGGGGATCTGAACTCATGTCCTGATGGGTGTTGAGCAAGCACCTGAGCCATCTGCCCAGCCCCAAAGTGGAGATTTATGGAGAGTCAGTAATGGGTGCAGTTGCTATGCTCTGCCCTGGCAGTGTGAGACCCGGCAAGAGCCAGCAGCACGTGAGATGTTTATAATGATCAGCCCGTCCCCGCCCGCCCTTCTGATGAGAGCTACATCTCCTTGAGTCAGGCTGCAGGAGAACAGAGGCCTCTGTGTGTAGTTTTTCCCCTGGCGGCTGGGATGGCTTCTCCAGGACCCGCTCCTAGCTCTACATTTCGAGTCCTGCCCCTCCCTGCTGCCCACAGTTTTCTGGCGCCGAGAACTGCAGAACACACTAGTGTCTATGATTTTTGGATCATGCGCTGAAGGCAGAATGAGATCTGGAAATGGAGAGAGAATTCCTGGACTCCCTTTCTACCTAGGGATGCTGAGCAGTAACCGGGTTACACGTGGAAACAACTGGGGATGCCATAAACACAGCCGAGCAGTGCCAAGCGCAACAGCTTCCCAGCCAAACGGCTCCTGCAGGAGGTCCCAGACCTCTGCTTCCATTCAGAGCTCGGGGCTGGGAAGTCCTGCCCCTGCATTGTGGGGCCCAGGCTCAGCTGTGAGGGACTTGAACAAAAGGAGCATCTCGAGTGGGAGCCAAAGCCACCAAAGGGACAGAACTTGTTGCTGGAAATACAGTTCAAAGCAGAGAAGGGAAGAAACTTCTTGGCTGTCCCTCCCCTGTACCAAAACCTCCTGGGCTTTCACTGTTTGAGCCCAGCCTCAAGCCAGCAGACTTTAAGGCCCTGTCTCCATAGTCTGTAAGAGATCAGCTTGGCCACACTATGGAGGACCTGGAGGGTGGAGGAAGGGTTTGTGCCCCTGGACACCTGTACCCCAGCATTGCTTCTCTAGTGTTTGCCAAGCAGGATAGCCCTGCTTCTGGCACGAGCCACCTCAAGCCCCGCTCTGCCATTGCTTCCTTTCCCTCCCACCTTGGCTCCGCGTGGAAAAGTAAGGCTGTACGCCTGGCCTCCCATCCGTAGAGAATGAATTGTCGCCTCACGTCTTAGTCACCGTTCTACGGCTCTGAAGAGACACCATGATCAAGGCGACTCATAAAAAGAAAACGTTTAACTGGGGGCTTGGCTACAGTTTCGGAGGCTCAGCCCATTACCATCATGGCGAGAAGCATGGCAGCACGCAGGCCGACATGGCGCTGAAGAAGGAGCTGAGATTTACATCTTGATCTGCAGGCAGCAGGCAGGGACATTGGGCCTGGCATGGGCTTTTGAACCTCAGAGCCCACCCTCAGTGACACGCCTCCTCCAACAAAGCCACACCTCTTAATCCTTCCCAAACAGTATTCAAACATCTGAGCCTGTGGGGCCATTCTCATGCAAACCACCAAACCCTCCTCTCCCCCGAGTCCCCTCTCAGTGGGACTGTTTGGTCGTGTAGCCCACGTGGAGACAATGAAGCACCTGAGCCTGCAGAACTGGCATCCTCATGAAAGGGTAGAGGACACCAGGGTCCACATGAGGTCTGTCAAAACGATGACATGAACACCAGCTGACAAAGAGGTCTCCATGAGCCTGGAGGTGGTGGCGCACGCCTTTAATCCCAGCACTCAGGAGGCAGAGGCAGGTGGATCTCTGAGCTCGAGGCCAGCCTCAACTACAGAGTAAGTTCCAGGACAGCCAGGGCTACACAGAGAAACCCTGACACACACACACACACAAAAAAAAGTTTGCTGGTCCCAGTTCCAGTTATATGCTGCTTTAATACTTTTGGTCTCCTGAACTATGGGGTTTGTTACCCCAAGTCTGGGCATTCAGACCCACCTGAGTTCCTGAGGTGCTGTCTGAGTAGGATGTGGCTGTGCTGTGAAGGCCTCAGAGCTGGCAAAACAAGTCAACAGTGAACCCCTGCTGCCGAGTGAGAGCTCACAGAGAGAGACTCTTCTAGATGCTCACTATTGAAAGAGCATTTCCTGAGCACTCAGGGCTTGGATCTTGCTTTAATTTTTAATTTGTTTTTTATTTTTTATTTTTGGCTGGGCAGTGCAGTTTGATCCCAGCACTCAGGAGGCAGAGGCAAGCGGATCTCCATGAGTTTGAGGCCAGCCTGGTCTGCAGAGTGAGTCCCAGGGTCTCAAGACAGAAAAACCCTGTCTTGAAAAACCAACATAATAATAATAGTAATATTTTTTAAGTATTTCTTTTTAGAGACAAGATTTCACTCTGTAGACCAGGCTGGCCTTAAACTCAGAGATCATCCTGTCTCTGCTTCTGGAGTGCTGGGCCTACAAGGCAAATGCTAGCATGCTGGTCCTTTTTCCTGTGTAGCCCAGACTGGCCTTGAACTCATGACAGTCCTCCACCCTCAGGCTTCTGAGTGTGGGGACCACAGACATCAGTCACCATGCCCAACTCAACTGTGAGGAACAGTGGCGTCATTCTTATGCCATCTTGCATTTGGGTAATTTGCATATTATACATTTGCATATTGCTCTAATACACTGCTGAATTTGCTACAACTTAATAGTGGCAGCAAGCTTCCCCTGAGGCTGACTTCTCTCTGTTATGCCTGTTGGGGCCTGGCAAACGGAAGGTCACTGCCATGAGGACTGTGGGTGGCTGTTCCTGGGACTGGAACCTTTACCTTGGTGTTCCTGGGATGAGAGGACCTCCCAGCCCTCCAGGGGTGCTTGCTTCACAGCCACCACAGATGCTTTGAAGTGAACCTTGAGAAAGATGAAAGGTGCCTCTGCCCCACTCCCAGAGCAGAGGTTCCTGCCTGGGGTGTGAATGTACCTCAAGGAATCTGGATGCCCGGGAGGGATGCTGGTCCCAGGAGCTGGAGCTGGCCTTTCCGGTCAGTCATCTTCTTCTCTGGCTGTTCCCAGTCTTACTTCCACACCCCCCTGCCACTTCGGACGTTTGGGATGACACACGCCAGCCCTCAGGCTGGTTTTAGGGACTTCTGGTCCCTGCTGGTGATTACATGTTGAGTTCCAATGGTCTTCTGGGGACAGGGCCTCCTGAGCGGGCTCTCTGGACTGACTTCTAACTTTGCAGCTCTTGGCTGGTCTTTGCATGGATCATGAAGGCTCCAGAGCAAGGCTGGATCATACAACTCAGCATTAACATGCCGGCTCCATCGTTGGTAATGTTGCCTTTGGGCCACTGAAGGCCAAAAGTGAAGTCCAAAGTGAAGATGCGTTTTTGTTGTTGTTTTGTTTTTCTTTTCTTTTTCTCATCTGCCAGCCACTAGCCCGCCACACCCTGCGACTGGTTAGGCTGGGATTCTTAGATCGGCATTCTTCAGACCGGGGCTGTGGCACAGTCAGTAGTGTTTACCCACAAGCATGAGGACCTGGGTTCATCACCAGCACCACATAAAAATGTGCTGTGGTGAGCTGCGCCTGCAATCCTGGGGCTGGAGGCAGGTGGGTAGAGACAGGTGAATCCCTGGGGCTCACTGGCCAGCCAGGCTAACCAAGTTGGGGAGCCCCTAGTCCCAGTGAGAGATCCTGCCTCAAACAAAAACAAAAAACCTAAACCAAAACCGAAACCAAGGCAGAAGGGAATGAAGCTGTCTCCTGACTTCCGCGTGTATCCGTGCGTGTACCTGTGCACCCACGAAGAATCAGTGTTTCCGTGAGAAGGACCCACCAAACGTTTGGGATAGACTTAGACCTGAAAAGTGGTTTGTGTCACTTTTGAAAGTCAAGTTCGTGAAGCATCCTGTGTTGTCTGTGGCAGCCTCATGTGGGAGGACATGGGAGTCCAGACACCCACAGGGGTGGGTCCTTGAGTGGGTACTGACGTCATGTGATGGGCACCGCCACCTCATGGTTGGACTGCCCACTGCCCCACAAACACATTGGTCTTCCTCATCTGTGAGTCAGATACATGTGCTGGCTCGACACTGGGGGGGGGACTTGCACCTATGCGTCCTTGGATGGTGGCAGCGATGCATAGGAAGTGTCTTCACCCGTCCACGTCCTGCTGATATGGAAACGGCCTCCCAAAGTTTATCATCCCGACAGTAAGAGCTCCGGGTTCTTAGCCCTAGCTCAGGGCGCAGCGCTGCCCCCCCCCCCCGGGGAGGGGGGTACCTGGGATTGCTGCTGCCCTCATGGTAAGCCTGGCAGACCAGGAGCCCTGCACAGAGTCAGCACAGCACCTCTTTCTGGTTGGCATTTTGTAGGGGGATGGGCTGCTTGCCTCTCTCGGCTGGTGGGACAGGAAGCAGGCCCTCCACTTTATAGAGGAAATAGACGGAGGGCTGAGAGCTCCCGGCTTCAAGGCCAAGGGCTCCGATGAGAGAGTGTCTTATCTGGGCCGCCAGTGATTCCCAGCCCCTGCTTTTGTGGAGGAAGAAGTCGAACTTTGAGTCTTGCTGAACAACAAGGTCCTCCAAGCAAGGCAGCCACTGCCGTCACCAGGTCAGCTGTGTCTGCTTGCAAGAGGTCCTGTCAGCCGCTGACCTTTCCTCACAGGCTGGGGAGGGTCATTGGACCTTCACCAGAAATTCCTGCTGCCCCTCCCAGCCGTTTTCAGGAAAGTTTGTGCTAACTGCAGGTAGCCTATCTGCCAGAGTTTAGGGCAGCCGCCCTCTGTGCTGGGCCAAGACTTTCCCGTGTGGCTTTGAGGTCACTCTCCCCCCCTCCCCCCGGCTGTGTAAGTAAATCCAGTAAACCCGCTGGTTACTTCCAGGGGAACTTTGGTCTGTCACTGGGACTTGGCAGGAGGTTGTCTTCTGTCTTCCCAGGTGTGACTTGAATGAGAAATGTCTCCCACAGTCGCAGGCATTTGATGCCTGGCTCCCAATCAGCGGAAATGTTCAGAGCGGTGACGTTGAGGTACAGACCTACTGGAGAAAGGTGTCACTGGGCCGCCTCAGAGAGTGGGAAGCCTGTGGCACCCTGATCCCCCTGCTTCTTGCTTGAATGGGAGATACGAGCTCTCAGCTCCCTGCAGCCACCACCATGCCTGCCATCATTATGGACCCTTGTTCTCCTGAGACCGTGAGCCAAGACAGGCTCTCTCTTCATTGCTTTTAGTCAGGGCGTTTGATCACAGCAACAGAAAAATAGCTAATGTACGAGGGGAGGAATTTTCCCGGATGCACAGTCAGAGGGTGGGCTGGAGCCCCGTGCTGGCGGAGGCCTCTCAGCTCAGTCCCTGCTGCAGATAAGCCCTGGGCGATAAGCCTGGAATCTGCTCTCCGGGGCCACCTGCAGCCCTTGATGCTGGGCTAGGTCTTGCCCCTCACACCCGTGAGCAAACAAGCCGCTGACTGAGGTGTGAGCTGTAGTCCCCGCACCAGGCCCCAGCGGGAGGGGCTACCTGGGATGGGGTCTCCTTGGGACCCACCTGTCCCATTTCTGCAGGATTTTTAT